>NC_081407.1:468640534-468951898 GCF_030272615.1 Cryptomeria japonica
GAAGCAAATGGCTATTCAAAAGAAAAATAAAGTACTTCAGAAGGTGAAAGCACTCTTAATCGACATGCTATCTGAAGCTACAGTAACCAAAGATGCAGCCATCCACATTCAACTAGATGAACTCCTAACCAAGATAGAGACATCTGGAGTAGATGCATCCGAATATTTGAGCAAGTTAAAAGACAAGGAGCTCACTGCAAAAATGATTGAAGAGGTACAGAAAGCTATTGCCATTGGCAAAGTTAAACTTGTCAAATTTATTGCTGAGTTGACCCCTCAACTCAAGCACATTCTTTATTTATTTCAGAAACTCTGTACATTCTCTCTATTCATTAAGGACATCAAAAATAAAATAGAAGTAATTGAGAAAGAGATCACCGATCTCTCTACTAAGTTGACCACTGAGCCACATTCCATTCAGAATTTTTATACCAAGCTACAACAGCTCATGTTTCAACAATTGGAACTAAGGAATGAAGAACACAAGATAAGGATGGACATAATGACACTTCAAACATTATTCCTTCCTCATCTTTCATCCGTCCAAGAGCAGATCAACAAAGCTACCTCCCTATCTACTCAGCAAGAGGGAAGCACCTTAGATGGACTCATCTCACTGTTAGCTGACATTACAGCTCAGAATTCACTTATGGACAGTGTTAAGGATGCCCTCTCTGCCACTCTCACCGATGCCAAGACAAAGTACAAATCCATTTTTGACCAGTTGCCACCACCGAATGGTAACTAAGTTTAGATGTTTGTCAAAAAGGGGGAGTGAGTATCATATCAAAGTTTACAAGGGAATGTAGTATACAGGGGGAGTATATATCGAGCAAAACAAAATATTCAAATGCAGAGTCAATTTTGACAGGGACCAGGGAACAGAGCAGTGAACCAAACAGTTAACACATAACATTGATCACCGAGCATGCAAAATCAGAGTTTTGTACAGTATAGTGATAAGGGGAGTATATCTAAATATACTATTTTATTGACTAATGTATACTGTCTGTTTAGTCAAATTTTGCAAGTATATAGATTTTTGAGTTATGACTTTGAAAGTAGTTTTGTCAAACATCTCAACTAATGTCAAAAGGGGAGATTGTTACTACTTATTAAGTTGCCATTAGTTTTATATCCAAAGTCATTCTATATACTCTAGTTGGTTACCTCTACCGCAACATTCAGTCGGTATGCACAGAATAGTCGGTTAAAGAAGAAAGTATTCACAGAGCCCAGTATACACCGAGCTGTCTACCGAGTATCATTCCATGTCTACCAAGCAGAAATAATGATACACCGAGTTGATATACACCGAGTGAAACGTGTTACTAGATTCATTGAATCTAGACACACATGGGAAAACATGTTACAAGATCGAGGAACATAAAACCATTATCACATTGGAAATTGCACTTAAAGATTGTGTATGATTTTGAGGTCATCTGACCAATGAAATATTTTGTATGGTTATTCATTCGATAAATCATGTTTGTAAGATCGAAGCGATGAATCAGGTCACTAACATAAGAGATCTATTTATACAACATGGATTGAGATCAGTTAAAGAAGACATGTGTGATAGACAAAGATATACAGAGGTGTATGAAGCAAGACATGTATGATACATAAGAAAGCACTAAGTGTTATGATTGTTACAGAGACACAAAGGTCACCGAGAAGGATTTCAGAGAACAGTCAAAGAACAAAGTAAACAGAAGGGTTTACCGAGTTACTTTATGGGTTATCGAGGTATGCTATAAGCAAGGTAATCTCATTTTGAGCACATAGAATCTGCTATAATATTTCAGATGTAAAGTTGCAGATATTTGTAATGATTTATTGTAATATTTTGAAGTTGTAAGAGAAACCTTTAACAGGGTAAAAGACTCTAACAAAGTCTGTAAATTGTAAAGCCTTTAACTAGGTGCAGCATTTAGAATAAGTGTTGTAAAATCCTTTAGCAAGGTAGATCTAAAGATATTTATACTCCTAGCAGGGTAAGCTATCAGAAATAGCTGAACATGTAGCTCTAACCGAGCACTCTTTATTATTGCAGTAGTGAAGTTGTGGGTGCCATCCCCACCGCAGTTTTTCTCTCTAACCAAGAGTTTCTGCGTAACCAAAATATATGTGTTATGGAGTGAATCATGTATGATTGTTATCTATTTGTTTTAGCTTTATGTTATGTTGCAGTAGTTTTTGGTTTATGCATAATAGTGAAGTCATTGTTGATAAAAGGATTTGAAGTACTGATTCACCCCTCCCCTCTCAGTACATTAGCTTTCCATATTGGGCCTAACAAAAACCCTTTACAAAATATCCTTAAGAGATAAAAGCATTAAGCAACAAGAAAAGACAAACTGCCAAAAAACCAGCACAGTCATGGGCATAAATCAACAAAAAAGCCCAACAAAACTAGCCAAGTCCAACTAAAACATAAAAAAGACAGAAAACAAATTACTTCATGTTTTTTAGGGCATTAGCCAAATTTCCGCTAATCCCTTGCAAATCTTTGATATTATCCCTAAGCTTAGGGATATCCTTGGAAGAGGCCGCAACAACTTTTTTCATGCTTTCCCTTGTTCTTTTCGCCGCACCACCAAGAGCACTTTCCATTGTTCCTGCCTCAATAGCATCCTCATCAATATCAAGATCCACTACAGGTTTGGGGATGCTGGAACCATCAAGGAAGTTGGAAATATCCTCTAAATTCTTAGTAACAGAGGCAAGGATATCCAGAATCATCATCAAAAAGTTTTTCATAGCTGTTTTTCCTTCCTCAAGATTACCAATCTGAGCTTCCAGCTTCTCCAATTTTTCCTCCATTCCTTTTTTCCACCGTTCCTAGTTTATTTCGGCTTTCTTCCCTTTGGGCAACTACTTTGGGGGGGCTTGTTGTTAAAACCCCTTTGGGCAGCTACTTTTTTACTACTCATTTGTTTCTCCTTTTGGATATCAGACTACCTACAGATTTCCCATGCATAAGCTTTTATTTGTCAGACAACTTTTCTTTTTGGCGGGGTCAATCTTTTTCGATCCCCTTTCTTGGATTTGTTCCGTCTCGTCTTAGTTCTGTTTCGTTTAGTGGTTTTTCTTGAATATCTTTTGATGTGGGTTTCAGGTTCCCCCAAATTAACCTGCTTTGTACAGGGTTTCGGGTCCCTTCAAAACCCGTTTTCCCTTATTCAGAAACATGATTTTGCCTCTTTCTTTCCTCTTTCTAAGGTTTCACTATTTTCTTTGTGATTGCATTATTCATTAATTGATGTCCTTTCTTGCATAGAATTATCCTTCATGCGAGCACATGTTTGTTCTTTGGACGAGACCTATTCCTTGCTTGAAATGATGCATCTATTATGAATAATCTCTCCTTAGAAAACTTTTGTGAACCTTCTTCTTCTTCCTCTTTCGTTCTCTTTGAAAATTACCTCTTCTTTTGTGTTGTGTTATTCATCACTTGACGTTCTTTCTTGCATTAAGTTATCCTTCATGCAAACACATGTTTGTTCCTTGGTTAGGATCTATTCATTGTTTAAAATGGCACATCTCTTATGAATAACCTCTCTTTAGAAGATGTGTAATTTTCCTCTTTGTCCTCTTGCTTGTGGGGCAAGGATGGCTTTTTCTACCTCTCTCTTTCTATCTAATGTATCACTATTCCCTTTAGGGGTTGCATTTGTCATGTGTTGATATCCTTTCTTGCAATGGTATGTCTCTTATGATTAATCCCTCCTTAGGGGAATATGATCTCTCTCTCTCTCTCTCTCTCTCTCTCTCTCTCTCTCTCTCTGAAGATTACCACTTCTTCTGAGATGCATTTTACATATACTAATGTGTTTTCTTGCATTGAATATTTATTCATGTGAGTTTATTGTGCATTTGCTTATGCCTAATCTCTCCTTGGAAGTTTGTGTAGTTCTTCTCATTGTTCTTACACTTGGGGGGAAATGATTGATTTCTCCTCCTCCTCTCTCTCTCTCTAAGGATCTACTTTACCTTTGTTGAGTGGTGTTTGTTCATGATTTGATGTCATTCCTAGTGTGAAGTTATTGTTTGCTCAAGGATCCTCATACAAGAGGTGTAAGTCCTTGGCTACAACCTCTTCTTCACTTGGCAATGTACATCTACCATAAACTTACCCCTCACATTGGGTCAAAAGTATGTCATCCTTCATTAAGAATCCCTTTCACCTAGCAATAGGAGGAAGGTAGGAATTCTTGTTCCCCTTCTTTTCTTTTGGGTAGAAGATGTTATGTTTGTTCAAGATAGCTCCTCTTGGAAGAAGATGTCTTTTGAGAAAAGATCTCTTCTCCTCCAAGGATCCCCTTTACACTTGTTGTAAGATATCTCTTTTTCAACTATCTTACCCTTGCTTGACAAGTATTCCCTCTCTAGCTTGAATTTATGAAATTGTTACCTAAAGGATACCTCCTTGGTGTTGATGGTAAGGTATCCTTGTCTATTACTTCCTTAAGAAATCAACATAGGGTTATGTTGACATCTTAAGGGAGTGGCGGGGGCACCCACATCGCTCCCTTTGTACTATATTGTACTATACTCTTGCATATCATTTTTGCATGTCTTAAATGAGGTGTTCATTTTCAGAACCAAAGTAAAAACTCTTAGAGTGAGGTGCTTCACACTCAAAACCAGACACAACATTTGATACATGTCTTAGCCGGGGTTACACATCACCGAAACCAGAGAAAAGAATCTTAAACGGGATGGCCTTGAAACCAGACATGTATCTGTCATTCGCCACTTGGCATTTGCATTTACATTTACATTACATGTCTTAAACAGGTTGAAACACAATAAAAAATAGAGCAAAGACTCTTACATGGGGTGCTATACACTTGAAACCAGACATCACTTGCACACACACATGAGGATAGGTGGAACTAGCTAAAAACAACTAGACTATTCTTACTCCCCTCCCCACATGGATCACCTAGATAAAAACATCTAGGGGCGAGTTGTCCATGTCTTTTCCCACCATGGATCATCTAGATAAAAATATCTAGTGGCGAGTAGTCCATGCCCTCTCTCATCATTCTTCTCATGGATCACCTAGATAAAAACATCTAGGGGCGAGTTGTCCATGTCTTTTTCCACCACGGATCACCTAGATAAAAACATATAGGGGCGAGTAGTCCATGCCCTCTCTCATCATTCTTCTCATGGATCACCTGGATAAACACATCTAGCGTGTATTCATGCTCTCTCTTCTTCCTCTCATGAACTCATAGTTTTGCTATTGATAGTTCATAAATGATGCTTACTTTGCTCTTTTATGAGATCACTTGTGTTCGTAAGATGATATTTTTCAAGAATGATATTAGTAGTTGAGAAATTTTGATATCGAGGTCTCTTCGGCTAGTTGACTTGAGGTCTTGTTTTTGGTCTTTAGCTTTTGGGTCTTGTGTGCCTTTGTGTCTTTGCCTTTGTTTGTATTTTTGTCTTTATTTGTCTTTTCATTTTTGTCTTGTTTTGTGTGCCCTTGCATATATTTGAGTGATTTAAGATCCTAAGATTGAGGGCTTAGTTCATCGAAATTAGTGATATCTTATACTCCTTGTGATTTTGCTCTGCATTCCTCATCTTCTTCATCTCTCTTTATTCTACTTTACCGTGAGTATTTGTGTAAGCTTATACTCTTGCTAAAGTGTGGGCTAAATATAGCATCTTTATATTGCACCTCTTGCAATTTTGACCATATTTGGGGCCCTCACCTGAGTGGTCTCATCCCCATGCTTGATCGGGACCTATTTGTGCCTCCTCCATGCAACCAAGCTTTATTTTCCCATCCTCCACCTTGCATAGCCCCTTTTCTCTAGCCTAAATTAGGGCAGGACCAAGGCACCACACCCTGGTCCTCCCTAATCAGGACCTATTTTGGCACCTAGGCCCTATCCCAAATTTGAGCGGGAAGTTAATTCCTCATGTCAGCCTATGTCGGAAAATTGATAAGTTTGACAATAGGAAAGTATATAAGGAGGTCTTCCCCTCTCATTTTGGATATAGATAGAGATACAAGAATACAAAGACATTCACATACAATCATAAGGCAAAAATAAGAAGGAAAGTAGACTACATTCAAGCATTCTTCATCAAACATTCTTCAAGGCTACGGATTCTTCATTTATCAATTATGGAGCATTTTTACATCATTCATTTGCAAGCATGTGTGCGTGTTAGAGTTTTGGCATGTTCATGCCATTTCATACATATGTGATTACATCTAAGAAGCAAAGCATCATTATTATCTATTGAAGATTTGAAGGTATACCTTTCCATCATTTATTTCAAGCATTTGCAGTATTTCATTCAAGGTTGATTCCAAACTGGGGTTTGACTTAGGCAAACCCCTATTCCCAACCCCTTTCTCCTTCTACTTTACAATACGTATACCTAGGTTTTTGTCATTTTTAATTCTTTTTTTCTTTTTAGAAGGTAAGCACTTCAAGGACGAGTCTAATTAGAGAAAGAAATAACAATCTTTTCAGAATATTCTACAAGTTTCCAACAATCATCTAGTTTTGTGCTTTTTTAATTTTGGGATTTTATAAAAAGACTTTGATTTGACAATGCATAATAAATTTATGTAGAAGGAAAGACATATCAAGACAAGTGTCTTCACATAGAAACAAGTGTCTTCACATCGGAACAAGTTATCTGCATTGAGATTTTTAAAAAGAAGACAAGCTTTGCATTCTCTATGTAGAAATTTTGAAGTGAAGAGTTCTCAAGAACACATGGCAAGGATGGAGTTCTCTTTCTTTTTTTTCTTTTTTTCAAAAAGGTAGAATTTGATTTGGCAAAAATCAAGAGAGATATTTAGGATATAAAATAGATATTTTTTGAGTTTCAAGTAGATCCCACTTTTTCTAAAAGTGAGCTTGATGGATGAGAAGGTGCTATCATCCAATCTTGCATGCAATCAAAATTGCTCATCGTTGTCATGGTTTCTAGTTTGGCACATCATTAATAATCAATTTAAGATTTTTCCTTCAAAGAGCCCCATTGAAGTATTTGTGCTATGTGTCGCGTGTTTTGTCTCCCTTGACCTTTGACCTTTGCCTATTGCTTTATAATTCAACATTATCATGATTGGGGCTTTGATATTAATCTCTGAGTTCATTGTGGTGATTCGAAGTTTATAAGTAATGTTGCAATTTTCACAAACTACTTGTGGACCTCCAACTTTTTCCAATTTTATGTCACAAAGATTTGGGTCTTTTATACAAATTTTGAAATCTTTGCAAATTTCTTTTGTGCCTTTGCTTTCCACTTTGGTTCCCGCACACAATGAAAAGAGGAAAATGGTTGGGAATAGGGGTTTGCTTAAGTAAAACCCCGGTTTAGGAATTAATCTTGGATGCATAAATGCAAATACTGAAATAAATATTAGAAAATTATACCTCAGATCTGCAATTGTTTATGATGATGCTTTGTTCTTTGAATGTAATCACATATGTTGTATGAATTGGCACGAACATGACAAAACCCTAATCACACACACATGATGTAATTTTGCTCCACAATGATTGAATGAAGAATATGCAACCTTGAAGATCTCTTAAAATGCTTGATAATGAACTCTTCATGGATGCAAGAATGTTAGATTGCTTGTAGATTGATAGAATGGATAGATGAAATTTGGTTGATCAAATGTCTTTATATAGGGGTGTCTAGGTAAATTACCGATTAGACAGACCTCCAATGGTCATGTAGAGCCACGAAGATAAATTCCCACCGGAGTGATAGGACCCCTACCCTCATTCAAATTTGGGCACTAATACATTTGGCCTAAAATTCCGACGGAGGAGGTATATTGTGAACAAATTTGATTTTTTTTTGAAAAATTGCCCGCATTCGTCGGAATTCCAACAATAATTCAATATATGTTTTCAACAGAGAAGGAATTGGCAATGACATTTGTGTTTTTTTATAAAAAGTGCCCGTGTTCGTCAAAATTTCGACGACAATGGGCATTGCTTACAAAAAAAAAAGACCAAGACATTTCAAATCATTTTCCTGGCCTCTTCCCATTCTCATGTTTCCACCCCAACAACATACTCCTGCCAGAGTAAGCATGAACCGTGAACCGTTTTGATTGATTAATTCCAGCTCCAAGCATTCTCGGCTCATGGAATAGGGTTTGCAAAAATGGGAGCAATATCGGCTCATGGAATAGGGCAGGTGTAAAGCTTTGTCAACATCCTCCAGCCTGTGTGAAAATGGGAGCAATGTCGGCTCATGGAATAAGACATGCTCTCGGGTATGAATCATATATCGTATGAATCAACATCCTTTTTGGGGAATTTTTTTTTTCAAAAAACAGTTCATATGTTTTGTTTTATGCTCCCACATTTTGCAGGCATATCTA
This sequence comes from Cryptomeria japonica, assembly GCF_030272615.1. Classification (NCBI taxonomy): domain Eukaryota; kingdom Viridiplantae; phylum Streptophyta; class Pinopsida; order Cupressales; family Cupressaceae; genus Cryptomeria; species Cryptomeria japonica. The sequence continues at coordinate 468,648,927 of NC_081407.1, forward strand.
CCAGGGCATTCACAACTACAACATCTTAAAATCTCCCTTAATGTTTCGATTGATGCCCGGACCCTATTCCAAGGTTCCAATCTCAAATGTGTACGAAGAGGGTGCTGGCAATGGTTGTGGATTTCGGTTCTACACCTACCATGTGCATTTGCCTTAAGGTTTCAAAAATATTTTCAACAAATCTACTTTTTGCATATCGTGCATTCCATGAGATGCCATTTTTGTGAGGAATTTTAGCAGTTTGACTTCCTTATTCATGTCTTCACAGTATTGAAAGTTTCTAAAGCATTTTAAAAGGTCTATTTTGTGCAATCCCAATGATCATTTTGTTTGACTAAAGACCAATAGGCTTCATTCCCCTTCTTTAATTCATTAATTAGTATCGGTCACCCATCTATTTTGCACCTGCAGATAGTGATGTTTTTGATTCTTCGTTGGCCTGGGCGCAAGTGTAAAGCTCTGTCAACATCCCCCAGCCTGTGCAAAAATGGGAGCTTTGAAATGGCACGCTGATTGTTTGACAGACTGCCTCACAGAAATTGGAAGTTTTTGAACAAGGTATGAACATCTATCATAGGATAAATAATAGAGGAATTTTGTTACATGTTGTATCTACAATTGCCAGGGTACATGTTTTAAAGATGTTTTATATCATAGAATCAACATTCCAATGGCTATTTATTTTTTAAAATTTGGATATCGTATTCCCAACTGATGTCTATTTTCATGAAACTATTCCTTTAGGCAAGCAAAAAAAGCCTGAAAAAACTACACAAGGCTTAAACCATTATTCATAGCCCCTAGAAAATCTCTTCATTACCAAAAAAACCTATTCATACTTGAAAAAATTATTCACACCTACAACATTGTCCATGCCTAAGACATTAATCACAACATCAAATAATATTCATAGTGTAAATAAACACTATTCATGTTTAAACATTTGTTCATAGATTCATTTAACCTCAAAAATTACTAGAAGCTCTTGAGTCCAAATTTGTTGTTCTCTATACAAATTATGGGTTTTGAAATCTATTTAGTATGATTGTGTAATATCCCTTGTCCAATGATGACTGAAAAACAAGGAATATTCGTTGTCAAATCTGCAAGAGTCCTCAAAAAATGGGCGTATGATGATGCAACCTCAAATTCCTCTTATTTCATATCTAAAACAAACAAATGCCTCATTGACAGTCATAAATACATGTTATAGGCAACTAATGTAAAATTACATGGACTGTCACAATAATGTATCAAAATTAGACTTCACTAGATTATTGACATTTTGTCAAACATGTCATGCAACCTCTGAAAACATATTACATATTACAGCTACAAGCCCATTCAAATCTTATTATAAACCAGTTCCAATGCAGTCATAGGATCTTTACATAGGCTGACTACCAAGAGATATGCTACTGATTTTTTGAAGACATTAGACAGTCACTAATTGAAGCATATATCTCAAAATTACAATGAAAGAAGAGGTCTGAAGAACTTGATTAAGCTATGCCCAAGTCTAGCGATGTAAACACCAACATTAATCATCCAAAATAAAGCCATGTTAGAGTTATGATCTTCAATACTTTCTCTTAGACAAGAGATAAAATTAAAAAATCACATGATTACTAAAATAAATTTATTTTCTTATTAAAAATATAAATAATTACATTAGATATATATTCCACATAAAGAAAAGAAATGATGAAAATCATATGTGTCTTAAATAATGAGATCAACAATTAAAAATGGGAAAATAATATCCTAATTACGACTCCCTAATTAGTATAAGATACTATTTCCAATATTATACTAAGGATAAGTATTCAAAAAGTATAATAATTACATTAATACATATATCACTCTCATGCCTTCCTTAATTTGATATAAGGTCCCTCTATCCAAATATGAAGTCTCAAGGGAGTTGTATGTGTCAATTATTCAAGTTTCTTCTAAATCTATTCCAACCTCTTCTTCCAACACATGTCTTGATGATGGCTGAGGATCTTTAAACTTTGAAAATATGAATGAACACACTCCTCTAGACATGATTTAAATACCACATTTAATTATACACATGGATGCAATGGACATGATTTAGGATGTGTGAAATGAAGTGTGGAGGTTCATGAGAAATATACATTACATTTTTTTTTGAAGATTTAGGTTTCTATCCTCCTCCTTTGTTGACATCCCCTCCCCCATTGTCTAATATATCTATGAATTTTCCAACAACTTTTAATCACAACAAGAGATAATTTTGTATGAGTTTCTTAAAACCAACTTTAATATTACTCCCCCCTTGAAAAATTGAAGAAAAAGCCATAAACAAAATTAAGACAATCATTTTTTCAAGCATCATCAACTATTCCACTAATGAATGTCATGATTTGGAGATTAAAATTCAACAACTTATTGTAGTTCCATTAACATTTAAATAATAGGTGACAATGAGTTATACACTCATCATATCCCTTCTAAATGACATTTATAACCTATTGTGTTTTTATCTTGCTATATGACACCGGTAGCTTAATTACCTATTAGGGGCTCATTGTCATTCATGGTACTATGATTTCATGTGCAATCATACTTGGGAGGCAACGTAATAGCCTATTTCTTCCTGTCTCTACATTGTGGAGCAAGAATAATAGTTGTCAATTGTTCCTCTTTTTTAAGGATCCATTTTACCTTTGTTGACTTTTATCTTTTATAACTTGATATCCTTTCTTGCATAGAATTGTCCTCAATCCAAATTCTCTCCTTGCTTGGACGTGTGTGTTACTTGATTAGGACCTCTTTCATTGTTTTGTAAGCAAATAAACAAAGACATCGACCTCTCCTCTCTACTTATACACAAAATGGCTAATTGAAACCACTTCATATACACAAAATGTCTTCTTCCACTGATCAAGCCTAAAAAATGTGACACCCTTGTTCAACAAGGGTTGATACTCTACAACATGATGCCTATCATTCATGAGCTCAAGGTGGTTGCTTTCATGCTCAATAAAAATATGATAATTTTTTTTTGTAGTTTCGCCACCATCATAATATCATTTTGCTATTGTTAACATCATACATCCTCATGCTACACTGGCAATTCATCGAGCTCTTCAATTTATTCACTCTTTATATGTTAGTGACTACCTTTAACTTATGAACCTTCAAATAAATCATCATAATGACCTTTATTCACTCTTTATATGTTAGTGACTACCTTTAACTTATGAACCTTCAAATGAATCATCATAATGACCTTTATTCACTCTTTATATGTTAGTGACTAGCTTTAACTTATGAACCTTCAAATGAATCATCATAATGACCTCAAATAAATAATCATAATGACTACCTTTAATTTTTTATTGTTCCACCCTACAATTTTGTATTTGAGTTATGTAAAATAGTTGCTCTATAGAGTTTTTATTATCTCTCTGCATTCTTTTGGTTGCCTTCATTTAAATTACGTAATGTTTCCATGATTTTAAAAAATAAAGATTTTAGGAACAAGGTTTGATATGCATATATTTCTTATATACCAGCACAACAATTGAATGTTGGGGGTGTTATGGATATTTTAATACAGACATTTAAAATATAGAAACCCTTGTTATAAAATCTTAGAACTGATTCCAACACCAAGAAGTAGGGCTATTTTAGATATTTTGGAAGTAACTACACATCAAATTTTGGGTGCCTTTGAAAAGAAAGTGGTATGATGAAATCTTTGGGCATAAAATAGATGAAATGCACTCCATACTACTACTGCACAATATTTTGGTCGATTATATTTTGAAAAATAGTAAAGGAAGGTGTATGGAACAACCAAATTCTTATCATTATAAACAATGAATATTTTAAGATCCTTTTATGATGTGTAAGTTGAGAATATTTTATGAAAGGTCCCTAAATGAATACACTTTAAATTGATTTTAGAAATGACTATCGGATGTAGACAAAATGAATGCTTTTTGGATTAGGATGGCACATAGGATCTACTATCAAAAGGTTGTAAAAATTTCTTGGGACTAGGAGGTGTGAACTAGTCTACTCTTCTTCTTTGGATTGCCTTGCATCCAAATGGTTTTGTTTGTTAATCTTGTCTATCATGGGTCACCTAGCATAACACAACTTGCTAGCCAATGAAATCCATGATGTAGCATGAATCACCCAACATTACACAACTTGTTAGCTAGTAGTATTCATGTTTCTTCTCTTTTCTCTTATCATATGAGTAATAGTAAGCATCTCCTTAGTAGACCTAGAAGTCATATCTCTTCTCCTATGACAGAGTGTTCAAGTAGAATTGTTGGGACTAGGAGGTGCGGATCGACCAGATCCTCCACCTGTCGGATGTAGACAAAATGAATGCTTTTTGGATTAGGATGGTACACAAAATCTACTATCAAAAGGTCCTAAAAAATTCTTGGGGCTAGGAGGTGTGAACTGGCCTACTCTTCTACTTTTCATGCCATCAAAATTTGAGTTTGATTTCCATCATTTAATTTGCCAAATTCTTCACACGTAACTCCTGAATCAATTTCCTACACACAAAATGATGAAAATAGGTCTGTTGATGGGGGCTTTCCTAGGTCAAACCTCGGGTTGTGAATTAACCTTGAAGTATAAGGTTTTCCTTTTGAGGGAAATGATAGATCTAATCTAAAAATGCTTAAAATTGAACATGATACCTTGATGAATCTTTCTTGAATCCTCACACAAGGTTTTAGGATGTCATGCAGACCATTGATCATGAATGTTGTGCTTTAACTTGAATTCTCCTTCAATGCTTGAAGAATGCTTGATTGCTTGTTCACTTGGAATTGAATTGATTTTATAATTAAGAGATCACTTGAATTGTAGGTAGACCCCTTCAAATGATAGGGTAGGCTTCCTTTTATACCTAATCATACATAAAGTGTTTGAATTTTTTCTCACACATGAGGCAAGAAATGAGGGGTTATATTTTGGGTCCCAATCACGAGTACCAGGGCACCTAAGGCATCCTAGTCTTGTCAATTTAGGATGTGATATGCTAAAGTGGGCATCAATGTCTCAAGATCAGATGGACCTTAAGTGATTGTCTCCCTTGCATATGATTTGTTTGGGTGATAAACTTCACCATTCTACTCACTAGAATTTTATTAAGTCTCAAATATAGGGATCATAACTTATTAATGATGCAGTGAAAGTCCTTCATGAAGGACTTCTAGAAGTATTTTTGGACGAGTCTTTGTTAAGTGCAGAGAAAATACAATTGATGCTTAATGGATTTAAGGAACATGCTTTCAAATTGGAAGCCAAAGTTTTGAAGGATGTAGAGAAGAAGGTGGAAGAGAAAAGACTAGAAGTTTTGGTGATTAGATGTGCAACAAAACATTGTTGGCTTGATGATGATTGTAATGTATTCATCACTTATTGTCATTGATGAAACACTCTCACACACATATGTGACAACACTGACTATCGATGTAACTTCAATTGGTTTACACTTCTAACCGGTATGTTTAAGGTTTATCTATAAATCGGTACTTTGTGTCAACTGGCATGTACCTATGAGATAACCTGAGATAACACCAGATCGACATCAAAATCAAAATGAAGATGAAGAAGAAGATCCAGTGAACATTCCATAACAACGGTTAATTTTCAATCGGTATTATATTGCTCTAACCGGTATCTATTTTTGTGATGAGTTACCAGCACCGTTTGTTTGGCGGTCATTTTTGTGATGAGTTATGATTATATGTCTAGATTCACTGCACCTAGGAAATTGTGTTCCTATGGCTGACATCAGGATTGTATGTCTATTTAAGACATTGTAGTGAACCGTCTTTTAAGTCAAGTAGAAGATAGAGAGTTGTTATGTGTAAAGAATGAAAAAAGCTTTTGTTAAGAAGTGATAAATGTTAAGATGTAGAGCAGAATTGAATATACTTAGAAGGATCTGATCAAGCAAGTCTTGTGCTACTCAAAACAAATCAAGCTACTCTTTTTGTTTTCTAATCATTACAATGGGTGCAAATCCCTTAACCGGGTAAGCTCTAACAAGCTTCATTGTACAAATCCTCTAACAAGATTTGCTCCTACCAGAGCTCTTTGTAAGGCCTTAACCGGTTAGTTTTCTATTACTGCAGATAGTTAACTTGTGAGTTCCATCTCACCGTGGTTTTTACCTATTTGGGTTTTCCACGTATAAATACTTGTGTTATGGTGGATGTTCTACTTTTTGTGGATGCTGTTATTTCATTTTGGATAGCATGGATTTTGTTTAACCGCTTGGTTAAGAACATCTATAGGTTAGTATTCAAAGTAGTGTGTGTTTTGGAGGCATTGATTCACCCCCCCTCTTAGTGCTTTTCAAGTCCATCAATTGGTATCAGAGCCCAACTTCTTTGAAGCCTAACCTCTTAGAAGGGAATCTTGAAAACACCATGGGGGACAAAAGCTACTTTGAGATGGTTAGAGAACTAGAAGCCAGTAGAAATGAAGTTGAAACTCTTAGGGGTAAACTGAAAGATTCTCAAGTCAAAAGGAGAGAGCTATTTGAAAAACTGTTAGAAATATCTAACAATAGTTCTTCGGACGAAGCTAATATTGATGTCTTATCAAAAGAAGTTGAAAAGTTGCAGGGTGAGAAACTGAATCTAAGAAGAGAATTGGAAGGTCTCGCTATTCGCATGAGTCAGAAGCTGGAATCCAGAAGAGCTACTGAAGATCTTATCAAAACAAAAGATCTAGAGATCCAAAAAATCAAACGGGAAAGAGACACTATGCATGAGGATTTAATAGATGAAACAGAAGAAAAGGAGAACTTAAAGTTAGACCTTGAGTTAGCATCATCCCTGAAAGAGAATTTGTCTAAACATAATGAAGATCTTGTCACTAAACTTCCTAAAGCCAATGAGAAACTGGAAAAGTTTGCCAAAAGTTCTACCATGTTGGAAGAACAAATTCAATCACAGAGAATCAAGGGTGATATCTCTAGACTTGGCTTTCACACAACTAAGAAAGGTGAATCCTCCGGTACAAAGAGCAACTATCCAAAGAATAAAAATGCATCTAAAGTCAATAAGACTACTGACAAGAAAGCTTTCAAACCTGTCTGTTTTGTTTGTCATAAGCCTGGTCATACTACAAATGTTTGTAGGAACAAACCTATGAGAAATGCAAGTTATAATACCAATACTAGGTATGTATCTAGAAGGTTTGAAGGACATTGCTACACTTGTGGAATGTATGGGCATAAACATATTGAGTGCAGATATGGTGCAAACAATCCTGTACCACACATGCATCCTAGACCATAAGGTGACCTAACAAGAAACTATGATAATAAGGTGAACAGGAATTGATAAAGATCCCACGACAACAGTTTTAGTCCATTTAAGATGGAAAAGGTAACAAATGTGGTGTGTACCTTTTGCAATAAAGTTGGTCATGTGGCTATGAACTGTAGAAAAAGAACATGAAGAGGAAATGCAGGACCCTGGAGATCATCTGGTATGGTCTGTTATCACTGCAACAAACCAGAACATCTGGCTAAGTTTTGTAGAACAAGAAACAAAAAACCGGTCAACTCCTCTAAGGATAAAAAAGGCAACCAGAAGTTTGATGTTGAGGAAATAAGAGAAGACATGAATCGGACATGGAAAAAGAAGAGCGAAGAAATGCTTGAAGAAGAAATCACTCCTTCACCTAGTGAAGAGAGTCCAACACCAGCGACTTAAGCCTGTCTAAAATGGCTAAGGGGAGCGTAACGGTAAAACATAATTCAGACCCCTTTGTAGAATTAGCAAGAAAGAATTTTTTTGAATTTTGGTGACTTTTTTTGTGTGCTGACGTGTTAATCAACTAGTATGTCACTGAAGCGGTGAAATTAGGGTTTTTAACCTAAAAGTACGAGCATTTATTACGGTCGGTAAAAAGGATAAAAGCAAGTTTTACCTTATCATTTTTACCCTAATCCTTTTGAAAAGAATTGAAGCAATTGCAGAAGTAGAGCGAAATAGTCTTGGTGCAAATTATCAAATTTCTTTGAGATTGAGAGAAATTAAGCTGAATTGGTAGCTGTAGAGAAGCGAACGAGAGTGCATTTGAACAATTTAACCAGGAAACAGAGTGACATACAAGACATTAGGTATTTCTTTGAACTTCATCTTGAATCCTGTTTATCTTCAAATGGCATCTACATCTAAACCTGTAGAGAGATTATTAATCATTGCTGAGCCTGAAGAAGTTGTAAAGGCAGAGAAAATTATGTCTTATAATGAATTATCATAAGTACCGAGTGTATTCATTGTCCAAGGTGATTTGTCCAGCTATATAGATTGCAAAATTGAGGATATGGGAACTCTTCACATCTATACTCAACTGAAATCACTCTGTGATGAGGAAGGAAAGATAAAAACTAAGTATGCTAGGGTTTTTGAGAAAGGATTTCATAATGCTACCTACCCTCCTAAAGATTTTGAAGAACACATAAGAATAATTTTGAGTCGAGTACATGGAGGGAATATGTATCTGGAAAGGACTCATACAATTACCAAGGAAGCCATTAGGGCTGTAATGGGTTATTGCTCAACCAGTAAAATTCCTGAGTTAAGGAAAATCACAAAAGATACAGTCTTCAAGCTAACCGGTTCCACCTCTGATGGGCACGCTTTCTCTGTTAACAATACCAGAGATCCTGCGATGAAGCTTGCAGCAATGGTAATAGGCTACAAAGTATTTTAATCCAGTAGACTTAACAGTGTTCCGTCCACAACAATTCATACAACATATAGTATGATTATTGAAGATGAAAACTATGATATCTGTGAAGCTATCAGAGTCCAGCTTTTTCTAAATTTGAAATCCATCAAAAAGGACAATACTCAGAAATTTAAGTTTGGTCAACTACTAGCTGGGTTATTTTTCTATTTCCAGAATTTTCTACCTGGTATAGGTGACATTGAATGGTCCAAAGAACAACCGGTCAATGCTCAGATAAGAAATAGCATTAAAGATATGAAAAATACCTTTTCGGCTACCACCAACAGATACTTCAATGAATCTCAGAAGAAAATGAGCATGAGGATGAGGCTATCGGAAGATGTAGTAAGATATTTTGAAAAAGACATAATCTTCACAGTAACAACTGATTTTTGCTTAATGCAAGCAAGAGAACCTAGAGAGGAAGAGATGGAAGAAATGAGCTACGAAGTCAATGATGACTTATTGGTTGGCTATGCTAATACTATGTTAGTGTCACCTGTAGACAAAAAGAAGGTGAAATTGGATATTCTTGCAATCCAAGCTGCACCTACTAAAACCAGTACTGAATCTGTAGCTAAAGCTAAAGGAAAGCAAAAGAAAAGTGAAGAAAAATCTCTTGAAAAGAAGACTACAAGGGTGACTCGAAGTGTCCTAAGCAAAAAGGAACAAGGACCCAAAATAACTGAGAAAAAGGAGAGTGTACCAAAGAAGAGAAGAAACATGAAATTAATTTTGCAACCAGAATATGAGGGAACAGAGTCTGATGAAGAACCTAAGAAGATGAAAGCAACTGGCATAACGTCAAAAAAGGCAAAGGTAGTACCAAAGGTAATTACACCTCTAGAAATTGCCTCGTACAAACCTGAAACCATGTTTGAAAGAACAATGAAAATGTTGGGAAGGAACAGGTTTGAAAATGTTAAAGAACATTATGATTCTTTTACTGTAGATGAGCAGAAGAAAATACACCAACAAGTAATAAAATTGTTGAGTCATTACAATAGATATCCGCATGAATTAGAAAAAGATATTTCAGTATCCTTGTATAATACTTTGTTAGAAAAATGGGAAGAAGCCACTCCGTTAGATAAGGAAATTATTGATGAAATATTTGTACAGTATTTTCCCACATTGTCATCAGATGGAATTAGTGCTTTGACTGAGGAATACAAAATATATTTTGGTTTTAAAATTATAAGATTGAAGCTTCTTAATGGAAAAAGAGCAGTTATTGAGACATAAACTCATCAACTAGCCTGTCAAATAAAACAAAGGGTAGATGCCCTCCAATCTATCGATAAGGATGAATCTGCAGATGATGTTTCTCTACCAGAATTGGACATAGAGGAAATTGTCCCAACTGATATAGTCTTCTCAACCAAGAAGAAGGATGACTCAGTTATTCATATTGATGAGGACATTGAGGATTCAGTAGACCTATCGGAAGATATTACTGCACCTGATATGGATCTTCCTTCAATCATATAAGTACAGAATACAACAAGTGATCAACCGGCTACTCAAACAGAGGAAGTCAATATACCAAAAACTGAACAACAAGAGAAACCTCAATCGGCAAATGAACAACTGGAGAAACCCCAATCTCCACCGGTCATTGAACTCACTCGAAAGGAGACCACTAAGGAAACTGTTACACAGAAGGTAGGAGTTAAAACAGAAGCAAATACAAAAAGAGCCATCATCAAGTGTATATCCTCTGAAAAGGGAAAGCAAAAATTGCTTGATGATGACGATGATGAAGACTCTTTAAGTCTTTTAGGACCTATTAATATGAATACCCTGAGTGCTTCTGAAATGATAAAGTTTGCACTTATGATGGAAGATCATGCACATAAGAAGAGGATGAAAGAACAAAGAATTGATGCATAGACAATTCAGAATGTTGTAGACATCTTGTCTGGATTACTACCACAAACCTCTGTCGTACATCTTCCCACTCCTATCAGCAAACTCGGTTAGTTAGTTGCAGAGGCATCTAATCAAACCAAAACACTTGAAGATGCTGCTCAAATGTCTGTTGAAAAGAGCCATAAGAAGGCATATGGAGATAAGATAGCAAAGCACATTGAGAATAGCAAAATGGCTTTATCTCATAATGGCAGTCTGTTGAAGAAAGCTATTGCATCTGGAGGAAAGTATCTTGCCTCTACCTCCAATGTTACTTTCTTTTATTCTGATATTTCTAAAAATCAAGCTGAAACTGAGCAGGAAATAGAAAGGTTATGTAAGGCATATGTCCCACTCCAGGACTCTATTCATGTCTTTAACCGGTCTATAGATGAATTGCATGACAAACTGACCAAGAATGATCATGAGAGAGCTAAGAGATTCCAATCTCTAAGAGAGCTCAACAATCATCTCACCTCACAAATTGACATTCTTCAGAGAGCCTACTCTCGTGCTGAAGCTATTCTTGCTACTCTGGAAACATGCTCACTTGATTTAATGGAGGAATTCTATTCTCATCTGCTATCTACATTAGAGTATACGAATCACATACTAGAATCATGGCAGAATGCTCTATCTCAGATGCAACAAAATTTCAACAATATTTTCATGAGAATTCCTAATGCATGATTTTGTTTTCAAAAGTCATATATACTGGACTTTTTGATACAAACTTTCTCTATATATATATTTTTCTTTATCATTTTGGCATTACTGTCAAAGGGGGAGTAATAATAATATGTATGTATGTGTGTTTGTTTTTGAAAATTTTGTATTTATACATACACTAAGGGGGAGTACTAATATGTAGATATGTTGTATGCACACTTAGCAGTCAATTACTCAAAATTTTCTAAGTGTTGCCATCAATGCCAAAGGGGGAGATTGTTGGCTTGATGATGATTGTAATGTATTCATCACTTATTGTCATTCATGAAACACTCTCACACACATATGTGACAACATTGACTACCAGTGTAACTTCAATTGGTTTACACTTCTAACTGGCATGTTTAAGGTTTATCTCTAAACCGGTACTTTGTGTCAACCGGTATGTACCTATGAGATAACCTGAGATAACACCAGATCGACATCAGAATCAAAATGAAGATGAAGAAGAAGATCTAGTGAAGAGTCCATAACAATGGTTAATTTTCAAACGACATTATACTGCTCTAACCGGTATCTATTTTTGTGATGAGTTACCAGCACTGTTGGTTTGGCAGTCATTTTTGTGATGAGTTATGATTATATGTCTAGATTCACTGCACCTAGGAAATTGTGTTCCTAGGGCTGACATAAGGATTGTATGTCTATTTAAGACATTGTAGTGAACCATCTTTTAAGTCAAGTAGAAGATAGAGAGTTGTTATGTGTAAGGAATGAAAAAAGATTTTGTTAAGAAGTGATAAATGTTAAGATGCAAAGCAAAATTGAATATACTTAGAAGGATCTGATCGAGCAAGTCCTGTTCTACTCAAAACTAATCAAGCTACTCTTGTTGTTTTCTAATCATTGCAACGGGTGCAAATCCCTTAACTGGGTAATCTCTAACAAGCTTCATTGTACAAATCCTCTAACAAGGTGATCCATCAGTTTGGATTCTCAAATCCTCCAGCGAGGTTACTCCTAACAGGGTAGTACTCTTAACAGGGTATAAGCTTCTAATCAAGCTTGGAATCTCTAACAAGATTCACTCCTAGCAGAGCTCTTTGTAAGGCCTTAACCGGTCAGTTTTCTATTACTATAGATAGTTAACTTGTGAGTTCCATCTCACCATGGTTTTTACCTATTTGGGTTTTCCACGTATAAACACTTGTGTTATGGTGGATGTTCAATTTTTTGTGGATGCTGTTATTTCATTTTGGATAGCATGTATTTTGTTTAACCGCTTGGTTAAGAACATCTATAGATTAGTATTCAAAGTAGTGTGTGTTTTGGAGGAACTGATTCACCCCCCCCCTCTTAGTTCTTTTCAAGTCTATCACACATATCCAACTACAAGAAAGCATATTTTTTTTTAGAAAAGTGTAAAAGATGTAGTGGCGACATACTTGTTTTAAAGGCAATGGCCTAAAAATACTAAGGATATTAAGGGCCACATAGATATAATAGCATCACAAATTGTACAACTATCCAATACTATAGACATGAAGAATGATGCAGAAGGAAACAAAAGGCTTCAAATAGAAAACTTGTACATGCAACTAAATCCATTGACTAATCAGAAGAACAAAATTAAGAAACGGTTCGATCATCTGAGAGATGTTGTAGACTTGCAACTCACCAGCTACTTAATTTTTGCGGGTAAGAATTTTTATTTTTTTGGTTATTGTTGTGGTGTTTGTAGGGAGACATTTACAAATTTATATCTATTTTCACTATTTAATGGTTTATGGGTTTGTAATGGTAATTTAATGTTCTTTCATATTTTTGTATAGATTCTTTATAATAGCCTATTATAGTGATTTGTTCTATTATGGATAATGCTGTGGGTCAGATGACTTTGCCGTCAGTGCATGAAAGCATTGAATGAGTTCTACTTTTAAAAATTACATGAAACATTTTTAATTTATTTGATTCAGTGTTATTTGAAAAAAAAGTTTATCAACGATGTTTCCTTTCTCCAAGAATTGGATCTAGGATCTTTCCGTCAAATAATATGTAACATCCAATGACTAAATATTTTATTTACAGATTCTTATTTTATTTAATTATCATCTAAGCATGAATTAAAATTTATATCTATGCGAAAGCAAAAGATACAAGCTGAAGACTCATCTGCAAGTAAATTTCGTAAAAGAAAGCAAGCAGGCATTATCTTGAATGACATGGAAACAAGCTCATTAGCTGCCTAGAAGAAAAAAATTGGAGAAAAGAAGAGGAAAGTGTTAAAGGGTGATAAATACATAGAGAGTATGCAATACAAACAAACAATGTCTGGAGTGTGTGATGTGATGTCTCTAATTTATGTCTGAGGGACTATCTGGTTTTGGAATTCCTGGGAAACCTATTGGGCCACACTTGGAGGAAATCAACATGTTCATGCAAGGGCCACCTTTTTTCTATTATGAGAATGATGCTTTTGCACCAAAGGATATTTGGAAGACAATATCCAAAATTTTTTATAGTGTGGAACCAGAGTTGGTGGATTCGAAGTACTTTTCGGCTTCCAAAAGACCAAGAGGTTATGTACACAATCTCGTAATAGAAGGGTGATTTAAAGCATTACCTCTCCTCCCCATGACTATTTAGGAAGCAATTCCTTAGACAAAGGACTATTGGCCTCAATGGGATCAAATAAAAAAATTGAATTGCATAGACTGTAGACGATGTGGTGGCGTCCTTCGTGAAGAAATCTGCACTATAATTGAAAATTCATGAGGGAAACTGCAAGATAGTGAAAAAAAATACATTCTTTAAAAGTGCGAAGAATGGAACTTGGTTTGGGTGGGGCCAGGTTAGGTGGCTCCTCTAGAGGTTGACGAGATAGAAATAATATTAGGATTTGAAAAAGATCACACTCGTGGAACTTTGTGTGTGACTGATCGATTGCGCTGTTTGGGTAATATTGTATTCCAAATAGATACAATTGCATACCATTTATATGTCTTGAAAGCATTTTATCCTAATGGCATTAAATTAAAGTACTTTCTCTTCTATATGGTATTGGTGGAGCAGAGGTTGCATTGCATCGACCTAGGATACATATTTCCGCAGATACACCACAAGTTAAATGTATCCCAGGTTGATGCAAAGCAACCTCTGCTCCAGAGATCACCAGAAAATAGAGAAAGAACTTTAATTTAATTCCATCAGGATAAAAGGCTTTAATCAAGATAGATAAATGGTATGCAATTGTATCTATTTGGAATGAATTACCCAAACAACGCAATCGATCAGTTGCACACGAAGTTCCATGAGTGTGATCTTCTTCAAATCCTAATATAATTTCTATCTCATCAACCTCTAGAGGAGACACCTGACTTGGCCCCATCCAAACCAAGATCCATTCTTCCCACTTTTCAAGAATGTATTTCTGTTCACTATCTTGCAGTTTCCCTTTTTGAATTTTCAATTATAGTGTAGAGTTCTTCACGAAGGACACCACCACATGGTCTAGAGTCTATGCTTCAATTTTTTTCTTTGATCCCATGGAGGCCAATAGTCCTTTGTCTGAGGAAGTTCTTCCTGAATAGTCATGGGGGGGAGAGGTAATGCTTGAAATTGCCCTTTTATTGGGAGATTGTGTACATAACCTCTTGGTCTTCTGGAAGCTAAAAAGTACTTCGAGTCCACCAACTCTGGTTCCACACTATAGAAATTTTTGGATATTTCTTTCCAAATATCCTTCGATGCAAAAGAATCATTCTCATAATAGAAAAAAGGTGGTCCTTGCATGAACACATTGATTTCCTCCAAGCCTGGCCCAATAGGTTTCCCAGGAACTCCAAAACTAGTTAGTCCCTTCGAACATAAATTAGAGATGTCACATCACACTCCAGACATTTTTTGTTTGTATTGCATACTCTATATTTATTTATCACCCTTTAACACTTTCCTCTGCTTTTCTCCAATTGCTCTCTTGTAGGTAGCTGCTGAGCTTGTTTCCATGTCATTCAAGATAATGCTTGCTTGCTTTCTTTTACGAAATTTACTTGCACACGAGTCTTGAGCTTGTATCTTCTGCTTCCGCATAGATATAAATTATAATTCACGCTTAGATGATAATTAAATAAAATAAGCATTTGTAAAGAAAATATTTAGTCATTGGATATTCTATATTATTTGATGGAAAGATCCTAGACAATTCTTGGAGAAAGAAAACATCATTGATAACCTTTTTTTGCAAATAACCCTGAAACAAATAAATAAAAAATGTTTTATGCAATTTTTAAAAGTAGAACTCGTTCAATGCTTTCATGCACTGATGGCAAAGCCGTCTGACCCACAACATCTGATACCGTTAGAATTCCAACGACAACTAAAGAAACATCCAACAAGGATGGTGTATATCCGACGTCACTTCCTTGTCAGACAGTTGTCGAGGAGAAAACATAGCATCTGTCAGAATTCCGACCGTAATCCGTCAAAATTTTTGGCCGGGGGAGCAAATATAGCCTCCATCGGAAGAGTTCATAACGTTGTCGGAATTCCAACGCAAATGGCATCATCGGGAAGACCGACAACAATTTTTCGATGATTAAATTGGTCGGAAGTCCGACATGGTGTCGTCGGACTATCGACAATTGTCCGTTGGAAATTAGGCCCAAATGTACTAGTGGGGCCCCATTGAGAGGGACCATGGTGTTGGGTGCCATGGTCCTTCTCCAAAAGGGACCAAAATAAGACTTAGGTCAAAGGAGTACCTCACCAGGGAATCCATGATCAATGGGTGTTTGTGGCATCATAATTGGAGAATGGCCAGAAAATGGACTTAGGATAGGTAATGAGAATAGGACATGCTAAAGTAGGGGCATAAACATGAGGTGCAAATTGGCTTAGTGAAAATTTATGACACTACATTTAGCCTCCTCTTTAACGAGAGTACGAGCCTATGTAAATACTCACGATAAAGTAAATGAAAGATGAAAGAGTGGAGCAATTAGGAGCACAATCACAAGGAGTATAAGACATCATTAATCTCAAGGAACCAAGGCCCCAATCTTAGGATATGAACTCACTCAATTGCATGCAAGGTAACACAAAACAAGATAAAAAGAAAATTTCAAACAGAGACAAACAAAGGTAAAAGGCAAAATACACACCACACAAAACCCAAAAACAAGACCTCAAGTCAACTAGCCGAAGAGACCTTGATATCAAAATGTCTCAATCACTAATATCATTCTTGAAAATGCCATCTCAAGAACACAAGTGATCACATAAAAAGAGAAAGAGTACACATCATCCATGTAGTACAAATAAGAAACCAATGAGCTCATGAGAAGAAAGAGAGCATGGATACACACTCTAGATGTGTTTTTCTAAGAGATCCATGAGAAGAAGAATGAGAGAAGACATGGATACACATTCTAGTTGTGTTTTTATAGGTGATCCATGTTGGGGAGGAGAGTAGGAATAGTATAGCTGTGTTTTGCTAGTTCCACTCATCCTCGTGCATGTGTGCAAGTGATGTATGGTTTCAAGTGTTAAGCATCTCGTATCAGAGTTTGTTTTCTCTGGTTTCGAGCATGCAAAAACCCATGTAAGACATGAAATCAAAATGAAAAGTGTGTCTGGTATCAAGAACAACTTGTGTAAGAGTTTGTTTGCTCTAGTTTGAGAATGTGTAAGCCCGTGTAAGACAAATATATGCCTTGGTTTGAGGACATCTTGTGTAAGAATTTGTTCTCTCTGGTTTTGAGAATGTGTACCTCATATAAGACATATATAAATATCGTGTTTGGTTTCAAGCATGAAGCATCTCATGTAAGAGTTTGTTTTCTCTAGTTTTGAGATTGAACACCTCATTTACGACATCCAAAAATATAGTACATTATAGTACAAAGAGGACGATAAGTCCCCCCCCCCCCTTAAGATGTCAACATAGGCCTATGTTGATGTCTTAAGGAAGATAGAAACAAGGATACCCACTTTCAACACCACATAGATATCCTTTTAGGCAACAATATTCATAAATACAAGCTGAAGAGGCAATACTTTTACAAGAAAGGAGAAGATAGTTGAAAAAGAGATATCTTGCAACAAGTGTAAAGATGATACTTGGAGGAGAAGAGATATTTGCTCAAAATTAATCTACCCCCAAGAGGAGTTCTTGAACAAACATAACATCTTTTACCAAAAGAAGGGAAGGAGGACAAGAATGCCTACCTTCCTCCTATTGCTAGTGATGTATGGAAAAAGGGACATAGTCACAAACAAAGTTCAAAAGTCAATATGTTAGTTTCCAACCAAAAACTAAAAAAAATGAACCAAAAAAATCTAAGATGCACATCAAAAGAGATTAAGCACACAAATGAAGCATAAACAAAACAAAAGAGGGAGGAAAACTCCCTAAGATTCTCCCATGCTACTCAACAGCTCTCCCTTGTTCTTCTCCTCTCTAAGACCCAAATGAGTGAGTGTAGCTCTCAATTTTATTAAGAAACCATGGATGCCAATGGAGTATTGAAATAGTTGAAAATAAAAAACTAATGCTATGCAAATGGTTAACTAGTGTTGCTATGATAAAACCATAAGTGTGAGTGTCTATGCAAGTATAATAACAATGATAAAAATACTTCCTTCCTTGCTTGAGGAATGAGGCTCTATTTATAGGCAAAATAGTGGATTGGAGGGTCAAAATTGATTTGGTTTGTGAAGGGATAAGATGGAATGATTCTCAATCCATGTGACACTTTCAAACCAAAACAGTGATGACAAGTGTCACCATGAGAGGGCTTGAGAGGAGAGGGAAGAAGCATTAAATGCCCGAGAAGATATGGTGGTTACCCTAGGGAAAGGATAAACTCTTGTGCAAGGTTAAAATGATAACCATGGTCAAAGGAATGAATTATTGAAGAGACCCATGAGTTAAAAGGACGATTGGGTTAGAGAAATAGTCTCCAACCAAGGGTCAAAGGTGAGTTAACCATTAATGGTTATGTAAGAGCCTTACAAGTTTGGAAGACTTTGGAGGTTATCTTGTTGAAGAAATAAGGCCTTTAATGCTTTATGAAGACTTTGCATTTCTTATGAGAAGTGACCCCTTCTTAAGGAATGTGGAAATGTTTAGGAGGCAATTAGGCTAATTAGATTGGATTAGAAGAATCTAGAAGGGGGTTAGGATAAATAGGCTTTTTAATTAAATGATTTATTTAATTAAAATGAGGAATGCAACTTGCATTTGTAGGAGAATGCAAGTGGATGGAGAATTTTAAATAAATATAGATTTATTTAAATAGGGATTTGACTTGTGATTTTTAAATAAATGTTAATTTATTTAAATGAGAAGAAAGGGGGAATTAAATAAATTTATTAATTTATTTAATATTTTGGACTATAGTTAGCAATTAAATAAATTTATGAAATATATTTAACTAGAATAGAAGAATAGGCCGAGATGAATTAATAAAATGTAAATTTAATTAATAGAGGAATATTAGTGCATTAAATAAATATTAAATATTCATTTAATTAGTGGACAAATTTATGTGTCTTCAACTAGGAAAAAAGATTCTTAATGAAGGACGACACACTTTTGACCCAAAGTGAAGGGCTTTTTTATAATTGATATACATTACCAAGTGAAAAATAAGTTGTATTCAAGGATACACATCTCTTGCATAAGAGAGAATCCTTGAGAAAACAAACAACTTCACACAAGGAATGACATCAAATCATAAGCAAACACTGCTCAACAAAGGAAAAGTGGATCCTTAGAAAGGATAAAAAAGATCAATGCCCCCCAAGTGTTGGGACAATAGGAAGAATTACACAACCTCTAAGGAGAGATTAGACATAGGCAAATGCACAATGTACTCATATGAAGGAATATTCAATGAATTAGACATCAAGATATGTAAAATGCAACTCTAAAGAAGAGGTAATTCAAAGAGAAAAGGAAAGAATTAGATGAAGGATCACATGTTGAACACAATGTACCACTGAGAGGGGGGTCATGAATAAGTAGTTCCTAAACTCTTTTCTTTTTAAAACAACCTTGGAATACCGGTTATCACCCTAAGTACTGAACAATCAAATCGGTAAGATAAATGTGGATATCAAAAGAGGCAAACACACAAATGCAACCCACAACACCAGATGTATGAGGAAAACCCAATATGGGAAAAACCTCAGCGAGAAATGTTGCTGGAGTCTATTGTTCCAATCGAGCCTCACAATGAAAAAATGCATTACAATGATTTAGGGCACCAACCCAAGGAGCACCAACCCCTGCACCAAGCTCTAACTCGGTGTTGTATAATGAAATACAATTTAAATATAGTTACAACACCTGGTTGCAAATGAGTTCTGCAACACCTGAACACTGGATTTCTGCCGTTTAACAACCTCCTCTTCTTCACTGGTTTTCACACTGCCGGTTATCATATTAATCTCTCTGATCACTCACCAGTTACTCTTAGCCTCTCTTCTTTCTCTCTCAGCCTCACACCACACTATCTCACTCTCAGATGCCTTCTTGATCAAACACACCTCACCGGTTAGCTTAATTGTTAAACCTACAACAATTTACTGGTTACTCTGTCTCTACTAGTTAGACCCTCACACCGGTTTGCCTGATAACTCACACTACAACTTTATTAGAACAATCTCCAAGGAAGATGATCTTTCTCTTTGCTGAAGATCTCTTCTCTCTCACTCTTCACAACAAGCATCAACTGATTTTAGTCTTGAGCTCCCATATTTATCTTCTAGGGTTCCCACCAAAGCAGCATTCAAACAATGTCGTGTTAGGTTTTTCCTTCACCAACTCGACCCGTATTGGATTTGATTCGATCTTCTTTTCCAGAGAGATGATTTGCATGTCATCGATCAACATTGCCAATACCTCACATTCCAATGTGCGTTTTCTATATCTAGAGGTCTGCACCATGCTTTTTTGCGTTTCCAGTCACATGCCATTAATGGCTCAGCTGTTTCCTTGAGCAAATAGGTACAAAGATCAGATCTTCTTGCAGGATTAGTTCAATCACTTGCTAGCTTGTCTTCCTTGAGCCATAATCTTCTACCATCCTCCCATGACTTGTGGGTTCTCCATAAAAGCCGACCTTCTTGCTGACTGTTACGTCAATGCACACTTCACCGACCTATGCATGATCACCACCTAGCTTCTAGATGTCATCTTTGTCGACATCCACCTCTGCTTGGTTTGCTATGTCGGTTTGACATTCTTCATTGACCAAGATTGACTATCAGTTCAACTCACTTTACTAGTATAACCTAGCTCCACCGATGGGTCTTTATACCTGCATACCTCTTCTCTGTCGGTGGATAAACTTGGCCTTCCATTAAACATATTGGTCCTACAACTCAGTCCATTTATTGACAACATTAATCTTCTCAAAGTATACCAGTTTACATCCTTCAATTCTTCTTTTGCTTGCTTGCTTTTTCTTGCCAGTAATGCCAACAATCCTCCTTTGGCATTGATGTCAACTTACTGCAAGAATTCATATAGATAGATTTATCCCCCTTTGACACAATGGAAAAGGGTCAGGGTATTGTATACTCCCCCTTTGATTCATACATATCTCCCCCTTAGTCAAATATTCTCTTAGTGATTACAACCGGTACTGAGACATACAACCTTGAACTTTCCCTATGATCAACATGTGGTTCAAGAGTTATAAATGCTACTATGAACTCCTCCTGAACCATATAACTCCTTACTAACTCAAGTGCATAAGACAGGTGACACAACTACCAACTTGTGTTTCAAGTACTCAAAAGTGCTTACTGGCAATGGTTTGGTGAAAATGTCTGCCGCTTGTTCTCCTGTAGGGATATAGCCCATCTTTACTTCCTATCCTTCAACCTTCTCTGAGAAAATGATACTTGATGGCTATATGCTTTGTCCTGGAATGCATCACCAGATTCTTTGATATGTTGATGGCACTTGAATTATCATACCAGATGGGAATAGGATTAGTGACGTCCAACTCTATGTCTTTGAGGGTTTGCTTCATCCAAAGAACCTAAGAGCATCATGTAGCAGCAACAATGTTTTCTTCTTGATCAATTGATAGGGAGACTGAATCCTGCTTCTTGCTATGCCATGAGACCAACTGGTCACCTGGGAAGAATGCACCACCACTCGTTCTCTTCCAGTCATCAATGCAACCTACCCAATCAGCATCAATGTATGCTTCCAAGATGAATTAACCTTGTTTAGGGTACCACAAACCATAATTGAGTGTTCCTTGTAGGTACCTAAAAATTCTGATTATGACATTCATATGTGACTTCTTAGGTGCAGCTTGAAATCTAACCACCATGCACATTACCTACACTATATTCGGTCTAGAAGTAGTAAGATACAATAGGCTGCCTATCATGGATCTATACTATGTCTGATCCACCACCGGTGATTCATCATTCTTGCTTAATTTTCTTCCGGTCACCATGGGGGTACTTACCAATTTGCAGTCCTCCATTTGAAATTTCTTCAATATATCCTTTGCATACTTGATCTGTGAGATAAAGATTCCCTTATCTTGTTGTCATATCTGCAAACCAAGGAAGTATGTCAATTCTCCAAGCATTGACATCTCAAATTCTAACTGCATCTGATCAACAAATTCTTTGCAAAGGGTGTCCTTGTTACCTCCAAAAATAATGTCATCTACATATACACCCACAATAATCATGTGGTTTCCATCTTTCTTGATGTATAAATTGCTGTCAGCACTCCCCTTTTTGAATCCTTGCTCCTTCAGGTACTGATCTAGCCTTGAATACCATGCTCTAGGAGCTTGCTTTAAACCATACAGGGCTTTCTTCAACTGGCACACAAAGATTTCATCATCATGTCAAAGAAATACTTCCGGTTGCTCCATGTACACTTCTTCCAAATTTGCATTGAGGAAGGCAAATTTTACATCCATTTGATATACTTTATAACCCTTGTAGGCAGAAAAGGCTAGAAACATTCTAATTGCTTCTAATCTAGCTATCGGTGCAAACGTTTCTTCAAAATCAATGCCCTCTACTTGAGAGTAACCATTGCACACAAGTCTATCTTTATGCCTAACAATTTTACCTTCTTCATTCATCTTATTTCAGTAGACCCATTTGGTGGCAATGATGTTCTTTTCTTCCGGTCTAGGGACTAATTACCAAGTCTTGTTCTTCTCAATCTGCTGCAACTCTTCTTCCATGGCATCCATCCATTTCTGAATTTTTCTAGCCTCATTGAATGTTTTAGGTTCTACTTCAGTCATGAGGCAGAAGTTGACATGTTCATAATTTTGGGCAAGTATTCTTCTAGTTTGCAGAACATGACTCTTATTACTTAAAATTTGCTCTTTTGGGTGGTTCATCTTCACATACCGGTTAGGAGCCTTTTTAGATGCTTCTTCCAGTTCATTGTCTGATTGAGGTTCCTCAAATTAATCACCAGAATCATCAAATTGATTTACCTGTGATTGTCTTCCTTTGTGCATATCCTCATAAACTCTTACATGCACACTCTCAATGACTCTTCTTAGTCTTTTGTTGTAGCATCTCTTACATGCACACTCTCAATGACTCTTCTTAGACCTTGCTGTTAGATGAGTAACCAAGGAAGATTCCTTCATCACTCCTGGAATCAAAACTACCTAGACCATCCATATCTCTTTTGATAAAACACTTGCTTCCAAATACCTTGAAGTAGTTGACTGATGGTTTCCGGTCATACCACAACTCATAAGGTGTCATTCTGCTATTTGTTCTTAATTGAACCCGGTTCAAGGTATATGAAATAGTATGAACTACTTCCTTCCAATATATGTCTAGCAAACCAACCTCATTTAACATGGTTTTGGCCATCTCCTTGACAATCCCGTTCTTCCATTCTACCACTCCATTTTGTTATGGTGTCCTAGGGGCTGAGTATTGCCTTCTGATTCCAAGTCTTTCATAGTAATCTTCAAATTGATTTGATGTGAACTCTCCACCCCAGTTTGATCTTAGGCATTTTAGCTTGCATCCACTTTCCTTCTCCACCATCTTCCTAAAGATCTTGAATTTGTCACATGCTTGTGATTTATCTTGTAGGAAAGTGACCCATGTAATCCTTGAATAGTCATCAATGAAGAGTATAAAATATCATTCACTGACAAGATCTATTGTCCTAGTTGGACCACATAGATCTGTATGTACAATTTCAAGTGGTCTCGAGGTGTTGTGTTCTTTTGTTCTGAAGCTTACCTTAGTCTTCTTCCCTTTCACACACTTATCACAAAATTTTCTTGCTGGTTTGATGATGGGTGGAATATTTCTTACACACCCCTTTTGCTTACTGCAACTAAGTTGTCAAAATTTATGTGGCCTAATCTTCTATGCCACAACCAACTTTAATCCACTTGTCCCAACATACATTGGGATTCAAAACACTCTTTCATATTATATACATTACCATCTGTCCACTTTCCTTTGGATACAGTTTGACCGATACTCTCTTTCTTTAACTGGCAACCGATAGAATCAAAGATGAATTTGTAACCTTTGTCACACATCTCACTCACACTCAACAAGTTGTGCTTTAGGCCTTCCACATAATACACATCATGTGCCTTAAGTTTTCCATCAATATTTAGCGTACTTTTTCTGTTTATTTTGATGGATGAGTTGTCTCTGAATCTTACTGAACCACCATTCAAATCTTCAAGCTTGATAAATTTCTTTTTATCACCAGTTATGTGGTTGGAACAACCACTATCTACAACCCATAGATTTTTCCTTTCAGCATGTAAGGTAGTCTACACTATCAAACTTGATTCTGCATTGTCCTTTTCTTTCTCAACCCATACCGGTTTGGTTTCCTTCTTCTTGTCAGCTACTATTTTGTGCTCTGTCTTAACTATCGGTTCTTGATCAAGGTATGTCCTCTTCTGCTTGATTTTCATGTTTTTACAAAACTTTGCTATATGTCCAAACTCTTGACAGTTATAGCATTTCACACTTCCATTTAAGGATGAGTCTTTGAAACTATTGTAGGACACCGATTTATTCTTCCTACATTCAAAACTCCTATGACCAAATCCATTGCACTGATAATAAAAAATATTCATATCCCAGAATGCATTAAATGGATTTCTACTTTCATAACTCATAGTGGGCTTATTGGTTAATCTATAGTTAGCTAATCTATCTCTAAATTTGTTACACTAGTAATAATAACCATGAAAGTTTGGAACATACCGGTTAGGTTGCCTTGGACCTGCAAAGGTTTGCCTCACCGGGGGTCTTTCATGCTGATGACTCTAGTAAATCCTTCATGATCAACTCTTGCATTTGTCCTAGGATCTGCATGTCGGTACATTGAGTGTGGCCTCTGATTCATTGATTGTGTATACTGGCTTGTTTGGCAGTTTCTAACAACATATGCATAGGTCTTCTTACTGGTATCCTTGCTTACCGTGAATGTCTTCTTCTCTTCATCTTCACTTGAATAAGTGAACTTTATCTCCTTACCGAATGTGTCTTTTCTGTTTGAACTTTGTCCTTGTTCCTCATAGGGAAACTCCTGAAGGGGCTATTGTTGCTCATGAGGTATTACATTCGATCTCTACCCAGAAATCTCCTGCCATGATCCTTAAGTTAGATATGATGAAAGCCTATGATAGGGTTGAATGGAAGGCATTAAAAATAGTTCTGGTTAGGTTGGGTATCTCCTTGGCTTGGATAAAATGTATTATGGCCTGTATCTCTTCGGCAAGGTTCTCGGTTCTCATTAATGGGTCCCCTTGTGGTTTCTTCCACTCTTCTAAGGGTTTAAGGCAAGGGGACCCACTCTCACCTTTTTTATTTATCTTATTAGCTGAAGCTCTAAGTCAGGCAATTGGCTCAGCCTGGGAGAATGATTTATGGAAGGGTATCAAAATTCATAATTTTGATCAGAGGATTTCCCATTGTGCATCCTTGAAGGAGGCTCAAGTTATAGATCAGGTGATTAGGAATTATGTAGCTTTCTCAGGCCAGATGGTTAATAAGGAGAAATCTAAGATCTTTTTCTTAAATACTCACTCTCTGCTTCAGGATAAGCTTCAAAGGTTTTGGGGTTTCCAACAGGGGGTTCTCCCTTGTACCTATTTAGGAGTTCCCTTTTTTTCTAATAAGGTCAAGGTCAGTTTTTGGGATAAAGTAGTTTTAGGGGTGTCGAAGAAAATTTTGGCATGGAACCACAAATGGCTCACCATGGCTGGGAAAATTGTGCTGATTAAGTCTATTTTGAATGCAGTGCCAATTTACTTAATGTCAATTCTAAAAGCTCCTAAGGTTGTTATTGTTAGTTTAAAGGATACTCTGAGGTCTTTTCTTTGGAATAATAATAGGGATGGGAAGTCTAGGATCCCCTTGTTAGCTTGGGACAAGGTCTGTCTTCCTAAAGAACTAGGGGGGGCTGGCATTCATAGTTTGGAGAGTCAAAATTTGGCTCTTGGGGCCAAATTAGTATGGGAATTGTATGATAATCCGCTTTCCCTTTGGGCTAGAATCATGTTCACCAAGTATCTTTCTAATGGATCTAGGGAGTCTATTTTCAGGGCCATGACTTTGCCTAAGGGGTCGGCTATTTGGAACTTCATGGGCAAATGCAGAAGTGTCCTGTTACCATATCTTTCTTGGGTCATGCACAATGGTTCAAAAGTTAGATTTTGGATGATGCTTGGAATGGTTATTGTCCTATGGATTCTATTAGGGATTGGTCTCCCTTGAAATCAATACTTCTTGATAAATGGGGGGTTTTTCTATCAGACTACTTTAATGTAGTTCAAAATGGAAATTTGGTGTTGGCTAAATGGAAATTGATTGAGTTTCTTCCTGTTAGCCCTAGCTTGAAGGTAGAATTTTCTTCAACCCTCAAAGATAGAATCATCATCTTGTCTAAGAAGGATGATGAGCTGATTTGGACTAAGAATTCTTCTGGAAAATACTCAGTGAAAGATGGTTTCAATTCTCTTATGCCAGCTACGGTTCTCTCCTCTTGGCCTTACAAATTATTATGGCATCCTACATGCCTGCCAAAGGCCAGAGCTTTTGCTTGGCTTGCGGTTCAAGATAGGGTTCTCACCGGAATGAGACTGGATAGAATGGGCTTATCGGTTGTTTTCCCTTGTGTTTTGTGTAAACAGAAATTGGAATCGTCATCTCATCTTTTCCTTCATTGTGAGTTTGCTTTAGGATGTTGGAATTGGTTTTTTGAGAAGCTAGGCCTATCTTTTGTCACTAGTGGGGATCTTCTCTCTCACTTTAGAGCTTGGCCTTTTTTGTTTTCCTCTTCCTTTTATGCCTATCTTTGGATCATAGCTCCATCGATTATTGTTTGGAACATTTGGTTAGAGAGAAATAATAGGATCTGTAAAAAGACATCCTCTTCACTCTCTGATATCTTAGTCAAGATAGAGGCTTCTATCTCGGAGGTGGCCTTGTCTTATATTCATAAAAATTTAGATAATCTGACATCTTTTTCCCATTGGGATGGCATGATCACAAGGACTTGGAAATCTTTGGTTTGCATCCCTTCTCATGGGTCTGTTGCAAAGAGTCTGGTTTTTAAATCAAAGAGAATC
Organism: Cryptomeria japonica; assembly: GCF_030272615.1. NCBI lineage: Eukaryota > Viridiplantae > Streptophyta > Pinopsida > Cupressales > Cupressaceae > Cryptomeria > Cryptomeria japonica. The sequence goes on from NC_081407.1 coordinate 468,675,893, forward strand.
ATGGCAAACTAGGCTCCTCCTCCTCCGGGTCATTTCAAACTTCATTTTGATGGTGCTTCTAGGGGGAATCCAGGTTTGGCTGGGGTTGGTATGGCCATTTTTGATCATAATGCTGTCCTAATTACTACTCAATTCCATGCCCTTGGGTCTCAATCAAACAATTTCACTGAATGTCAAGCTTTGTCACTTGGGGTTGACTTGGCTATCTCTCTTGGGATCAAACACCTTTCCATTCAGGGGGATTCAATGGTAGTTATCCAAAGTGTGTTGAACTGTAGAAGTAATTGTTGGCATTTGAAGTATTTAATTGATCACATTTTGGAGAAGTTATCCTTTTTTGATACTTATGTATTATCTCATTGCTTTCCTGAGTTAAACAAAGTGGCAGATTTCCTGGCTAATTTGGCTATTGACTCAGCTACTATTCATAAGAATATAGTAGTAGGTGACATTCCTCAAGAAGTCCTCCTCAGGTATATGCCTCATCCCTCAGATTAAGTCATCTATTTTGCATTATTCCTCCATTCATGTTGAAATATATGTATTATCCTCTTCTCAGTTTAGTATGTATCTGGTCGTCATGTGGCAATAGGAGGAGTTTTACTCCTATCTGCAGATGGAGTTCTTTACACTTCTGCAATTGGGTTAGATGTTAATGTATGTATTTCTAGAAGATTGGAGAGGTTATTTTTCTGGTTGCATTACATGTTAAAATCTTTGGTGTTTTTCTCCATTTCTTACTAAAGTATTCATATTATCTTCTTCTCAATATAGTTTGTATTGTTGCTTCATGTGGTGATAGAAGGCCTTATATCTATCTGCATTTGGAGTAGTTATACATCTCTGTATTTGAGTTAGATGGTAATGTGTGTATTTCTTAAGGATTGGAGATTTAGGCTTGGATGGCATTATATTTATCATCCTGTTCTTTAATATGTTGTACTCATTTTCTGTTTGGCATACATATGGGGGCAAGAAATTTATTTTCTATTAAGTTGTTTTTCTGTCTCACATATGGATATCGTCATTTGTTCTCACATGGTGCATATTGTGTTAAAGCTGCAGAATGGGGTCTTTATCTTGGCCACCTCGAGTTAAATGGTTTTTATTTGGTAATTTATGGAAGTTTTCTCTAAAGTTTCAAATGATTTTCTATGTCAGTTCGGAGACAGATTTCCTTAGGATTTGCTTTCCGATTGTTATGTGTTTTTATGTCTTGTCAGTATTATCTTCATTTATATCATGTTATGGTTGTGGCATGTGTGTTTTGTGTAATCATTATCCTTTAGGCCTACATTCTTTTCTGCATGCTTCATCTCCTCCAGCTACCGGTACGATTTAAGGTTTTATTATCCGATGATTAATATCTGCTTGTTGGCTGCCTAGTGCTTGTCTGGGTCTATCAGTTTTGGAGTACGGATCGTTTATCTTTGCATGTTGGTATCCTACTTGTGGGAGAGTCACTTATGATTTTTAATGGAAGGATTTTAAATGTGTGCGAATTGATACAAGTGTGATTGTATTGGTTGTTTCAATACCTTTGTGGGAAATTCAGGCCATTTCTCTCCTTCAAATACTCTTCTCTTATGTCAATGTCAAAAGCAGTTTTTTGTGTTTTTTTAGTTTGGTTGTTGATGCCCTTCTTCCTGCAAATTTCGTCCTCTCTTCCATGTGGAGTATATAGAGTGGTTTTAGAAGCTTGTTCACTGGGGGATAATGATGCAAGTGAGGATAATTCTGTTAAACTTGGCAAGGTTTTCAATTTATTTATTCCCACAGTGGATTTTGAGCTTCACAAGCTTTTGGGATGTAGGTGGTTACAGGTTGCTCACCATTTTTCTTATGATGAGCTTCTCTCTCATTTTATTACTATTTGTTATGATGTTCTGCTCGATTTGGATTTTGTTTGCCTCTTGGTATCCTCGTTTGTCTTTCCGACAGTGTGTAATTGGGAGTTGGTCTCTGCTGCATTGGATAGTTATTAGTTTGATATGGGCTCTTTTCCTTACGGGGGTTTTCTTCCTCATAATGAGCTTTTGACTAATGGTTGGTCTGGTCATTTTCTTCATTAGTTACAAATGGGATTGATATGTGATTCCTTGGAAACTACTAGAGCCTCTATGGGTTTTTTGTTATATTTGGCTCCTGACCATTTTGTGGATAAAGCATGGGTTGTTTTTCAGGCTCTGCATTCACTGATCTCTTTGGGTTTTTTATGCTCTACTCTGGTTTGTGTGGCATTCCCTTTAAGGGTGGTTTCACCTCCATTCTCTTCTCATCTGCCACTGGAAGAGAGCACTAGTTCTTGGTTCTTGGATTTCTAACATATTGTCTTTGTTGTAGCTGGTGGTTTTTTGGTTTTTGTGCAAGGTTGCAGGTAGCATGGCTTTTTTTCTATTCGAAATGGTTTGCATTGGTTCTGAAAGTGAATTTTCTCTCATGCAGCTGTCTTGTATCTCTTCACACCCATCTCTTCTTCAGTTGGAGTTATTCTGCTTTAAAATTGTCTGATAAGACTTCTTGTAAAAATAGGTAGTGATAGGAGGGTGGGGATTCTAGTCAAAACATACTGGTTGTAAGGGCTATATATATCTCTGTTGTAAATTTTAAAATGGCTACAACCAGAGGTTTTCTTGTGGGTTCTTTCTTGCCAGTATGCCATGTCTAAACCTGATGTAAAATTTTCTTTTAATTAATATAAGTTCAGTGGACTCTCCACTTTTATCAAAAAAAAAAAATATTACATTACATACTAGGACTTGGCATAATAAATTTACCTTAAATTTCTCTATATTGAAATGAAGACTTTTTTACTTTCATTGTATGGTTCTTTTACTTTTATTTGACATGTATTTATACAAGTGATTTGCATAAATCCTTATAACTAAATGTAATATTTATTTATAGTCCACTTTGATTGTACATGTGTTGTATTAAATATTGTATACTTTTACTTAAAAACCTTTTTTTAACCTAAATTAGTTAATTTTTTTAGTACATGTTAAAATTGTAATTCTCTTATTTTTTTTGAAATGTACATGTTCTTGTCATGACATATGTACGTGTATCCTATTTTTTTTGACATGCCATAGATAATTTTTATATTTCTTGTAATATTTATGTAAATGGTAATATGTAAATAGATTCTTGAAAGTGATTGTATTTTTATATATATGCAAGTGGTCTAGATCATGGATGAATTTCATATATAGGATTATTGCATCCCAATCCCCCCACCTCCACTCGTCCATCTCAAAACCCCCCACCTTCTCCCTCTCCACCTCCACCCACTCCACCTCTTGAACCTCAAAACCCTGAACCTCCACCCCTTAGATTTGATGAGGATTGCTTGCAAGCAAGGATAAATAAAAGAATTAACATAATGGTATTTTGGATATGTTGATATGGTTTTGCCATTGATGTCAACACTTGTCAACATTTATCAGCACTTGGAGACTCTTGATTATGTTCACCAGCAAGTCAATGACTTATGCACAATCACCGGTATTTGGTTCACCGGAAGGTTATATTGTTCACCGACACTTGGAATGACTTGGAGACTACTTGGTTATGTCAAAGACATTGTTTGGACACTTTGTTATGGTGATTTGTTCATTGGTCTATTCGGGTTTGCATATTTGTTGTTACCGGCAAATAGGTCTAGGTTATGCACTGACATGCATATCTATTCCAGATCAGCATGACACATTATGAAGATGATTTGTTATTATTGTAAATGCATTGAGCTGACATGATGCATCAGATATTGATTCATTTGTAAATGATTTTATTGCAATATCATTAGTGATCTGACCTATTCAATTGGTCTTAGGTTATGGTATAAATGTAAGATCTCATTTGTGAGATTGATATGGGATTGGAAAAAGGATTGTAATAAGGTATATGCAAATATAAGGAGAGCTATACACGCAGACATCATTCAAGATTCAAGGAAGGTTTGAAGAAGGCATATCATAGCTAAACTGGTACTGAATCCAGCATATGAAGATGCTATTTTGAGCAGTACATTATCATTGGATTTAACCTTCCAATTATAGTCAGTGTGACTCCCATTTTGTGATTGAGCAGTGAGCTCTAGGCAACTGGCCTTTTTGCATGTGCAAACTCCATACTATACACACATACTATCTGCAGTAGTATCATCTGATTATGGGTAAGGCTTCACACCGTGGTTTTTCCCCTTACAGTGTTTCCACGTACAAATATATGTGTTATGTGTTGTGGATGTTATTGTCTTTCTATTTCATGCATTAAACTTTACCGGTACTGCAATTAACTGATAAAACTGTCTACTAGCATAAAGTTTGGTTTATCGGTATTAAGCATTAAGTTTTGGTTAAGTTAATTTTGGTTTGAATTTATTGGACAAATAATTGACCCCCCCCCCTCTCAGTTGTCTCCGGGACCTAACAATTGGTATTAGAGCATAGTCCTCTTTTTGCAAAAGTTTAATAGCTTGAGGAGATCCAATGTCTTCTAACTATTTCAGGAAGGACAGTCCTAAACTTGATGGAACCAACTATGGCATATGGAAGATTAGGATGGAGACACATTTGAATTGCATTGGAAATGACATATGGGATGTTACAAATAATGGTTATACTGCTCCTACTCAAGGTCAACCTCATCCACCAACCTTGGCTAAAGACGAGGAAAATTATTGCAAAGCAAGAGAAGCACTTTTGAATGCATTGTCAGATCAGCAAATCATGGGATTATCAGATAGATCTACTACTAAAGCTATTTGGGATAAATTGAAAACATTGAATGAAGGAGATTCCACAATCAAAATTGCAAAACTTGAATGCTTCTGGGTCAGGTATGAAAATCTGAAAATGGAAGAAGATGAAAGGATTTCTGCTTTTATGGAAAGAGTAAATGAAATTATTTTGGGTATACAATGTTGTGGAGGAACCTTAAGTGAAGATGAAATTGTTTCTAAAGTTTTAAGAGCATTGCCACTGGCATATAAAATGAAAGTTACTGCTATAAATGAATTGAGAACAATGCCTAATACATCAGTATCTAGAGACACTTTGGTTGGAAAACTTTTAGCTTTTGAACTTGAGGAATTTGGTCCTGTTGCTACAATAAAGACAGATCTAGCTTTTAAAGCATCAACATCATCTGCATCATCATTATTATTTGACAAATCTGATTGGAAAGCCTTTTATGCAAGAGAAATTGAAGAAAGCGGGAGATAAAATGAAGAATTGGAAGAACTTGAAGCACTATTTGCAAGGAAAATGCCTAAACGTCTAGTTGGAAGTAAGTATAAAGTTAAAACACCCTTTAAATGTTTTAACTGCAATAAGATTGGTCATATGGCATCTAGGTGTCCTAATAGACATGCACGATTAAAAGAAGAAGCTAAAAGAACATATAAGCCTAACCTTGAATATCAGAGATACAAGTTTAAGAAGAATAGAGACAAATCTTGTTACTATGCTGATGAAGGAGTTACTGATGATTCTGATGAGGATCCAACAGACAATGGATGGGCTTTTGTTGCTATAACAGAAGATCAACCGACACCTACTGTTCAACCGGTAGAGCAGGCCCTGGCAGCTAAAATTGAAGATAAGGATGAATGGATCATTGACTCAGGATGTTCACATCATATGACTGGTGATAGAAGTAAATTCTTAACCTTTCAGGAATACAATGGAGGTCTAGTGAGATTTGGAGATGATAAAGCTTGTTTGATCAAAGGAAAAGGCACTATATCTTTTGATGGTAAGCACAATACTGATAATGTTTACTATGTTGAAGGTTTGAAGCATAATCTTTTGAGTGTTGGTCAATTAGTTGAAAAAGGATTTCAGTTACAATTCAAGAATGGTAAATGCACAATCATGAATAGAGCTGGCTTAGAAATTGCAACCAATAATCAGACTAGAGGTAATATCTTTCATTTGAATAACTATGAGAAGGCATGTTTGATTTCTCATATTGATGAAAGTTGGTTATGACATAAGAGACTTTGTCATGTAAATTTTGATTGCATTGTGAAAATCAGTACAACTAAGGGAGTAAGAGATTTACATAAGATTGTTAAACCTCACAATCCGGTATGTAAGGAATGTCAATTTGGAAAGAAAGTTAGAGAATATTTTAAGAGTATACAAGATAAATCCAATAATTCTCTTGACTTAATTCATATTGATTTATGTGGTCTAGCAAGAACTAGAAGTTTACAAGGAGATAGGTATTTTATGATAATCATTGATGACTATTCCAGAATGTGTTAGGTTACTTTTCTCAGGGAGAAATCAGAAGCTTTTGGGAAATTCAAACTATTCAAGGTGATGGTAGAGAATGAAACTAGTAAGAAAATCAAATGTTTGAGATCATATCAAGGAGGTGAATTCACATCTAAGGAATTTAATACATTCTGTGAAGTGAATGGGATCAGAAGACAATTATCAGCACCCTGTACACCCCAACATAATGGAGTTGTGGAAAGGAAAAATAGAACTATCTTGGATACAGCTAGAAGCATGATATCAGAAGAAAACTTACCTCATATATATTGGAGAGAAGCAGTGAATACATTAGTTTACACATTCAACAAAGTTCACATCAAAGGTGAAACTGGTAAGACCCCTAATGAACTATGGTTTGGTAATACTCCTACTCTTAAATATTTTAGAATACTTGGAAGTAAATGTTATATTAGAAGAGATGAGTATATTGGAAAATTTGATCCTAGCAGTGATGAAGGAATATTTCCTGGTTATTCATCTAAGAGCAAGGCATATAGATATTTTAACAAGAGATTGCAGAAAATTGTTGAGAGTGCAAATGTGAAGATTGATGAACAATTTAGAGGAAACTCAAGGTACATGGACTCTGAACCGGCAATAGAGATAATAACAAATGAACCTACAATGAGTATACCAGTATAGAATGTTGATCCAGTTACACCGGCATCATCTAAGGATTCAATAGTCACCAAAGAATAGCAACAAGTAAAAACACCCCGGTATGTAAGATTGAACCACTCCAAAGATCAGATAATTGGAAACAAGTATCAAGGAGTTATGACTAGAGGAAGATTGGCAAATGAAGAGGTATGTCTTATTTCTCAAATTGAATCAGCATCAATTAATGAGGCATGTGAAGATAAATATTGGATTAAAGCTATGGAAGACGAATTGGAACAAATTGAAAAGAACAATACATGGACATTAGTTCCCTGACCTAAAGACAAAAATGTAACTAGAACTAAATGGGTATTCAGAAATAAACTTAATGAAGATGGCAAGGTAATCAGAAAAAAAACAAGATTAGTGTGTAAGGGATATTCACAGAAAGAAGGAGTTGATTATAATGAAACCTTTGCACCTGTAGCTAGAATTAAGGCAGTCAGATTATTCTTGGCTTTTGCAGCCCACAAGAACTATAAAGTATATCAAATGGATGTTAAATGTGTATTTTTAAATGGAGATCTTGAAGAAGAAGTTTATATTGAACAACTTGATGGATTTTCATTGACAGATGACAAAGATATGGTTTGATAGTTAAGGAAAGCTTTGTATGGACTAAAGCAAGCTCCGAGAGCTTGGTATGCTAGATTGGACAAATATCTTTTGAAGATTGGATATACTAAAGGTAATGCAGACAACAATCTATACTACAAAGTGACTAATGATGACATATTGGTTATTGAAGTTTTTGTTGATGATATAATCTTTGGAGGAGATGGATTATGTAAAGACTTTTCTAATAAAATGTAGCAAGAATTTGAAATGTCTATGATTGGGGAGATATAATTATTTTTAGGATTGCAGATTTCACAGATTGAGAAAGGTATATTCTTATGTCAATCTAAGTACTTGAAGGAATTACTAAAGAAATTTGGCATGGAGAACTCTAATCGGTAAGCACACCTATGAATACAATTGATAAATTATCATTTAAGGATGAATCAACACCTATTAATCCGACTAGATACAAGTCTATGATAGGAGGTTTGTTGTATTTGACACAAACAAGACCTGATATTATGAATACAGTATGTATTGTGTCAAGATTTCAGAGTAATCCTAAAGAAAATCATGAATCAGTAGTAAAAAGGATTTTTTGGTACCTACAAGGCACTACAAATCTTGGCTTATGGTATCTCTAGAGATGAAAACTTTGATTTATGTGCATACACATATGCAAATTGGGCAGGAGATGTAGATGACAAAAAAAGCACCACCGACGAAGCATTTTTTCTTGGTAGTAGATTAATTTCTTGGTTGAGCAAGAAACAAAGTTGCACATGTTTATCAACAACTGAATCAGAATATGTTGCAGCAACAACTAATTGCACATAGGTATTATGGATTAAACAAATGTTGAAGGACATAAAGGTAAAATGCAAGAAACCTTTTACTATTTACTGTGATACTATGACAGCAATTGATATATCTAAGAACCCGGTATTTCACTCAAATATTAAACATGTTTCTATCAAATTCAATTTTCTAAAAGAGAATGTTGAAGCAAAAGAAGTGAAATTGGTTTATGTGAATACTAAAGAGTAGATTGCAGATATTTTTACTAAACCTTTCCCTAAGGAGACTTTTGAATATCTCAGAGAGCAGCTTGGAGTTCTATCCCCACCGGTAGAGACTTAGACAGTTGATGTTTGTCATCAACCGGCAGAATTAACAGAGAAATATTTTATTCCGGCGTTGATGAGGAGAGCTACTTCTCAAGGGGAGTAGTTGGTATTTTATAATGAGTTGGTATTTTGTACTTGAATCTAGTTTTTGTATTGCTTTGGCATTTGATGTCAAAGGGGGAGAGATATCTATGGAAAAAAAAATTATCCCTTGGGGGAGAGACTGTTACTTTGGGGAGAAATTGTTGGAGAGATTATTACTCTTTGTATCTGTATTTTGGTTTCTGGTTAATGATCTCTTTGGGAGATTGTTGGTTTTTGGTTTTTGGCACTTTGATGGTTTTTCCATCTTGTGTTGCCATCAATGCCAAAGGGGGAGATTGTTGGTATTTTGGATATGTTTATATGGTTTTGTCATTGATGTCAACACTTGTCAACATTTATCAGCACTTGGAGACTCTTGATTATGTTCACCGGCAAGTCAGTGACTTATGCAAAGTCACCGGTATTTGGTTCACCGATAGGTTATATTGTTCATCGACACTTGGAATGACTTGGAGACTACTTGGTTATGTCGAAGACATTGTTATGGTGATTTGTTCATTGGTCTATTCAGGTTTGCATATTTGTTGTTACCAGCAAATAGGTCTAGGTTATGCACCGACATGCATATCTATTCTAGATCAGCACGACACGTTATGAAGATGATTTGTTATTATTGTAAATGCATTGAGATGATATGATGCATTGGATATTGATTTATTTGTAAATGATTTTATTGTAATATCTTTAGTGAGCCGACCTATTCAATTGGTCCTAGGTTATGGTATAAATGTAAGATCTCATTTGTGAGATTGATATGGGATTGGAAAAAGGATTGTAATAAGGTATATGTGAATATAAGCAGAGCTATACACATAGACATCATTCAAGATTGAAGGAAGGTTTGAAGAAGGCATATCAGAGCTAAACCGATACTGAATCCAACATATGAAGATGCTATTTTGAGTAGTACATTATCAATGGATTTAACCATCCAATTGTAGTCAGTGTGACTCCCATTTTGTGATTGAGCAGTGAGCTCTAGGCAACTGGCCTTTCTGCATGTGCAGACTCCATATTGTACACACATACTATCTATAGTAGTATCATCTGATTATGGGTAAGGATTCCCACCGTGGTTTTTCCCCTTATATGGTTTCCACATACAAATATCTGTGTATGTGTTGTGGATGTTATTGTCTTTCTGTTTCATGCATTAATCTTTACCGGTACTGCAATTAATTGATAAAATTGTCTACGGGCATAAAATTTGGTTTACCGGTATTAAGCATTAAGTTTTGGTTCAGTTAATTTTGGTTTGAATTTATTGGACAACTGATTCACCCCCCCTCTCAGTTATCTCTGGGACCTAACACATAATAGAATAAAAAAATAATGGAAGCCATTGTTGATTTGGTTAGATCCATTAATGCAGAATTTAATAGACTCTACTTATGGAGAGAGAATATGTGACAAGTTATGCCAATGGATACTCCTATAAGTAAATCACTGATCTTAAAATTACAAAAAGCACAATTAGCCTCAATTTTCATTGACCCTTACACCAATGAACCCATCCCTCCTAAAAAATAATTTTAAATAGTTGGTGTAGGCATCCATAGATAACTACACATTTTTTGGAATGGTGGTGGATGGTATTCAATCATCCACCACAACCTAATTGTGAGGTTCCTTTATTAAAAAAAAAATTATATGCAGATATTTAATTGGTCTAAAACTCAATTATTTTGATATGGGATCATTTTAGGGCATTGGTGGTGGCATGCCACAACACAGGTTAGGGGCACACTAAGATGTAAATTGACTCATGCCTACTCAATCCGTTGTTGCTCCTCCCACTTTCACTATTTTCACACCCATCCAACATTGATAAGTGGCTTTAACCTTAGGAGAATTGAGTTCCCTCTTCGATATTCTCACTAAGCAAGCTACCCAAATGGCAACTAATATTAGCTCTTCGTAGTTGACGCCACATTTATGTACAAATTATAATCAATTATGTTTAGGTCCTATTCCTACTACTGGAACAACTTCAAATGCACTTCCATTAGTTTATCACATCATATGAGAATTTTCTATGCATTGATGATCATCCCACATAGGTATATATATATATATATATATATATATATATATATATATATATATATATATATATATATATATATATATATATATATATATATATATATATATATATATATATATATATATATATGTCATATATTAATTAAGTGCATTTTTTAATATAAAGATTAAAAAATAATACTTAAATATCAATAAATATATATTTAATAATTTAAAACATTCGAATTATTTGGTGTATAGATGATGACCTCAATGACATCAAGTATTTAATATTATTGATTCATTTTTTTGTTGACACCTGTACAACTTAGCACATCTTTCAGGTTATTTACCAATATCTAGATTGAACTTTTTAAATTATCATGTTGAATTTTGAAAGATATAAATTAAATAATTTAAACTTCAGTAATACAACTGAACATTTGATATTTTTTCCTCAATAGATTCAAGGGCACTAGCAATAGTAGATATAATTTGTTTAAGTGACTCATCTTTCTTTTTTGGTTTTGGATAAATTCCTAACTTTTTTATCACTTTTCTCATTTTGAACATTTTCATCAATTGTAATTGTCGAACAAACTGGATTATTGAGAGGGGGGGTGAATAAGTATTCTACTCAAATTCTAAAACTAAAATAGATAATATGTTGATCTTAACTTAATCTCAATTATCCTTGAAAAAATAGGAATGAATTGCATAACAAAGCCACAAAAGAGACACCAAAGATTTTTATACGTGGAAAATCCAATAAGGGAAAAACCATGGAGAGGGTCAACTCTCAAGATAATATAACTAGTTATATGTGATTAAAAAAATAGGCTCACTGCCCAAAGGGGTCACTACCCAAAGAGATTATTTTTGGGCAAAACTAAGGGCTTAAATATGAGAAATTTCTATCTTATACTTCACTTGAACGTTGATTCCTTCAGTTTTTCCCTAACTGTGTCAATCCGAGATCTGTAGACTTGTGAAGGATATTGTGGCTATTTACCTAAGGGATGAAGATCGCGAACTAAGTGGGGATGAATGCACCTATAAAAATGAACATAGTTGTTGATTAATGCACACCTTTAATTAAAGCACATCTCTACTTTAAAGCTCAGTTTAAAACACACTTAGTGAATAAATGATATCTTATTATTAACACACTTTGTGTAATCTACACGATCCTACAAATAAATAAAATACTCTGCAAATAATGAAACCATACTTCTAAACTGATCCACAGTAATTGCAATTCCTACTCCTTAATTAAATGACACTTCTTAGGCAGGTTACCACTTCACACTGCTTCAATTTGAAAGACAGAGTAAAAGGTTCTTCTTCCTATCACTGTTGTGACAAGAAGTAAACAAAGTGTAAAAAGGTAAAAGTTCCAAAGTCACAGTTGCTTTAATTATTATCATAGTGTGGAATAATCATAATTCAAAGACTGTGCATTTTCCAGATGATTAGTTTGAGACCAAATTCAATCTTATAAGACAAAATGTTCTTCTTTTAGTTTGCAGTTGGAAACCAGAATGTGTATGGATTTCAGGCCGAGATCTGAATTAAATACAAACCATAAAATAAACTTCTTCCAATTTCAAAGCTACCCACATAATAATGAAATTACTATAGCACACTAATGAATGAGATATCAATATGGGAAATATATTTACAAATACAAAATTAATAAAATAAACATAGAACTCACCACACCACACCAATAAAGAATCACTTGATAAAATGAGCAACAGGCACTTTCTCCTTGATCACCAATCGATACACTAATTCTAAATTTCACTAATTCAAATTACACATAACACAATGCATAGAGTGATAATATGATTAAACTATAAGGATCTGGTCAACTACTTAGAAGGGGGGTGAATTATTAGATAAAAAATAAACTAAACTTTCACCATACAAACTTTCAACTCAGAATCAAATCACTAAACTTAACCGGTTTAGTCTCTGAATCAAAAACTGCAACTGCACTATCAAACTTTACCGGTTGATCAAAACATCAATGATACAATGCAAAAGATCTGAAACTCAAATAGCATTTAACCAAAACATTAAACCACTTCACTTAATACCAATAATAACTCATTTCAAATCTTTTCCGACCATCTAAATATATCTAAGTAGATTTACCAGTCATTCATATCAACCATATTAAAAACACATTCATAAAATCATTCACCACTTGACACAATGATTTTTCATGTGGAAACCCAAATGGGAAAAACCACGGTGGGGATGAATACCCACAAGTATTATGAACTCTTTTGAAGTTCTCCTTATTAGGAGCCAAGCCTTGTTAGAAGCTTATACAATAATGTCCCGTTAAGAACAGATTCGATTAAGGACCGCCCGGTTAAGGGATTGACTACAATACCCTATTAAAGGTAATACCCTGTTAAAGGTAACCTCAGAGGAGGATTTCAAATCCAAGCTAAAGGATCACCTTGTTAGAGGATTTTAGCAACACCAAGCCTGTTAAAGCTTACCCGTTTGGGGGATTTAACTATTGTAATGGTTAGAGAACAACAGGTTCTTTGCTAATCTGGAAATAACACTACCTTTCTTAATTAGATCCTTTTCTGCTCCTATCTTCCTTCACAACATTCTGCAGACACACCTTCTGGTTTGACAATAATCACAATTAACCAAATTTTCCAACACATTGATCTTATAAGAAAATACAATAGGTTGGTAAAACAACACAAAACCTACAAATATCATAGAGATTACAAACATGTCGATACAATCTTGATTGTTAGATTACATAGCAATCAACTACACATTGTTCTAGACAACTTCAACCACTCCTGGATCACCACACATTGGATCCTGTAGCTCATCACACATTTTTCACCTCATGCTATGAATTTGATCTTTCCCAAGATAAAAAGTTATCTCTACATGCCAAATTCACTTTGAAACTCATCATGTGCATCATGCATACGTGGCATCTTCATCTCTGATCACCATTCGGTCATACATCATCACAACCGATTCTCTGAACTTCATCGGCTAGGGTCTACTTCTCAAGGGGTTAGGGTTACCGGTTGAGCTCTGCTTCAATAATAATATTGGTTTCTTTCACTGCTTTACTACATCATTACTGGTTTGCAATACATATTCATTACTGGTTGCTATTGACATCAATGACAATACTATACTTCATGCAATGCCAACATTCTCCCCATTTGGAATTGATGGCAATACAAATATCAATACCAATTGATTGTCATGATTGAGAGTAAAGCACATACATAGGTATAGGAATCCCAGTTTACATTTTCCAATCATATTATTTCCTTCAACTGTATCTTCGCATCTTCAACTGATAATTGGCTATCAATCATATACAATTCTTCTCCCCCTTTGACAACAATGCCAAAGTGAAGGTAAATTGTTCTAGTTCTCATCCATGCTTCACCAATCTGCAATTAGCTACTCCCCTATGGAGTAGCTCCATTCTACACCAATCCTTCTTCAAGATTTTCAATAGGCTCCAGGACTGTTGTCTTCCACATCTACTTAATTGACTTCATGTAGGGATACAAACCCTAACTTACCTCTAAGATATTTAAATGTAGCCTTAGGTAGAGGTTTATTAAAGATATCTGCTATCTGGTCTTTAGTAGAAACATGCTCCAGTGACACATCCTTGCTTTGCACTTTTTCTCTTAGGAAATGATACTTCAGCTCAATATGCTTTGTTCTAGCATGCAACATCAGGTTCTTAGAAATGTTTATTGCACTTGTGTTATCATAGAAAATTCTTATCGGTTATGATATCTTCAACTTGAAACCTTCCAAAATGTGTTTCATCCAAATTGCCTGGGTACAATTCATGTAAGCTACAACATATTCAACTTCTGCAACTGATTGAGAGATACAACTTTGTTTCTTGCTGCTCTAAGACACTAGTCTACCTCCAAGAAAAAATGTTCCTCTAGTTGTACTCTTTATGTCATCAATATTGCCTGCCCATTCTGCATCTGTATAGACTTTTAAGTCAAAGTCTCCTGCATATGGATACCATAATCCATAATCAATTGTTCCTTTCAGGTATCTAAAAATTCTTTTGATTGCAACCATGGGTGTCTCCTTCGGACTTTTTTGAAATCTAGCAACCAATCCTATTGCATGAGCAATGTCCGATCTGCTGTGGACAACATAATGCAGTTTACCTATCATGGACCTATACTCTTTTTCATCAACTGGTGCATAATCATCCTCCTTGGATAATTTACAACCTATAATCATTAGTGTTCCAACTAGTTTACAGTCTCACATTCCAAAAGTTCTTAACACCTCTTTCACATACTTAGACTGTGTGATGAAAATACCTTCCTTCATCTATTGGATTTGCAAACTATGAAAAACTTTATCTCAGCTACCAGTGACATCTCAAAATCATTCTTCATTTCATTAGTAAAATCATGACACATGTCATCATGACCTCCAAATATGATATTATCCACAAATACCTCGCATACCAGTATCTTATCTCCTTCTGTCTTGATATATATGTTATTTTCTTCACTAGTTATTTGAAAACCTATCTTCACTAAGTGAGAGTGCAATCTTCCATGCCATTGTCTAGGTTCTTGCTTCAATCCATATAATTCCTTATGTAATTTGCACACCATATCCTTCTCTCCAGTCAAAGCATAACCATCTGGCTTTTCTATGTAGACTTCCTCTTCCAATATTCCATTTAGGAATGCAAATTTAACATCCAATTTATACACCTTGAATCCTCTGTACGCTGCAAATGCAAGTAGAGTCCTTACTCCTTCCAATCTCACTACTAGTGAAAATGTATCACCATAGTCTTCACCTTCCTCTCGCGCATATCCTTTCCATACCAGTCTAGCTTAATTTTTGACCACTACTCCATCTTCATTCAGTTTGTTTCTGAATACCCATTTTGTACCTATTACATTCTTGTTCTCTGGTCTGGGTACCAATGACCAAGTATTGTTCTTCTCTATCTAGTCAAGTTCTTCTTCCATTTCCTTGATCCAATGTTCATCTCCAAAGGCTTCTTTTTCTATTCTAGGATCAATGGTGGAGACCATACAAAAGTTTTCTCTTATCCCTCTTCTAGTTAACACACCTGCATTCATGTCTCCAATAATTTGATCAGGGCTATGATTAAGTCTGACATACCTTGGAATAACATGATCTTGGTTTTCAAGTTCTTCTTCTTCTTCACTTTCTTCATCTTTTGCTAGACCTTCCTGTTCTGGTTGAACTGGGGCTTCTCTGTTCTGTTCACTAACTTCTAGCTTTATTGGTTCCAGTTCCAAAAACAATGTGGAAGGTTCTTCTTCTTCCTTCTTCTTGCTGGTTTCTTCTGATTTCTCAGGAAATTCATCAACTCGAACATTGACACTTTCAATGATCTTCTTAGTCTGGTTGTTGTAACACTTGTAATCTTTTCTCTTGGTGGACTAACTGAGAAATATGCCTTCATCACTCTTGGCATCAAACTTACCAATATAATCACCTCTTTTGATAAAAATTCTACTACCAAATATTTTAAAGTAACTAACACTAGGTGATCTACCATACCAGTATTCTTAGGGTGTTTCATCCTTACC
This sequence comes from Cryptomeria japonica, assembly GCF_030272615.1. Lineage (NCBI taxonomy): Eukaryota > Viridiplantae > Streptophyta > Pinopsida > Cupressales > Cupressaceae > Cryptomeria > Cryptomeria japonica. The sequence continues at coordinate 468,692,285 of NC_081407.1, forward strand.
TCTTTTAACCAGTATCTAGTTCATTGTATAAATAGTTGTGCTGAGAACCTCTCTCCAGAATGTCTTAGCTACACCTCCTTGAATTAGCATAGTCCTAGTAGCTTCAACAACTGGCCAGTTGTTCCTTTTTGCAATACCACTCTGCTATGGTGTCCTAGGTACAAAAAGATGCCTCTTAATTCCATTTTTTTCACAGTATCTAGTGAATTCCTCTTAATTAAATTCACCACCTTGATCAGTTCTTAAGCATTTAAGCTTTCTTCCACTTTGATTTTCAACCAAGGCTCTGAATGCCTTAAACTTGCTAAATGCTTTTGTCTTGTCTTTCAAGAATGTGACCCGCATCATCCTTGAGCAATCATCGGTAAAAATCATGAAGTACCAATCACCTTGAATACTCCTAGGCCTCATTGGTCCACATAGGTTAGTATGAACCAAATCTAGCAAATGTTCAGCTGAAAAAGATTTTCTCTTGAAGGTTGAGGATGTCATTTTACCTAACTGACATTCCTTGCACAAAGGGTTCATCGGTTTGTCCAACTATTGAAAACCTCTTACTAATTTTGACTTACTGACTCTTACAATGTTATCAAAATTTATATGACAAAATTTCTGAATCCAAATCCAACTATCTTCAACTTTTGCAATCAAACAACTATTGACTTTAGAGTTTAGGTGAAACAAGTTACCTTTTGTCTATTTGCCAGTTGCAATCAGTTCACCTTTGCTTCCATAAATCTTGCACACTCCATTCTTGAATTCCAGTGGGTAACCTTTGTCATTGAGTTGAGAAACACTCAAAAGATTGTGTTTCAAACCTTCAACCCAATAGACATTATTTGCACTACCCTTACCATTCAAAGATATGGATCCTTTGCCTTTCACTATGCAGGGTGAGTCATTCCCAAATCTCACAACACCTCCATAAAATTCCTTCAAAGAAAGAAACTTACTCCGGTCACCGGTCATGTGGTGTGAACAACCACTGTCTATAATCTAGTTATTTGAACTATCTAAGTAAGAGACCAATGCCTTCTGATCTGATATCTCTTCTTTGATAACAACAAAGACAATGTCCTCATTTGCATCTTCCTCAGATTCTTCATCTGTAATTCCTCCATCCACTGCAATGAGACAATTTCTTTTACCTTTGCTTTTACACTTTTTGTACTTCTCTCATTTTTCCTCATTATCTCCATTTGGACAGTTAGCAACAATATGTCCAATCCAATTACATGCAAAACATTTCAATGATTGTTTACCTCTTTACTTATTGGTACCTCTGGGTAGCCGCCTGGCCAACAATGCTTCAAGCTCTATTAGGTTGTCTTCATCATCTACCTCTCTACTGGATCTAGACTCATGATTGTAGCTCACTTCTCTATTTTTCCTTACCGGTGGGGTTGAGACTGAGGCTTTAAATGCAGATTCTGATCTCTGAACACTTCCATCAAAACCATTTGATTCAAAAGCAGTCAATTTACCAATGATAGAGTCAAGAGTTACCTTAGTCTTATCAATAGATTTGAGTTCTTGAATGGCTACAACTCGGATAGCGTAGACCGGTAGAAGGGTTCTCAACACCTTGCTAACCAATGTGGTATCCTCCACTATACCTCCAGCACTTTTGATTTCTTTGACTATCTCCTTGCTCCTCTAACCATACTATTGAATGATTTTTCCTTCAGCCATCTGCATATCATCAAATTTTCCTCTAAGACTCTCTTCTTTGGCAATCTTAACATTCTCATCACCGCTATAGATATCTTCCAGTTTCTTCCAAACTTTATATGCAGTTTCCAATCCATGAACATCAACATACCTTGAATCAGACAAGGAACTGATGATGGCCTGAAATGCTTGATTGCTCTCCTGTTGCTCCTTTTTTTGATCATTTGTCAAAATCCCACTAGGCAAGTTACATTTAGTGACAACATGTTCCCAATATTGACTTCCTAAGCTCTTGATATAGATCTTCATCCTATCACTCTAGATTCTATAATTTTCTCTATTAAACTTTGGACCTTCTTTCTTCATCATGCTCTCTTAGATCTTTTCATCAAGCTATTGGGCTTAAACTCAAGAGGAGCTAGATAGCTCTGATACCAATTGATAATATGATGAAACTATAAGGATCCGGTCAACTACTAAGAGGGGGGTGAATCAGTAGATAGAAAATAAACTAAACTTTCAACTCAGAATCAAATCACTAAACTTAACCAGTTTAGTCTCTGAATCAAAAACTGCAACTGCATTGTCAAACTTTACTGGCTGATCAAAACATCAATGATACAGTGCCACAGATCTGAAACTCAAATACCATTTAACCAAAACATTAAACCACTTCACTTAATACCAATAATAACTCATTTCAGATCTTTTCCGGTCATCTATATATATCTAAGTAGACTTACTAGTCATTTATACCAACCATATTAAAAACACATCCATAAAATCATTCACCACTTGACACAATGATTTCTCACATGGAAACCCAAATGAGAAAAACCATGATGGGGATGAATACCCACAATTATTCTAGACTCTTCTAAAGTTCGCCCTATTAGGAGCCAAGCCTTGTTAGGAGCTTATACAATAATGTTTTGTTAAGAACAGATCCAGTTAAGGACCACCCAGTTGAGGGATTGACTACAATACCCTATTAAAGGTAATACCCTATTAAAGGTAACCTCAGAGGAGGATTTCAAATCCAAGCTAATGGATCATCTTGTTAGAGGATTTCAACAACACCAGGCCTGTTAAAGCTTACCCGGTTAGGGGATTTAACTGTTGTAATGGTTAGAGAATAACAGGTTATTTGCTGATCTGGAAATAGCACTACCTTGTTTAATCAAATGCTTTTATGCTCATATCTGCCTTCACAACATTCTGCAGACACACCTTCTGGTTTGACAACAATCACACTTAACCAAATTTGCCAACATAATTTTGAAACAACATATCAACCTTATAAGAAAATACAATAGGTCGGTAACACAACACAAAACCTACAAATATCATAGAGATTACAAACATGTCAGTACAATATTGACCATTAGATTACATAGCAATCAACTACACATTGTTCTAGACAACTTCAACCGCTCCTAGATCATCACACATTGGATCCTGTAGCTCATCACATGTTTGTCACTTCATCCTATGCATTTGATCTTTCCCAAGATAAACAGTTATCTCTACACACCAAATCCACTTTGAAACTCATCACGTGCATCATGCATACATGGCATCTTCATCTCTGATAGATCATCACAGTCAATTCTCCAAACTTCATCGGTTAGGGTCTGCTTCTCAATGGGTTAGGGTTACCGGTTGAGCTCTTCTTCAATAATAATATTGGTTTCTTTCACTGCTTTACTACATCATTACCAGTTTGCAATACATCTTCATTACCGATTGCTATTGACATCAATGACACCACTATACTTCATCAATACTTCTTGCAATGCCAACATAGAGAAATGATTGATGACACAACAATATTTTACATACATTATTGGTTACCTTAGTCTGATACATACATTCATTTATATAGTGTTTCTTTCTACACTTATTGTGGGTTTACAACCAAAATACATAAAACAAAATAAACCATGTGTTCAATCGATTGAGGATGTAGGTCACACAATCAAAACAGTCTTAACAGTAGGTGAAATATACAAACAAAATAGTGATATATCCCATTTTAAAACTATGACCACTATATTATATGATAATTAAAAATTGACTAAAATAGTCTTGATCTCCTTCCTAATTTATTCCTCCACTGACTAGTACTAGTTCACCATGAGCAACCCTTGTCCACATGTGTCCATCCTCCTATTGTCCACCTACGATGACATTCAAGCGATTTTAGTCAACAAATAACCAAGGGTTTCGATGTGAGTTCAATTTTTAACTTTTCTTTCATATTTATATAAATTCTTCCTCTTCCTTACCAAATAGTGACAATAATGGTAAAAGAAACATAGGAATATAAAACAAAAAGGGATAATTCAAAGGCAAGACAAGTGACATAATTTGGTCTCATCATTCCCCCTAGCTGGAGGTTTTACATGTGCTCATGCAAAGGAAAGGGAAATAATATTGTTACAAACCTGGTGGAGAAATCATTCTTTGCAGATTATTGGTGACTTCTTAAAACCATTGTTGTTTCAATTCCTTTATGAGGCGTTCGTGTTTAGAAATGGTTATTACAGGTTCTTTACCAATAGTCAATTGTTCCATTTCAATTTTCATCTTACTCATGTCCTCTGCCCGAGAACAATTAATGACTCGTATCTCCTAGAGTCAAGCTTGGAGTGATTGATTCTCCTCTTTTAATTGGGCAATTAAATCCCTTAAAGCCCAAATTTCTCCCTTTTGTTTCATCAAGAACTCTTGTTTTTTCTTTACATCTTCCTCTAGCTCATCTAATTTTGTCTTCTTAATGTAGCAGATGAGTGGATCTTCAGTTGAGTCTTTTGACCCCTGCCCCAGAATATCTTTTTGATTAATTTCTATCTGAATTGCTGCATCTTGTGTATCCTGGATCACCTACTTGAATCCTTCTGAATGTGTTACATTTACTCCCTCTTCACTCATTACTTCATCATAAATTTCTTAGCGGACATTATCCAATTCTTCTTCAGTTTTATCTTGACCCATTGGAGGTAAAGGATCATTATGGTCAATGTCACCACGCTCTTCAACACCTTTTTCAATTTCAACTTGCATACTTTTTGTTGGTTCCCAAAACCACAGATTGGAAATCCTAGAGCTTTGCCAAATCTCCTACTGATTCCTCAATCAGCCTTGGCCAATGAAAAAGAATGGTCAAAGACAAAATTTCTCTGCACTTTAGGCTCCATTAGACCTAGGTGGGTATACCTTAATCTCCAAAGCACAAAGAGACTTCTTTATAGTGAATTTAAACTCATCAAATTAGTTGTTTGCAAGAATGGCGAAATGTTTCCTGCAACTATGGTTTATTATGTGCTTTAATTTTGCTTTAATATGAAAACTTGAATGTGATTAATAGTGAATGAATACTTATAAAAGAATGTTGTTGGAACCTTAAGTAATTATGAAAGAACAATACTGATAAGAATAAGAAGTATGTTTCCCTGATGAGGACCTTATGCACATCAAATTTACTCACAAAATACTAACAATAGACCAGTGCCTTATCTGAAAATTTATATGTTACTTAGTGGACAAATATTTGTAATCAACTTTGGAGACAGTTTGAAAAACTCACAAATATGCAAGACTATCACTGCAATGGTTTTCTTATGTGTTGCAAGAATAACAAATTTTTTTTTGTTTCCTACACAACAACATGTGATGGCACACTGCAACAAATATTAATTAGATTTATCCAAAGAACTTGATTCATCAACACCATGTAACATAAAATGATCTAAAGATAAAGACAACGAATCTTATATATTAATTTTGGAATAAAAAGATATACAAAAGCTACAGACTCACAAGTACTTCATGATATTCTTGCTTGCACAAAAATAACTTTTCATTTCTATAGACTTGCTTTAACATAACACTACTAGTCCCAACAAACAATCTAAAAGATAGGAGTTTTTAAATTGTGAACTCCCCCTTGTATACAAAAATGACTCCCTATACATATGCGACTCAAAAGACACAAATGAAAGGACACACCCTTTCGTTAGTACAAACTAAAAACTGACAAAAACCTAACTAATAAATCCCTAACTGCTATAACAACTAACAATATTACAAAATATATTACAATTGACACAAATTAACTCTCTCCATCTAGGACCAAGCCAAATTTTTTAACATGTTGCAGGTAGGCCTCATCCTTGTAAGTGTTGGCGTTGAAGGTGATATCTCGCACTGCAATCTCTATAGTTACAAAGTTTTCCAAATGGTCCACTGTCTCTACCATGTCCAAGGTGTTAGCCCATGCAATACCTAGGAAAGCATTAAGTAATGATTAAAATTCTGTAATCCACACATTCCTATCCTTAATTTGCCCTGTTTCATCTATCAATTCTGGAATACCATGTCGCACAATTCCCTGACAATCATCATATTAAACCTTTAAGTTTGTATCAAACTTCTCATGCTTTTTTACCAGTCTCTGAATTTTCTCCATAATTGCACTGTCTACTTGACTAGCCTTCTTATCCTACAAGAACATATGTAATCTGTTAGAGATTCTCTTATGTGACATACTATTATCCATATTCTTCTGGTAAACTGTCTAGAAATCTTCAAGAACTCCATTTATTTTCAAATCTTTTCGACAATAAGGCACATGCTGTGTCTGCCCTTATGTTTTACATTTTCTCTTTCAACTTCTTATTTTCTTTATGCAATTCCTCACACTTCTTCAATTTTTATTCATCTGTTATTTGGGGTATAGGCTGACCTCTACCTCTCAAGAGTTCTTCATATAGTGACTTGTATTTCCCTGCTTCTTTTGCTAACATCTTCATCTGTGCCTTATTCAATTTGGAAATATCAATCCCCATATCTGCTATGACCATTGGATCCACTTCACCAACTTTTAGCTTCATTATATGATCGAAAGCTTTATCAACACCAATTATCTTTGGCCTTTTGTTTAGAGGATAAAGAGCCCACAATAACATAACTTCCTCTGTTGGTATTATGGATGACTCTGTCATGTGAATTTTGATTGCATTGTAAAGATCAGTTCAACTAAGGCAGTAAGGGATTTACCTAAGATTGTGAAACCTCATAATCTGGTATGTAATGAATGTCATATGGGAAAGCAATTTAGAACTACATTTAAGAGCATTACTGAGAAATCCAATAATATTCTTGATTTAATTCATATTGATTTATGTGGTCCATCAAGAACAAGAAGTCTACAAGGTGATAGATACTTTATGCTAATAATTGATGATTATTCTAGAATGTGTTGGGTTACTTTTCTCAAGAAGAAATCAGAAGCTTTTGGAAGATTCAAAATATACAAGGCAATGGTAGAGAATGAAACCAACAAGAAAATAAAATGTTTAAGATCAGATCAAGGAGGTGAATTTACATCTAGAGAATTTAATGCATTCTCTGAAGTGAATGAAATCAAAAGACAACTATCAGCACCCCAGACACCCCAGCAGAATGGAGTTGTGGAAAGCAAGAACAAAACTATTCTGGATGCAACAAGAACCATGTTAATGGAAGAAAATCTACTTTATGTTTATTGGAGAGAAGCAGTGAATACAACGGTTTATACTTTTAACAGAGTTCACATCAAAAGTGAAACCGGTAAGACCCCTTGTAAACTATGGTTTGGTCATATTCCTACTCTTAAGTATTTCAGAATATTTGGAAACAAATATTATATTAGAAGAGATGAGTATATTGGCAAATTTGATCCTATAAGTGATGAAGGAATATTTCTTGGTTATTCATCTAAAAGTAAGGCATATAGATGTTATAATAAAAGGTTACAAAAAATCATTGAGAGTACTAATGTGAAGATAGATGAACACTTTAGAGGAGATTCAAGATCTGTAGAACCGACAATTGAAATGATTATAAATGAACTGACACAGATTGCACCGGTACAGAATGAAGACCCAGTCACACCGACATCATCAGAAAACTCAACTGCAACTAAAGAACAATAGCATGTAAGTGGAAATCAAAACAAATCCAGGTATGTAAGATTGGATCATTCAGAGAATCAGATAATTGTAAATAAGAGTCAAGGTGTTATGAATAGAGGAAGACTGGAAAATGAAGAGGTATGTTTAATTTCTCAAGTTGAACCAGCATCTTTTATTGAAGCATGTTAGGATGAACATTGGATAAAAGCAATGGAAGATGAATTAGAACAAATTGAAAAGAATAATACTTGGACATTATCTCCCCGGCGTAAAGACAAAAATGTAATTGGAACTAAATGGGTATATAGAAATAAAGTTAATGAGGATGGTGAAGTAACCAGGAATAAAGCAAGATTAATTTGTAAAGGTTATTCACAGAAAGAAGGAATAGATTATAATGAAACCTTTGTACCGGTAGCTAGAATTGAGGCAGTTAGACTATTTCTTGCATTTGCAGCTCATAAGAACTATAAAGTTTATCAAATGGATGTAAAATGTGCATTTTTGAATGGAGATGTTGAGGAGGAAGTTTACATTGAACAACCTGATGGATTTTTTTTGACAAAAAATAAGAATATGGTTTGCAGGTTAAGGAAAGCTTTATATGGATTGAAGCAAGCTCCCATAGGTTGGTATGCTAGATTGGATAAACATCTTTTGAAGCTTGGTTACACAAAAGGTAATGCAGATAGAAATTTGTATTACAAATTCACCAATGATGATATTTTGGTTATTGAAGTATTTGTAGATGATATCATTTTTGGAGGTGAAGATGGATTATGTAAGGACTTTGCTAACAAGATGCAAGAAGAATTTAAAATGTCTATGATTGGAGAGATAAAAAATTTTCTAGGTTTGTAGATTTCACAAACAGATAAAGGTATATTCATATGTCAAACAAAATACTTGAAGGAACTTTTGATGAAATTTGGTATGGAAAATTCCAAACCAATAAGCACTCCTATGACTACAATTGATAAATTGACATTGATGGATGATTCAACTCCTATTAATCTGACAAAGTACAAATCTATGATTGGAGGTTTATTGTATTTGACACAAACCAAACTTGATATAATGAATGCAATATGTATTGTTTCAAGATTTCAAAGCAATCCTAAAGAAAATCATGAATCAACAGTTAAAAGGATTTTCCAGTACCTACACGACACAACAAATCTTGGTCTATGGTATCCTATGGATGAAAATTTTAATTTATGTGCATACATTGATGCTAATTGGGTAAGAGATGTAGATGACATAAAGAGTACCACTAGCGGTGCATTCTTTCTTGGCAAAAGATTGATTTCATGGATCAACAAGAAGCAGACTTGTACATCATTATCAACAACAGAATCAGAATATGTTGCAGTAGCAACTAATTGTACTCAGGTATTATGGATCAAGCAAATGTTGAAGGATATAAAGGTAAAATGCAAAGAACCAATAATTATTTATTGCGATAATTCAACAACAATTGATATATCAAAGAATCTAGTATTTCACTCTAGGACAAAGCATGCTTTTGTTAAGTATAATTTTCTGAAAGAGAATGTTGAAGCAAATGAAGTGAGATTGGTTTATGTAAATACTAAAGAGAAAATTGAAAATATCTTTACAAAGCCTTTGCCTAAGGAAACATTTGAATATCTTAGAGAGAAGCTTGGGGTAATTTCCCCACCGACAGAGACTTAGATATTGAAGATTGACATCAAACCGATAGGGACTAACAGAAAAATCTTTTTCTGGCTTTGATGGAGGAGAGCTACTTCTCAGGGGCAGTAGTTGGCTGAATGTTAAGTTTTGAATTCTTAACTGATTTGGCATTTGATGTCAAAGGGGGAGAGATATCTATGGAAAAACATTATTCCTTGAGCGAGAGATATACTCTTTGGAGAGATGTATTTTGGTTTTGGTTTTTGTTTCTGTTATAGAACTTTGTATTGATCTATCTTTGGGAGATTGTTGGTTTACTGGTTTTTGGCATTCTATTTTTTGGCACTTAGATGTTTTTTCCATCTAGTGTTGCCATCAATGCCAAAGGGGGAGATTGTTGGTATTATGGATGACTTCGGCATGTGTTGCATTGGTTTTGTCATTTATGTCAACACTTATCTTCTTGGAGGTCTACATTGTTGATTTGGTACTATGGTTATATTGGCTTAATGTTGAACCGACAATATGGTTCACCGGTATGGTTAGTGACTTATGCACAGTCACTGATATATGTTCACCAAAAGGCTATATGATTCACCGACAGTGATGATAACTTGGAGATCATTTGATTATGTCGAAGAAATGGATTGGAAGTTTGGATTTGGTGTTTTTCTTATTGGTCTAATCAGGTTGACAAATTTTCCTTAATCGATAGATAGGTATAGGTTATGGATTGGTACATGTTATCTATTCTAGATCATCATGACATGCTATGGAGATTGTTTATTGATTGGATACCCTGGTAAATGTATTGAGCCAACATGGTGTATCACATCAAGACTTATTTATAATTGATTTAATTATAATATATTTAGTGAGCCGACCTATACATTTGGTCTTAGGTTTTGTGTAAATGATTGTAAGATCTTATTGAAGATCATCATGATGAGTGTGTTTGAATATTGAAGAGCGAAAATAAGTATATCCTTGTGCGAATCACACATACATTATTTGAAGGTTGAAGGAAGGTTATGAAGGTGTTTGACACTCATGTTCAGAGCTTAAACCGGTATTGAATCCAGCATTGTGGATGCTATTTTGAGTAGTACATTATCATTGGATTTAACCATCCAATTGTGTAGTTAGTGTGACTCCTATTTTGTGATTGAGTAGTGAGCTCTAGGCGGTTGGCCTTTTAGCATGTGCAGACCCCATTTGTATACACTTACTATCTATAGTAGTATCATCTAATTGTGGGTAAGGTTTCCCACCGTGGTTTTTCCCTTTACCAGGTTTCCACGTCAAAATATTTGTGTCACATGTTGTGAATGTTGTTTCTCTTTGTGTTTCATGCATTAAGTTAAACCGATACTGCTATAACTGTTAATCTGTTTTACCGACACTTAAGTTTGGTTTACTGACATTAAGTTTAAGTTGGAATAATTTGCATTTGAATTATAATTTATATACAACTGATTCACCCCCCCCTCTTAGTTGTCCTTCCCAAGTCCTAACATCCTCATCTTGGTCATACCTTGACCCAATGAAAATATCAACTCTGTGAATATCCAATTTGAATTATTTATTTTATGAATTCAACAAACTGTCAAAAATGTATAAGGCACTCAAAACACAGCCAGGAAAAAGAATAATCCCCACCTCTGAAAGCTAGTGTCTCCCTCTTTGAGGGGTCATCATAGCCATCTCTGCATCAATCTCAGCTTTCAACCTCTTTGTTAACTCTGCCTCATTATCTGGGGTGATATCAGGGATTGCATCCCTCAATCTCTTGCCTTTGAATTGATACAAAAAGGTCCTAAACTCTTTAGACTTAACAAAAACATCATTAGACACAAAGGTGTTATTCTCCTCCAATCTGCCATCAACATCAACATTCATCCTTGCAACAACTTGATCCTATGCTTCAGCTTCCTCTTCTCTTTCAGGCATTTTAAATCTTGAGACGGCCTCATTTTCACCTGATTCACTTTCAAATTATTCTTCTTCCTCCATTTCCTGCAATATCTATCTTCTTTCTACTAATTTCTGATTCAAATTCTGAAAAATTTGCATAGCTTCTTCAAACTCCTTGTTTCTTAAGATATCCAAAGCTTCAATATGCTCATGCAAGTAATCACCAAGATTCTTCTTTTTTCTGCACTGGTGTATATAGCCCTCTGTTGTGTCCTCATACAGATTATAATCTTCTATTAACTTTTTGTCAATAACTTCATAAGCCTTTGTTGATACAATGGTGAAATCACCAAAATGTAGAGTTCCAGGTAGAAATGCCTATTTATGTGCACCCCCAAAATGCTTAGCATTCAACACACTTAACTACCTTACAATTTCTAGATATGCAATTCTATCAGGCACCAATTTTGGTAACATATAAGGGGCACCTTCAAACCCGTAAATTCTAACATATGAGAAATCTTGGCATACATACCAATCACCCCAAATATGATTCACCCTTGTATCTCCATACTCATGGGGTCTAAGAAATATTTTAATTTCTTCTGAGAATGATCCATCACAAGAAACCCAAAAAGCTCTGTATAGTGGTTGAACAAATAGCTCTTCAAATTTGACATAATGGGATCTCATGAATTGAGAATCCCACAGTGATACCCACAATTGTATTGGCTGCTCTTGCCCATCCTTACCATAAACATTTAATTTCAATTCTTCAGGCCACATCCTCCTGGGTCGTCCATAAAACAAGATAATATGCATCAATAATGAATAAAATTAGAAAAATTTATCAGGGTTATTCTGAAGATTTAAGAAACCCTCATGAATTTTTTCCACAATGTAGGCAACATAACCAAATTGTCTTGGCTCTTGCATTTGTATATCTGCAGCAAGTACTAAAGGTCATATTCGAGCCATATCTGGAACCTCAACTCCTCCTACTTCATGACATGCCATGTACGTATACTACAAATATTGTCTAAAAATGTTGATGTCAAACGGGGGCCCGTCTTCATCTGTCAACTTCCCTTTCTCAACCTTATGAATGGCTAAATTCCACCCGTTGTATATAGTATCTATCTTTGTATATTCTTCTTCTAGCTTCTCAAAAGACAAAGGCACATCGGATTCAAAACCAAGACCAAAAACCTCATGAATGGTAGCTACTGAAAGACAGATGAATGCATCGTCACTTGGTAATTGGATACATCTTTTCATGGAATTATAAGCCCTAGTTAGGGTTTTCAACACATGAATATTTACAAAGACATTAGGGACCACTAGCTTACCCAATAAAGTCATCCATGGGTTTGAGACTGGGGCTAACTTGCTCCTTTGTGAGTATTGATATAATAAAAATTCATGGCCTCTAACCCTAGTCCAAACATCACCAATTTCCTTAAAATCATCCTCTAGTTGGTCACGGATAAACAAATTAACCTTAGACCTTCGGGACTTAGCTCCTGGTGAGCTCATCTGGTCAATCATGTCCTGATTTAACTTCCACTTCTGTACACTTTCTCCACCTTTAGACTTATTTGAGGCACTATCAGAAACTTCAGTGACCTTCCTCTTGCCTTTGGAACTAGAACCCTCCATATTTGAATCCTTCAAGCTTTCTGAAATTCAATTTTCTACAGTTTAGTTCCGCTTCAATCTTTCTGTTCACTTCAATCTGTTATGAAAATTCCTTATACAAACTTCCATATATACATTAGGAGCATATACTCAATTGAAATCGTGCTATGATTTTCCTCATGCAAACACAAACCTATCTATTGCCTGCATTTAATAATGGCAGGTGGATTCGTTAAAATCAGATTTTGCAATGGCTAGTCGGCACAACTCCTCCTGATGATTCAATCACTTGACACCACCCATCTTGTATGCTTTTGAAATTTGTACATGCAATAATGATTCAGCTTTCCATCTTTTTTAATCAGCATAGGTCTCCCCGATTAATCCATTGGGCTTTAGCGTAGCTCATTTTCCCTCATTCTGATGGTTATAGCTTCCTTGATGGCTCTGCCTTCTGGATAGGTTTTACTTTCACCTTTATGTCACATCCGTGTAGGCCATTCTGATGTACCCTCCTTCTATTCCTTCGTGGCATTCTACCTGTCGGGTATCGACATAGCTCCAAATATGTTTCTTCAATGGTTAGAAGTTATTCCAATGAGTCCTCCTTCATAGTCTGCATCTTGTTTGTTACATTGGGTCACCTTATCGGGTATCAGAACAACTCATTTTATGTTTCTCCGATGACCCAATGGCATCGACCTCATACTTGTGTATCTTTTTACTTCTCTGGTCTATCGACATACATTTCCCCGATGAGATCTTCTTGCTCGCACCCATCTCTTCTTTCTCATCGGGTATCGGTGTAATGAAAAATGTATCCTCCCGATGAGCCGATGATATCCCGATGACTTTGACTTTGATCAATGTAACTTATCGTGATCAAGTCTCCTTCTTTGTGCCCAGATTGTCTTCCTCATTAGGTATCGACATAACCTAGAACACCTCTCCACGATGGCTTAAGTTACCTCGATGACTTAGTATTCTCCTCCTTTTGGTATCACCTCATTGGATAGGTCCGGTCGATAACACTACCTTCGCCACCTAGTCCATTGGGTATCGGGGTAACACAAGATGACACTTTCTGATGACCCGATGACATTGCCAACAAGTGTCCACTCCATCTGACATCGGCATAAGTTCTATCGATAACCTCATCGAGTATCGGGGTAACTTTTCTCTGTACTTTCGATAGTGAACATTATGCCGATGACTCCACCTTCTTGTTATGCTATTGGTGTAGCTCTTCCCAATGGGTTACTAACTCCCCAAACTTCTTCCTGTCGATCACACCCTGAGAAAATGCCATCGGACTCATTGGTGTGACTTTTTCCGATCGACACACACCTGTTTCACCTTAGACAATCTTATCGGGGTGACTTACGCTGATAAACATGATTTTATATTTTATGAAGAGAAGGCTTTCTTTCACAAATGTAACTTTCCACAACCATGCTAATGGACTTCTAAGGCACTGAAAACATCTCTGAATGTACTCATGACCCTTCTTCTGTGATGAACCCTAAAATGTGCTCTTGCAATGCAAAGACTATCATGATGAAGGTTATCAAAATGTCACCATTTTTAATGCCATCCCTTAATATGCCGAGGTGATACTTGTTCATATAGATTCAGGATACAATTGGATTTCTCTGACACAACAACATATCTCCTGCACATGCAATCTAGTAGTAAATGCTCTTATGATGAAAATATACATATAAAACATCAATAAATAACACAAAATATTTTACAAAAATATGTTCTTATAGTGGTTCTTTTTGGGGATGTATGTCCTCTTTAGGGACATAGCAAGATCTCAGCTATCTTTGGAAAGTAGACCAATAAACACAAATAAACAAAAATAGAAAATAAAGGCTACACTACTAAAGTAAAAAAATACTCCTTGTTCCTTAAGAGAAGAAATGCTTGAGATACTATGCATGGACTGGAAACTCCTGAATTTCACCATCAATGTTTTGCAAAAAGAATGAATTTTCTCCTCCTTTATCCATGATGATGTATGGTCCTAGCCCAAGTGCTTCAAACTTTGAACCATACTTGCCCTTGTCTTGGTCTTTTGCATTCCACTTGAGCACCCACTCTCCTCTTTTAAAAGTTCTGTCACAGGCTTTCTTGTCATGCAATTTATTTACCATTTTCTGCCTCTATATATTTTGTTTCTGAGCCTCTCTTATGTATTCATCCAATTCAACCAACTGGACCAGCTTGTCTTCCATGAAATCAACTTCTTCTAAATATTCCTTTGAAACAAATTTATACACTGGGAGTAGGTTGTTCAGAGGCAACCTTGCTTCTTTACCATAAACAAGCTGATAAGGAGAAAACCCTGTGGAATTCTTGATTGTTACCCTATCTGCCCATACTACCAAATTCAACTTTAAATCCCATGCCCTTTTGTTGTCACCTAACATCCTTTTAATGATCTTTAACAAGTTTTTGTTACTAGATTCTGCTTGTCCATTCCCTTGGGGATGATAAGGTGATGGATATGACAAGGTGATTTCATAACTTTCACAAAAGTCAACAAATTCTTTGGATCTAAAACACATCCCATTATCTACAACAATCTTGTGGGGTACCCCAAATCTTGTCAAAATATTCTCCAAAAGAAACTTTGTTGCTACCTTACTTGTAGCCTTCCTTGTAGGAATTGCCTCTACCCATTTGGTAAAGTAATCAGTGGCTACCAAATTCCATTTGTGTCCTCCATTGGATTTATTTGCAATTTCTCCTATGAAATCAATACCCTGCATCTGAAAAGGTTCTTCAGTTTGCATGGGTCTAAGTGGAAGAGCTCCATCATATTTAAGCTTTCCTGAATTTTTTTGGCAAGCCTCACATTTTCTAATATAAGTATGACAATCCTTAAAGACTTGTGGCCAATAGTAACCGACATTAAGTATTTTATGGGTAGTGGTTTTTGCTGAAAAGTGTCCCCCACATACACCTTCAAGCAATTCTTTTAAAACAGATTGTGCTTGATAAACATCCAAACAAAATAAAAGGATACCATCCCCGCTTTTCCAATATAAATCACCTTTAAGAAATACATACCAAGATGCTTGAAGCTTAAGTTTTCTTTTTTGAATATCATTTAAATCCTCTAGACACTTCATGTGTTTTAAATAATAGACAATATTCTTGTACCAAGGACACATTTCAATGCTTATTTGAGTCTCATCTAATTCTACCTGATTTATTTGTGTTGCTTCCAAATTTGATTCTATCATCAGTTTAGCCAAACCTTGACCTCTTACCAATTTAGTAATCTTGATGTGAATGTTGAACTCCTGGATTTGATTTATCCATCTGCATCTTCTCCCAGTAGTTTCAGTCTGCCTAAAAATATCCTTGACTATTGCATTAGGAACATAGGCAATGACATTAGCTCCCACTAAATATGGTCTAAAAGATTTTACAGCTTTTACTAGGGCATATGCTTGTTTCTCATTTATATCATAATTTAACTCAGAAGCTTGTAGTGTTTTGCTAAAGAACGCCACTGGTTGTTCATGACCTTCATCATTCTTTTGTCACATAACTGCAACAATAGTATGAAATGAAGCAAAAGAAAATACTTGAAAATGTTTAGAGAAATCAGGAGATTTAAGTATAGGTGCTTCCTTGATGGCCTTTTTAATGTTCACAAAAGACTCAATTGCTTCATTAGTCCATTTTATCTTTGCACCCTTTTTCAACATCTTTGCAATAGGTTTTACAATCTCAAAAAAATTTGACACAAATCTTCTCACAAAATTAATTTGTCCAAAGAATGATTGAATGGCTTTGACTATTTTAGGAATTTGAATTTTATCAATGGCTACAATTTTCTCAGGGTCAATCCTTATTCCATCTTTAGATACAATATGACCCAACAATTTAGGTTCAGTGACTCCAAAGTGACACTTTTTTGGATTTAGAGAAATACCATATTCTAGTGCTCTGATGAAAATCTTTTCTAGATCATTACAATGGTTCTCTGCTTTCTTGGAGTATGCTATCAAATCATACTGGTATACAACTAGAATGTAATCAATGAGGCCTTCAAAGGATACATACATGGCCCTTTGAAAAGTAGCTCCAACATTGGTAAGTCCAAATGGCATCTTGGCATACACATATGTGTCCCATGGTGTAGTGAAAGTTGTTTTGTATTTTTCTGATTCCTTGACCTTCACTTGGTTGTAACCAGAGAACCCATCCATCATATAAAGTAGCTCATTCCCTGTTAATTTCTACAAAAACACTTCCATATTAGGAACAACATAATTATCTTTTAAAGATGATATATTTAAGTTTCTAAAGTCTACACATAATCTGATATCACCGTTCTTCTTTCTAACAGGCACCAAGTTTGATACCCATGTGGAATGCCTTATAGGCTCTATAATCCCTGCATTCCTCATCTTCATCAACTCTTCCTTCATTTTGGGAGAAAATGTGGGATTTATAGGCCTTTTCTTTTTCCTAAATGGTTTTTCATCTGGCTTCAATTGGATTTCATGCTAGAATAAATCCTCTTTGTATGCCTTAAGGTCATCATATGACCAAGCGAAAACATGTCTGTATTTTCTTAACAGATTAACCAATGCAATTCTAATTTTTGGTGTAAGCTTCTTCCCAATGTAAACTTCTCTGGGATTTTTTTCACTTCCCAAGTTTATTTTCTCTTCTTCACAACTTCGAGTGTTGGGCTTGAAATTTACCATGTCTTTATTGTCAAACAACCTCTCTAGTTCCACCAACCCTTTTGGAATGTTGTTTGTTTTAAGTTTCATAATGCCTTTTTCGAATAGAGACCCCTTACCATTCTCCTCTTCCACATATGCATTCCAATCCATGTGTTGGACCTCATACTGATCTTCACAAAATAAGAACTTTAGAAGATCCCTGTCATCATCAAATATCTGCCAATTCTTTATGCTATATGGTACTACAGGTCTAGTTTTTATTTCAACTTGGGTAATGTCATCAAAAGGAATATCATTATGTTTAACCACTAGGTTAGCCATAAAATCAGCTAAATATTGTTAGATCTTTCAATCCATGTTATAGAAAATACACAAAAAAATCAATAGAGTCCCACACCTCATTTCTGTAATGTCAAAGCCTTACATTTTTAGTAGCAAACTTTTCCCTTACTTGAGATACAACTAACTCTGAATCACCATAAACTATTAGTAGTTTGATACCATGTTTATTTTCTATTCTAAGACCTAACAAGAGTGCTTCATACTCAACAACATTATTGGTACATTCAAAGGCTAACAAGAAAGAATATTTGAATGATTTCTCATTAGGAGAAATAAAAACCACACCAGCTCTATTTACTTCTTTACTGCAAGTACCATCAAAGTACATTTTCCAAATTTTATCCTCATGTGCTTCAATAGTATCTTCAAGCTTATTAGTTTTGCATCGAATGGGTTTAGAAATACTTACCTGAAATTTATCCATATTTGTTTGGAGATAACATGTTGTTTCATTTGGATCAACTTCTTCTATCAGGTAGGATGATCTCGACTCTCTATCAATCCTTACATCTATTCCTTTTATTGGGATGGTTGCATATGATAGATCTAACTAAACATATCCCCCTACCAAATTTGACCATTGCCTTGATAGTAACATCCCATAATTGGAGGCACTTGAACAACTGTGATGTCTATTTTATATGACACATCTGGGCATGCTGAAAATTGAAACTCCACATCCTTCATAATTCCAACAATCGGGACTAATCTATTATCCATAGCATAACATTTCCCATAGGGAGTGTCTACATGCATCCCAAGTTCCTTCATGACATCTTCTGGCATTATGTTCATGGCTGCACCTGAATCTATCATACAATTCTTAACCATTTTATTGTTAATCAACAAGGTCAAATAAAAAGGATCAACCTGGGTAAGATTCTTAGTGATAGAAGTTCCCAAATAGACAACAGGTGGATCTTCAACTCTTTTCCTATGATCCCCTTTATTAACTTCGCCAACGATAGACAAAATCTTGATTGTTTCATTTTTTTAATAAGGAAATTTCAATACTTCAAGCAAGGGCAAAGATACTTTCACCTACGATAAAGCCTGAGACATAAATGATCCACAATTTGAAAGTGGCTTACTAATTTGTTTCCTTTCAATCGACTTTGTCAATTTAGGAGGTTTTGTTTGTTTGACCTTTTCTGCTGCACCTCCCTTTTCTTAGTTGGTGATGGTGTCTTTGTTTCCACTAGCTTTAGGAACCTTTGCAAATATCCCAGATGGCTTACCTTGCTCTAGGTTCACTATTTTGTTCCTTAACCGATAATTGCTTTTTGCTTGTGTTATTGCTGCCACAGTATAAGCTTTCTTTTCTTCATCTATTAAGTTTCTCAAGGAATGCACTGGCTCTTCATCATGGAACAATCACCTCAAGGTTGGGGTGTCCACATCATCATTAGTGAAAACTTGTTGTACGTTGTACTGTTGGCTCTCTCTCCTCCATTGTACATCTGATGACTGCTCATCCTCGGATGAATCCTCATCCCTACCCCAAAATGGATCTGATGAAAGTACATTCACTGTGGGCTCATACTCATCCTCATGGTCCTTTTCTTCTAAAAAACCTTGAGCAATCATACATTGTTCTGCAACATGGGGTAAATTGTAGACTTCACACCATGGATATTCCTCCACAAAATTGTTTACTTTCTTCAATGGATCAGGAGTTTCTTTGTTTAGATTGGCATTCACTGGCTTACCATTTTTCCAGTTTGTGTTATATGTCATGTCATGCAATCTTGGCCTATTGTAATTCATTGGCTTGTTGCTTCTATATGGGGGTGGCTTCTCATTGTGATTTTACTTACCCTTCATATCTTTCAACATGTCCATTATTTGGCTAAACTCATCCTTTTTTGTTGCTCTAGGATTATATAATTTTGGATCATCTCTCTTGCCAATTCTCCTAGCATCTTTTCTGTTATTTTCAATGGTAGTGGCTATCTTAAATGCTGCTGCAAGGTGGTAGGGTTATGAGATAGAATCTCATAGTGAGTCTTGCTATCAAAAGCACTCAAATAAAAGTCAATCAAAAATGAATCAATAGGTCTAATATCCATTGGTATTCTATTAAGCACTTTATTAAACCTCTTATTAAATTCAAAGACTGATTCATTTTGATTTTTCTTTATGCTTGTCAACTCATGAGATGCAAATGAAGCACAATTATGGTCTCCAAACTCTTCCAAGAATTGTGTCACAATCTCCTGCCAACTACCAATGCACATGTCAGGAAGATTTCTATATCATTCTCCTGCATCCTTTGTTAGAGACTGAACAACTAGTTTCATAAAAACATCTTCATAAGGGACTTCAAATTCTTCAATGGTATTTTTTACATTTATTACATGCATTCTACAGAACCGGTTCTATTTCATGTGAACTTAGGGATGACTGACCTTAAATCATTTGAAATTTAATTTGGATATCCAACTATCCCCCTGAAATCCAACTATGTATACCTTTCAATGGTCATAGGTGGTCTGCAACCATAGTTGTTATTTTGATAGTTTCCATTTTCTCCATTATTACCGTTGTTTCCATTGTTCCCCCCACCACCATTTTTATTATTGTTATTTCCATTTCCATTGTTTCCATTACCATTGTTGCCATACTTTCCATTATTACCATTGTTACCTCTATTATTACTTACATTGTTTGTCCCATCTCTATTATTCCAGTTACCAGTAATTCCCCCACTGCTAGTTCTTCTTTCACCATTATGATTATTGCATTGTCTATTATTATACTAGTTTTATTCTCATTGTAGGGTATATTATTCCATTTATCCCTTTTTCATAATTATTATCCAAAACATCAGACAATGGATTATTAAAGATCCTAAATGGTTGTTCCATGTTTCTCATGTGAGGGGGACTATACCTAGGGGTTGTCAGTCTACTTCCCTCACCTCTTCCTTTTTCTTCTTCAACCCTGTTTGACTTAGGGCTTTGAGCGGTATCTCTTTCTAATTCGAGCTTCTACAATACACAATCTGGTTGTCTCTTAAGAGCCTTTGCCATTTTGGATTCATTTCCATTTAAGTCAACCATTGTAAGTATGATTGCATCCCACTGCCTCTCCTCTTGTTCCTCAGTAGTCAGGGTTTCATCATGGCCACCTTATTATCTTTTGCATTTAAGGTATATAAAGGATTTTCCTCCATAGTTTCAAATTTATCACTAGATGAAGAGCCATCCTCTCTACTATGAAAATTCTTATAACCCCCAAATGCCATACTTGGTGTTGATTTCTTTTCTTAGTATCTTTTCTTTTGACTCAACTGAACAAGATTATCTTGTCCCTTGTGTAGAGACCTTCTCCCCTGCATTAATCTTATTGATAAATTCTTAGGGGTTTCTCTTAATTTCTCAAAATACCAACTAGTATTCATGTATTAGATGTAGAGTCACCACCTCCTAAGAGGAACAATATTTTTTTATTAATCTTCTGGGCTCCTTCCTCCAGTAGAGTCTGAAACAAAACACCAAATATTCTGAACACTTACTATGATAACTCCCCAGTAGAGTCACCAATCTATTGGTTCCCAAATCTACAGATTGGAAATCCTAGAGTTTTTCCAAATCTCCTATTGATTCCTCAATCAGCCTTGGCCAACGAACAAGAATGGTCAAAGACCGAATTCCATTGCACTTTAGGCTCCACTATACCTAGGTGGGTATACCTTAATCTCCAAAGCACAACGAGACTTCTTTATAGTGAATTTAAACTTTTCAAATTAGTTGTTTGTAAGAATGGCAAAATGTTTCCTACAACTGTGGTTTATTATGTGCTTTTAACTTGCTTTAATCTGAAAAATTGAATGTGATTAATAGTGAATGAATTCTTATAAAAGAATACTATTGGAACCTTAAGTAATTATGAAAGAACAATACTGATAGAAATAAGAAGTATGTTTCCCTGATGAGGACCTTATGCACACCAAATTTACTCACAAAAAACTAACAATAGACCAGTGCCTTATCTGAAAATTTATATGTTACTTAGTGGACAAATATTTGTAATCAACTTTGGAGACAGTTTAAAAAACTCACAAATATGCAAGACTATCACTACAATGGTTTCCTTATGTGTTGCAAGAATAACAAAAACAATTTTGTTTCCTACGCAACAACATGTGATGGCACACTGCAACAAATCTTAATTAGATTTATCTAAAGAACTTGATTCATCAACACCATGTAATATAAAATGATCTGAAGATAAAGACAATGAATCTTATATATTAATTTTGGAATAAAAAGATATACAAAAGCTACAGACTCACAAGTACTTCATGATATTATTGCTTGCACAAAAATGAATTTTCATTTCTATAGACTTGCTTTAACATAACACTACTAGTCCCAACAAACAATCTGAAAGATAGGAGTTTTTAAATTGTGAACTCCCCCTTGTATACAAAAATGACTCCCTATACATGTGCGACTCAAAAGACACAAATGAAAGGACACACCCTTTCGTTAGTACAAACTAAAAACTGACAAAAACCTAACTAATAACTCCCTAATTGCTATAACAACTAACAATATTACAAAACATATTACAATTGACACAAATTAACTCTGGCCATCCAGGACCAAGCCACATCCTTGTAAGTGCTGGCGTTGAAGGAGATATTCCACACTGCAATCTCTATAGTTACAAAGTTTTCCAACTAATCCACTATTGCTACCATGTCCAAGGTGTCAACCCATGCAATATCTAGGGAAGCATTAAGTAATGATTGACATTATGTAATCCACACATTCTTGTCCTTAATTTTCCCTGTTTCATCTATCACTTCTGGAATACCATGCCACACAATTCCTTGACAATCATCATATTCAACCTTTAAGTCTACATCAAACTTCTCATGCTTTTTTATTAGTCTCTAGATTTTCTCAATAATTGCAATTTCTACCTAACTAGCCTTCTTATCCTGTAAGAGCATATCTAATCTGTCAGAGATTCTCTTATGTGACATATTATTATCCATATTCTTCTGGTAAACTGTCCAGAAGTCTTCAAGAACTCCATTTAACTTTTCAAATCTTTTTGACAATAAGACACATGTTGTGTTTGCCCTTATGTTCTGTAGGTCCCGGGGACAACTAAGAGGGGGGGGGTGAATCAGTTGTCTAATAAATTCACACCAAAATCTTATTAACCAACTTAATGCTTAGTACCGGTAAGACAGTTAAGTATGCCGGTAAACAGTGTTAACAGAAAATTGCTATACCAGTAAGAATTAATGCATGAAACATAAACATGAAGTCATCCACAACACATGACACAAATATTTGGACGTGGAAACCCTGTAAGGGGAAAAACCACGGTGGGAAACCTTACCCACAATCAGATGATACTACTACAGATAGTAAGTGTACAAAGAGGGGTCTACACATGCAGAAAGGCCAACAACCTAGAGCTCACTGCTCAAACACAAATCGGAGTCACACTAACTACAGTTGGATGGTTAAATCCAATGAGAATGTACTGCACAAAATAGCATCTTCATATGTTGGATTCAGTACCGGTGTAATGTTGATATGCTTCTACAAAAACCTAACTTCACCTTCAAATGATGTCTTCGTGTATATCTCTACTTGATCTCACATATATCCTTCCTTTAATCTTTTTTGCATTCCACACATGATCTTACAAATAAGATCTTACATTTATACCATACCCTAAGACCAATTTTAGTAGGTTGGCTCTACAAGATATTACAATAAAACATTTACAAATAATATAATATCCGATGCAATAACCGATTGAACATGTCGGCTTAATGCATTTACAACAATAATAAATCATCTCCATAGCGTGCCATGCTGATCTGGAAAAGATAAACCTGCCAGTGTAACCCTAGATAACCTGGACCTATTTGCCAGTAAAAGAAAATATGCAAATAAGAATATGCCAATGATTATTACTTCAAAGAAAGGTGTCCACATGATGTCTTCGACATTACCAGGTGTCTTCCATGTCAATGCAGGTACCGGTGAACATTATATCCTCTCGGTTAACCATATATCGGTGACTATTTTGAACAGTTTACTGATTGCCGGTGAATATTGCTGGATCTCCAAAGTAGGTGTATTTAGTAGGCGTTGACATCAATGACAAAACCATACCAAAATACCAACATGTTCTTCATTTTCTCTTTCAACTTCTTATTTTCTTTATGCAATTCCTCACACTTATTCTTCAATTTTGATTCATCTTTTATTTGGGGTATAAGTTGACCTCTACTTCTCAAGAGTTATTCATACAGTGACATGTATTTCCCTGCTTCTTTTGCTAACATCTTCATCTATGCCTTATTCAATTTGGAAATATCAATCCCCATATCTATTGTGACCATTGGATCCACTTCACCAACTTTTAGCTTCATCATATGACTGAAAGATTTATCAACATCAATTGTCTTTGGCCTTTTATTTGGAGGATAAAGAGCCCACAACAACATAGCTTCCTCATCTCGGTCATACCTTGACCTAATGAAAATATCATCAACTCCCTAAATATCCAATTTGAATTCTTTACTTTCTGAATTTAACAAACTGTCAAAAAGTATGAGGCACTCAAATCCCAGTCAGGAAAAAGAATAATCCCCTCCTGTAAAAGCAATTGTCTCCCTCTTTGAGGGGTCATCACAACCATCTCCTTATCAATCTCAGGTTTTATCCTCCTTGTTAACTCTGCCTCATTGTCTGGGGTGATATCAGGGATTGCATCCCTCAATCTCTTGCCTTTGAATTGATACAAAAAGGTCCTAAACTCTTTAGACTTAACAAAAACATCATCAGACACAAAGGTGTTATGCTCCTCCAATCTAGCATCAACATCAACATTCATCCTTGCAAAAAATTGATCTTGTGCTTCAGGTTCCTCTTCTCTTCTAGGCATTTTAAATCCTGAGACAACCTCATTTTCACCTGATTCACTTTCAACTTCTTCTTCTTCCTCTATTTCCTACAGTCTCTATCTTCTTTCTTCTAATTTCTGATTCAAATCCTGAAACATTTGCATAGCTTCTTCAGACTCCTTGTTTCTGAAGATATCCAGAGCTTCAATATGCTCATGCAAGTAATCACCAAGATTCTTCTTTTTTCTGCACTGGTGTATATAGCCCTCCAGGTCATAATTTTTCTTGCTTGTGTGCTCATACAATTATAATCCTCTATTAACTTTTTGTCAATAATTTCATAAGCCTTTGTTGATACAATGGTGAAATCACCAAAATGCAGAGTTCCGGGTAGAAATGCCTGTTTATGTGCACCCCCAAAATGCTTAACATTCAACACACTTAATTGCCTTACGATTTCCAGATATGCAATTCTATCAGGCACCAATTTTGGTAACATATAAGGGGCACCTTCAAACCCGCAAATTATAACATATGAGAAATCTTGGCATACGTACCAATCACCCCAATTATGATTCAACTTTATATCTCCATACTCATGGGGTTAATAAATCTTTTAATTTCTTCTGAGAATGATCCTTCACAAGAAACCCTAAAAGCTTTGTATAGTGGTTGAACAAAAAGCTCTTCAAATTTGACATAATAGGATCTCATGAATTGAGAATCCCACAGTGTTACCCACAATTGTATTGGATTCTCTTGCCCATCCTTACCATAAACATTTAATTTCAATTCTTCAAGCCACAACCCCCTGGGTCGTCCGTAAAACAAGATAATATGCATCAATAATGAATAAAATTTAAAAGATTTATCAGGTTTATTCTAAAGATTTAAGAAACCCTTGTGCATTTTTTCCACAATGTAGGTAACATAATCAAATTGTCTTGGATCATGCATTTGTATATCTACAGCAAGTACTAAAGGTCCTATTTGAGCCACATCTGGAACCTGAACTCCTCCTACTTGATCGCATGTCATGTACGTATACTGCAAATACTGTCTAAAATTTTTGATGTCGAATAGGGCCCCGTCTTCATCTATCAATTTCCCTTTCTTAGCCTTATGGATGGCCAAATTCCACTCGTTGTATATAGTATCCATCTTTGCATATTCTTCTTCCAGCTTCTCAAAAGATAGAGGCACATCCGATTCGACACCAAGACCAAAAACCTCATGAATAGTAGCTACTGAAAGATGGATGATGTTGGCAAATGTACACTCCAATGAGAAATTGTAGGCGATTGAAGGTATTTTCATTTATGGCAACCTTGCAATCCTAAGGCACCGGCACCGATAGACTCTACACTGACAGATAGTTTACCGATAGTGGCAAAGATGATTACTGGCACCCCAGCCGATAGGATTTTGTTTATTACATTTTGTATTTAATTATAATATCTTTTTGTAAGCCGACAAGACAAATTGTAATAGGACTCATATATAAGTATGAGATCTTGCAGATCATTTAGATGCGAGCATGGTCAGATTATTTCAGAAGTAATATGTGAATATTAAGGCAGATTTTGGAGTAAGGTTTATGGTTATTTTATGAGCTTAAACTGGTACTGAACCTGGCATAGCAGAACCTGAACTAATGCAGTACATGATATTGGATTTGCATAATCCATTTTTGTAAGTCAGTGAGACTTCCCTTTTTGTAATTAAGCAGTGAGCTTTAGGCAGTTGGCCTTCCTGCATGTGCAGGCCCCTATTGTAAGTAATATTCATTTATTGGCCAGTAAGTGAATATTGTGGGTCACAAATCCCACCGAGGTTTTTCCCACACCAGGTTTCCTCATTAAAATATTGTGTTATGGTGTTCTTTCTATGTTGTGCTTATTGTTCTTATTTATTGCATTAATTATGGTTTATTGGTACACTGTTTTGGAATGCAATTTGTTTAATAAGATCAGAAAATCTGTAAAGCGGTTAGATACTAATTCACCCCCCCTCTCAGTATCTTTGGAAATCCTAACAATTGGTATCAGAGCCTGGTCCTCTTTTTTCAAAAGCCTAACAACTTGAGGGAGATTCTAACACCAGTACAGATGGATAATTTGAGAAAGCAATTGGAAATAGCTCTTGTAAAATATGATGCAGAAAAGTTGAAGAATATCAAACTTGAAGATGATCTGAAGGTTGCACAGGAAATCATTCAAGGAATTTAGGAGAATTATACTATTGCTCGGAATAAAAGAAGAGAACTTCATGAGAAGATGCAAAAAGATGATGATGAAAAAGAAACTCTTAATGATCTTGTAAGCAAGATGAAACAAGAAAACATGACCTTGAGGAATGAGATGCAAGATATGACTATGAGATTTTGTAAAGACATTGAAGACATAAAGAAGAATGAAGATGACTTGGCTAGGAGAATCAATGATGCTACAAATGAGAATCTAAGACTCAATCATGAAAATGATATGTTGAAGATAGATCTAATTCATTTGGAATATGATAAAACTGAACTCATGAGACAGAAAGATTTCTTGGAAAATGAGTTGGCTACTACAAATCAACATAAGGAGAAATTCAAGAAAAGTTCAGAAGAACTTGATGACATGCTAAAAAATCATAAACCTAATGGAGATACTAATGGTCTTGGCTTTGAAGTTGGTGAAAGCTCTGGTACTGCAAACAATCATGATCACAGTAAACTGGTAAGAAAACCTAATGCCTACAAATTTAATGGGAAATGCTTTAACTATAACAAGTATGGTCATAGAGAAAATTAGTGTAGATCTAGAAACTATCAGAACACTAATCCACCCACCGGTCAATGTTCTAAATGCAACAAAATTGGTCATAATTCAGAAAATTGTAGAATGAATGTAAGATGTTATGTTTGTGGAAGATTTGGACACTTATCTAATCAATACTATACACATACCGGCATAGGATATGGAAAAGCTATTCAGGAAAATAATGTGACTTGTTATGCTTGTAACAAGATTGGACATATTGCAAAATTTTGTAGAAGGCATCACCGACAAATAACAAAGGACCAAGTTTGAAAGGTAAAGAGAAGGTTGATGAGGTAAAGAAATAATTTTCAAAACAATGGATTAGAAAGAGAGACTAGAATGTTGATGAAGTTATTCCTTCACTGGTAGAACAAAGTATCACTCCACCGGCAGAAGATTCTTCATCTAACTGAAAAGAAATCCCTTGGGGGTATGGCAACAAATTGAAAACATGCTAGTTTACCCTCGGTTGATGGTAAGAAGATGAAATGATTCTTTACCGAAAGATGAGTTAAGTTTTTACTTAACCGACAGGCATTTATTATGGTAGTTGAAGGAAATGACATTATAAAGAAAGTGTTTTTCACTCTTTTTCACTCACTAAGCATTCAAACTTCCCTAGAGTGCGAAAAACCAGAGCAAAGGCATCCACAACGAGAAGTGAAGCAAAATCATTCAAGCATTAAAACCTAAAGGCAGATTAAGGTATTTATACAATGGCTTCCTCCTCTACACTTGAATTCATTGCAAACCCTACTGTAATTGAAGTGGTTAAACGCCCTAGGTCCGTATTTAAAATCATACCCGAAGTTGCGAAGCAGGATGATACCGTAGGAGCATTTTATAAAATTCCCAAAGGAGTTGCTTATGCTGAAGACCCTAGGATTTACATACATTGTCATATTGAAGAACTTGGTGCTGATGAGATTATAAACATATATAGGACTGTAATTTGTGACGAAAATGGTAATGTGAACCTGAACACAAGATAATTGAAACCCTAGGTTTTGTGGAGATACTTAGAATTCCTGATTTTCCCAAGGAAGCTATAAGAATTGTACTTAGCAGAGTTCATGGAGAGTTCTTTTGGCTAGATTCCATCCATAAGATTACAAAAGAAGCAGTTAGGGCAGTGACTAGCTTACCTTCCACTGGTAGCAGACTAGAAAAAGGAAAGGTGGTCTCTAACGACATTGTGATGACCCTAACCGGTGCAACCCATGATAGCAGATCCTTCAGAGTAAATGATGTAAAGGATATTAATGTAAGATTCATTAGCATGATTCTAGGATACAAGACTACAAATGCCAACAGATTAAACTCTGTTTCTCGTTTATGTATTGTAAGACCCTCCCAACCAAGCTTCGATTAACTTAGTTGACCATGTTTGACCCTACTAATAAATGCTATAATTGAATAGGATGGGCTATGTTAGACAGATAGATTGGTGAGAAAAAAAATTGAACCAGGTTACGGAATCATTTCACCTTGAGGTGTACATTTTTTTGCACTATGGAATTAGAACTTATAAGATTCCAGGATTTGGATAACATTGATGTATGTTGATGCTTCATTTATATGCGTTATGATATAGAACTCTATATGATCCTAGAATAGGATTACTTTGAGGTGATATATGTCATTATTGGATTTGTAGGACTTTACTATGATGATAGAAATAGGATGTATGTTTTATGTAGGGATTAAAATTATGAGGATTATGATAACTGCGTATGTGGATTTATTTGGATGTAAGATGTATTGATTTGTTTAAATGTATATGGTATACAGAGTGTTTGACGTGTATTCTTATTCATGTGTTGAAATGTTATATGAGGTTATTTGGAAGTACTAATGTGTAATTGAGATGCGTAGGAAAATTATACATATGACCATGGAAATATTATGGAGAACCAAACCTAGACCTATGTACGTTTGTAAAACCAGGGTTTGTCTATTTGGAGAGACAACACCCCATTTGTATCGTATTTTATTTGTGAAAGTGAATGTGGCATGGGTGTTAGATTGAATTTATTTATTTGTGTAAATCCAACAAGACACAAAATTCCATGTGTAATGTTGTAAAGTATTTTATTGTGTCACTTGACACATGTGATTGATTTATGTCTTGATTTTTGAATTTGTCTCTTGAAGGGAGTTGTTTCAACCATAGCTTTTTCAAATAATTTAATGTGGTTCTATATTTTCCTTGGGAAGAGAATCTTTGGGGTGGTCAACTTAAGTTTGACCCGAAAATTAACTTCAGAGGGGTTTAAAAGGGGTTAAATGGACACCTAGGGGTAGTTTAAGAGTGTTTCCTAAAGCCCATAAGGTATACCTAAGGGTTAGGAGTAATTTTAGGCATGTTTCAACTCCCATGTGACCATTTAGACACCCTAAAAAGTGGATTTCCTAAATTGAGCGAAAATTTAAAATTAGATGGCATCACCTAAGTTGTTAACTTTCCTTTTTGATGAGAGATCCTTTTGGATCTTTTTCTGACTTTTCCATTTTCAATTTTAGAAACCTGTGAGAACTCTCACTGAGGCCTTTTTAGGCAAGAATGAGAGATTTTGTGGGTAATCACCCACTCTCCATTTTTTGAGACAAGATTTTTGAAAAGAAGATAGATTTGGTTTTTAGGAATTTGGCTAAGTGTAGAGAAGCAAGGTGATGAGGAGGTAGATAGGACTTAGTCTTTTCAAGTTTTAGTGGGCTTTGTTCAATTAGCTTTCCATTCAATCTCTAGGAGCAAATGGCATTCTCCTAAACCTTTCTCCTGTCTCCTCCTCTTTGTTCAACACAGCTTGCACCCTATTATACTGCACATCACTCCTCCTTACCTTCCAAGCTAGAGCATTCAAGTCTGAAATGAGGTCCTCTTGTGTGTCACTAAAAACAAACAAGTTTGGTTGTCCAACTGGCTAGATCTCCTCTCTTCCAGGAATGGGCAACTGTTGAAGAACCATGATTTATGAATCTTTGCTTGCATCTATCAATGTTTCAGGCATGTTGATGTGTTTGATGGTCTACTAAACAGGTTGGCGAAGTCTGATTGACTGTCCTTCGATTGCAGGAGTGAAACTACCCAATTTTGGATACAAGAGTGTTGAGTAACTCAAAGCATTACTAGGTTCTAAAAGTCAATTTTGATCAAATGTTGAAATGTATTGCTGATGAGCCCATAGAAGGTTGTCTCTGGTCATCACTTGTCAAATTTGATGGTTTGAAACAAACTACAACTCTTCCCTCCTTACCGATTTCACCAATTTGCCAAATCAACCTTAAAAAGGCTACTAGAATTAGTCCTAGTTGCTAGTGAAATTTGCTCACCCTGTTAAATCTGCTCAATTTCATGACAAACCCTTTTAGGAATGGTCTAATTATGATGCAACCTCAAAGATTTTTGCTATGGCAAGTACTGTACGGACTGTTTTAGTGCTGTCCCACAAAATGTGCAATTTTCAAGGGTTTTTGAGGTTTCTAGTGAGGGTTTGCAATTTACAAGTCTTCCTCATGATAATAGACCAATTTAAATGTTTCAAACCTTGCTTCCACATATACCAAACACTCCCAAGGACTTAAACCTCATCTTCTAATATTGACATTTTATCAAATAGTTATCATACTGCTGCATTTTCTCAGAAATAACAGTCCAAAAACAGGGACAGCGATGTTTTCAAGGTTTTATATGCTTTGTTTAACGTTAATAACGTAAGTACAATGAAAATATATCACATATGAATGCAATAATGCCTTGACAATAGTTGGAGTAACCTGCAAGCAAGTATGAAAGGGTTTTTTTATGACTGTTGGTCTCTTATCTGCCTTACTGCACTTTCACAGTCTTAGAAACTGTGACAACTTTAATCTCTCTATTTGACCTGTTTATTCATGTTGTCCTTGGCCTGCAAGAAGGTATAAATGGCATGATAAAATAGTGCACATAACCTCTTCAAAGATCTTAATGAGTTGAGTACTTAAAGGATGACATAAATCATAAAAACATTATGTGACTGTGACAAAGAATACACTGTTTTTTTTGGATCCTTATTTAGGTCCATTACAACAATAACCATAGAACATTAGTTACTTGAGAATCAAATACTTTCAAAACACTTCTCAAGATTACAAAATAAATTTCCAATCATTCCATTTGTTCCAAATGAATGTTGGCAATGGAATTTCTACAAACAGTTAGCAGGAAAACAGTGACTCACTGTTTTGAATCAGATTTTCATATGGATCTTCACATCCACCCAGGTCATGAAAGGACGAGAATGGTAAGTTCACTTTTTCATTTTCAACTTAAACACTTTTCAATATATCAATGTACAATGCTATGAGAGCAAGGTACAATACACAACTTTTAAAGAGAACCCAAGCCAAGTTGTTGCCTTCACACACTTGCCATGGGCTTACCAACTCTTATGCATTGCTAGAAAAAGAAAATAGAAGTATGGTACAGAATGTACAGGTGATCCAACAAGTTCCCTCAAAGCCATGGATGAATAAACTTCAAGGAAACTGATTGGACCATAGAGGAACCTCCATTGAGAACTCAAACCAATGCCTTAACACAACCACTCCAAGCATAAAGTATTCAAATACCAATGAAACTCAAATACAACTACTTAAAGCATTAAATGATGTTCATACACAAAGAGAAACAGTACCAGTACAGCCTGTTTATGGCATGGTACGGACTGTACTTCACAAAGTGCAGAAAACTAATTGAAACCTCACAAAAACAAGAGCAAAAGAGTGTTTTTTTTCACATTTTCCAATAAGACCAACCCATACAATGATGGGAACATGGTTTTTATACATGTGCCATCTCATTAAAGCCCTTGTACAGACAGGTACAGGCTGGAACTAACCAAAACCACCAAAAACCCCTTTTTTGACAACTTTTTGACAACTTTTGTTGCTCAAAAATTGCATTTTGACTTCCGGTGACTTGGCACTCAATCTAATGACTCAAAATCATTTGGAAACACTAAATAAACATGCTCCAATGCCTTTCAAGGCTTTAAAACAACAAAAATGCAAAAATGCTCATTTTGACCCAAATTTGACAATTTTTGGCCTAGTGAGCAAAAATCAAAAATCTTGGAAACTCTTCAACAAAATGAGTTCCAAACCTTATTAAACCACTAGAAAAACCTATTAAACCTACTAGAAGCATAAAATAAACACACATGCTTAATATGCAACAAAATTTTATACCTGATGGGTTTTGAGCACTCAGGTGCTCAGGTGCTCCTGCACCACAAGGGATTGGGGATTTGGGCTACTCATCCTCAACTAATCTAGCATTCCTTTGGGCAGTTGAAGGTTGGTTAAAATTCTCTTTGTTATGTTTTTATATTGCATGTTAGGTTGAAAAGAATTGCATGTGTGAGAAGGCTTGTTTCTTGTATTTTTCCCTTATGAAAATTTATTTTGTGTTCTACATTTTACACTTGCGTATATACTGTGTTTTGGGAGTAACCAAGACCTCCTACTCTTGGGAGAGAGGATGGTCTTGTGGGTGGTAGAAGTTTGACAACCCTCAAGTGAGAGGCTCTCATTAAGAGAGTGATCTCAAGGGATTCCTATGTAGCCCTTGTTGCATGGCTTGTTTATGCATTTGGGGGTCATAAGGAGGGAAATAAGGCATGAATGCCTTGGGGGGCATAAGGTTATGGGGTTGTTATACTTAAGATTTATCATTATTTCCATGAGGTGGCCTTGAGTTTTTACTATACTTGCAGTCTCCTCAGGGTATTTGGTCCACTACCACCCGTGTATAGTCATCACATGTGTGGTGTAGTGTAGCCTGGGTTGGGAATGTGTAAGTGATTGTTTTTCCCATGTTTATTGTGTTTGCATGTGTGTTACCTGTCTAGGGCTTGGTTCTCCAAGCTCGGGGGTGGCTACTAGTTAGCCTAGGCTGGGAGGTGAGCTCTCCATGGTCATAGCTTTTGATTCATTTGCAGGTTGTTGGAAGAAAAGAAAAGAACTAGTAGAAGTTGCAGGATTTGTGTATTTGCAGAAAAGATTGGGAAATGGAATAGCTTATATTTTAAGTTGCAGCAATGAAGAAAAAGGAAACTATATATTGTAATTTCTTTAAAAAGGAAATGTACCCATTGTTATTTAAAGTCCTCATTATTAGAAATAAGAGATCCATTTGCAAGGTTTATCTTGGATTAAGTTCCTATAGTTTCTAAAACATTATTTGTTGTATGCATGTTGTTTTGTAAACAAGGGTTCATTTATTTCCTTATGCATTTGAAATATTGGAAAAGAAAGTATTAGAAAAGCATAAAGGATAGAAAGATGGAAATAAAATATTTAGTCTTGTCTATGGAAATGCAAATATAGTATATTAAAGCTCTGTCATTGTTCCTTTCATTTATTTGCAGAAATTAAAATCTAAGTTAAATAGTCTAACTAGTTAAATAGAAATATATTTTTATAATTGCTGTATAAAATTATTTAAATCTGTCATTTTATTTATTGCAGAAAATAAAATCAAAGTTTATTATAGCCCTTTCTAAAGCTTTATTTTAGTAATTTCTAGATTTTAAAAGTTGTTGTTTAAACTTATTTACTTCTGTCAATCTTATTAACTTGTAGAAAATAACAAAAAAGAAATCTAAAGTTTATTACAGTCATCTCTAAAGATCTATTTTAAATAATTTCAGGATTTATATGGTTGTTGTTTTAAGCTTATTTAATTCTGTTATTTACTATATTTTGCAAAAAGTAAATCCATAGTAAATAATCTATCTAATATTTTTTTTTAGCAACAAGGAATTTAATAAAAGGAAATATGTGCATTGTTTTAAATCTGTAGAATTTATCTAACCTGTTAAAAATGTTCTGAATGAAAAGATCTACATCTGTTTACATACAAAGCATGTGCCCCTATATATATATATATAGAACAAATTTATATGCAAATATATATGATTAAATGAAATTCTTTTCTAAACAATATATATATATATATATATATATATTAATACATTTAAATAAACAAAAAAAAAAAGTAAAAAAAAAAAAAAAAACTTTAAAAAAAATATGGCAAGTTTGGGTTTGACCGAACCCTCGTGCTAAGCACAGTGGTCAGCACGGCCTGGTTCCGCCACTGTGGGCAACCACAGTGGACAATGCCAATGTGGCAACCCGCAGTGAATGGCCCAAGGGTCGCCACTATGAGCGACCACAGTGGTCGCCACCACTATGGCTTCCCACAGTGGACGGCCCGCACGCCGCCACTATGGGCGGCCACAGTGGTCGCCGCCACTGTGGTAACCCATAGTGAGCGGCGCCCCTGGAAACACTGCCTCTGCCTCTCCTACCCCTTCGCCTTAGCCACCATGGCCGCCGCTTGGTGAGCCCGCCCTGCATAGCCGACATAAAGTTAAAACCCTAGCCGGTTAGGGCTAGGGTAAAAGAAATGTGGAAAGATAATAAAGAATGAAAAAAAAATAATGAGAGGCTTATTTTATTATAAATAAAGGGTTAGGGTTTGCATGGTTATAACACTATATATATATATATATATATATATATATATATATATATATATATATATATATATATATATATATATATATATATATATATATATATATATATATATATATATATATATATATATATATGTATATTATATATACAGGGTTATGAATATGATTTTTGACAGAATTGTAGAGTTATAATAATATGAGTGAATTTGAGTAAGTTGTAATAATATTTGTTTAAGGATAAATGTATATATTAAAGAAATTTTATAATTTACATGTATTAATGTTTATTTTAATTTAAATATTTAATAATAATGTGGTTTAAGGGCAATTGGTAGATCAAATATTTTATTAGAAGTTTGTTGTTAAACATAAGGGTATAAAAGAAAAGGGATTTTTTTAGATTATTTTATTAATAAACTTAAGGAAGATATTCATTTTGAATTAATTGACTTTTTAATCGATTTATCTTTAATTATTGATTAAAATGAATTCTAGACAAAATAGACTTATCGGAGATAATAATATCTTCGCCAAATATTTTAGGGAGTTTTAATTTAATTAACTATTAGCCAATTTAGATGAGAAAATAAATTAATTCCTTTAGTAATCCGCATTTAATTTTAAATTTATTTTTGTGTACTTGTGTTAGTGGTTAAAGTTAACACCCACGTAGCTAAGACAAAACTTGATAGTGCATTTCATAATGGCAATTTAATGTTATTAAGTTGGAATTTTAAATTTTTTTTATCTCATTCGTGCCCAAAAGTTTGGGCATGACATGTATCAAGAGTGCTTATGACTTGGTGAACAGTAATGCAAAGATTGACATATGTGAATGTTAAAAAGATGAATTGATTGATAATCTGAAGAAAATCAAAGGAGAAAAGAAAGGTACCTTCAGATTTGGTAACTTACTTGTATGTCTATTGTTATACATCACTAAAGAAGTTCTCGGTATAGGTAGAAAAGAATTTGGTTTTGACATACCGGTAGGAAAATAACTTTTGGATATCTTTAACAACATGGGAGATGATAGGGAAAAGAACATAATTGAACACTTTCAGGCACTAAAGGCTAGAATGAAGATTAGGGAAAGACTATCTCAATCCATAGTTGACAAATACCAAAAGGAAATATGCTTTGTTATAAAGAAATACTGAATCTGGATGGAGGCAGTGGTTCCAAGAATAGTTTGGGTAACTAAAATGGGTTATGAGGCAAATGAGAACATAATAGAAACATATGCTAAATCCCTCCTTGAAGCCCCTAGAGAACCAGCAGAATAAGTATTTGGAAATGCAGAAACTATTGAAAGAAAAGTTCAATCACAGAAACGAATAAAGAAAACAGAACAAACAACTAGAAAAGCAACAAGATAGGCAAACTAAATTAAGGAAAACATACTGAATATGACTGGTATCAAGGAGAGTGACTTATAAGGATTACAACCAGAAACACATCTTTCACCAGTTGGTACCTCCTCTAAATAGTGAAATATCGGCAGAGTTTCAGAGAGCAGAAAGAAAAAGGAAATCTTCACTAGTACCGGCTCCTATACCCAAGAGAACAAGAAGGAAACAACGCGTTGTAAGGCCTTCGACAAAGAAAATAACACCAAGGAAGAAGAGGGAAAAACAAGTTATCCCTCCACTTGACAATCTTTTGAATGAAATAACTGAAGATGGAAACTTGTCAAATATTAGCAAGTTGTATAGTACTTTTAAAAATGAGGAAAAGGAAAGTATAGAAAACAGTGTTATTTTACACTTAGACATTTATAAGAAATTATTGATAGAAGTTGTAGATGACTTGCCAAGTGACTTGTACAGAAGATTAGATGCAAAAAGGTTAGCAATTGTGGAACTAGACAAGAAGATAAAGGTAGAAAAATTACTTGCAGTTCACCCAGTAAAATCAGCAGAAGAAATTGATGAACTGATAAGTGAGGCAAACCGGACAGTATTTTCCACTGGTCATTGACATGTAGACTTAATGGTTGGTATAGTGAATGAGATCACTGAAGAAACAACAAACAAATGGGATATTTTCTTTGTGGAAAAGGAAAAGAAAGAAGAACTTAAACAACCAAAGACTTTCAGAGTTTATCAAAAGGAAAAGGATAAAGGTAAAGGCAAGGTAGGTGGTCCTCTGAGCATAAAAGTAATAGATAACTTGCCCCCACCTCCTTCTGATACTCCACCGATTGAAACTGTTGATACACCACCGGTAACAGATAATGTTGAGAGTATGGAGACAATGCATGAAGACACCAATCCTGATTCAGAAGTATTATTTACACTGAATATTGACACACATGAAGTAAACATTGTGGTTGATAAGGAAACCGCTGAGAAGAAAGATGTGGCAACTGAGCCAGTAGTAGAGGATATTGTTGTTGAAACATATATTGAGGATACAGTTGGAAATGTTGAGATTGGGATTGAAACACACATTGAACAATCAACTAATCCCCTGGATACTGGAAAGATAGATACCACTGATGTACACACTAAAAAACCTACTGAGTTAGAGCAACCAACTGATAACACAGAGAAACCAGTACATAATACTGACACTCAATCAGAGAAACCGGCAATGGAAAGCATAGAAAAACTGACAGAGGTACATTCTGAGAAGCATGAAGAGAAAAAGGTTGAGACTGAAACAGTGCCACTAGCAACAGCCGAGAAACCCGAACCTTTGCTAGTTGAGATGCAGACTCAAACTGACCTACCAGAGGACAACTCAAGCAAAGAGGTTACTCACACCGACGAATTGTAGATTATTAAGGTAGTTGGACAATCTTCTAGTTCTTCCATGACAAAATTCAAACCGACAAATTTAACAGAGGTATTATTGGATTCCATCAAGAAAATCACAGATTGCAATGCACTTGCATATAAGGCTATTGATGACATAATTACTTTATTGAAATTGATTGCACCCAAGTGCAATGTGGAAAATAAAGATTCTTTGAGTCAATTAGACACATTGTCTAAATATATCACCGACAATCTTTTGACAGTTGATCAGATTAATGAGGAGACTTTTAGTGAGAAAATGATTAAGGAAAAAGAAAAATTCTTTGATGAGACAATAAAGAAGTGCACAGAACACATTGACACCCTCCTACTGGCACTAAACAAAACTTTAACAGAATTTAAGGAGTTGTACAGAGACACATGTAAGACAAATATTTTGACAGCAAATATAGACAAGGAGATCAGCACAATACAAACATAAATAAATGATATAGCTGACAATCTCATCGGTTCATTAGAACCCATATAGGTAATAGAGCAGGAAATTGCAGGTTTTGAGGAAAAACTTGAAAAAATGGAAAAGAAAAAGGAAAGAATACAATACAAGGCTAAGGAACTGAAATGTAGACTTGGTCTGAAACTTGACATCCTCATCTCTTTGAGAAAAGAGATATCAGAGGCACTTGTTCAAGGACTTAAGACACTGGAAGAGAAAATGCACATACTCACTGGTACCATCCAAAGGACAGAGGCAACATTAAAAGATAGTGAAAGGTTCACTAACAGCTTAAACTTTGTACTGGCAGACATATTTCATATTGTAACCCACTGGTTACAGGGATCCAATTGAGAACTACACTCAGTTGACATTTTTAACAACCTTTGTCATTGATGTCAAAGGGGGAGTAGTGGAGATGAGAAAAATAATGGACAAAAGAGATCATCTACTCAGGGGGAGCACACAGTTTTGGAACACACAGTTTTTTTTGGTAAAATTTTTGGACAACACATTTTGGAT
The DNA here is from genome assembly GCF_030272615.1 of Cryptomeria japonica. Classification (NCBI taxonomy): domain Eukaryota; kingdom Viridiplantae; phylum Streptophyta; class Pinopsida; order Cupressales; family Cupressaceae; genus Cryptomeria; species Cryptomeria japonica. The sequence goes on from NC_081407.1 coordinate 468,731,168, forward strand.
ACATTTTTGAATTTTTCTCATGAGTGTTGCCATCAATGCCAAAGGGGGAGATTGTTGGCAAATTCACACTCCAATGAGAAATTTTAGGTGATTGAAGGTATTGTCATTGATGGAAATCTTGCAATCCTAAGGCACCGACACTAGTAGACTCTACATCGATAGATAGTTTATCGGCAGTGGCAAAGATGCTTACCAACACCCCAGCTGACAGGATTTTGTTTATTATATTTTGTATTTAATTATAATATCTTTTTGTAAGCCGACAAGGTGAATTGTAATAGGACTCATATATAAGTATGAGATCTTGCAGATCATTTAGATGCGAGCATGGTCAGATTATTGCAGAAGTAATATGTGAATATTAAGGCAAATTTTGGAGTAAGGTTTATGGTTATTTTGTGAGCTTAAATCAGTACTGAACCTGGCATAGCAGATGTTGAACCGAAGCAGTACATGATATTGGATTTGCATAATCCATTTTTGTAAGTCAGTGAGACTTCCCTTTTTGTAATTAAGCAGTGAGCTTTCGGCAGTTGGCCTTCCTGCATGTGCAGGCCCCTATTGTAAGTAATATTCATTTATTGGCCAATAAGTGAATTTTATGGGTCACAAATCCCACTGAGGTTTTTCCCACATCGGGTTTCCTCATTAAAATATTGTGTTATGGTATGCTTTCTATGTTGTGCTTATTGTTCTTATTTACTGCATTAATTCTAGTTTACCGGTACACTGTTTTGGAATGCAATTTGTTTAATAAGATCAGAAAATCTATAAACTGGTTAGATACTGATTCACCCCCCCTCTCAGTATCTTTGGGAATCCTAACAGATGAATGCATCACCACTTGGTAATTGGATACATCTTTTCATGGAATTCTAAGCCCTAGCCAAGGTTTTCAACAATTGAATATTTATAAAGACATTAGGGACCACTAACCTACCCAATCCAGTCATCCATGGGTTTGAGACTGGGGTTGGCTTGCTCCTTTGTGAGTAATGATATAAGAATAATTCGTGGCCTCTAACCCTAGTCCAGTCATCACCAATTTCCTTAAAATCATCCTCTAGCTGGTCACGGATAGGCAAATTAACTTTAGACCTTCGGGACTTGGCTCCTCGTGAGCTCATCTGGTCAATCATGTCCTGATTTAACTTCCACTTCTACACACTTTCTCCACCTTTAGACTTCTTTGAGGCACTATCAAAAACTTCAATGACCTTCCTCTTGCCTTTGGAACTAGAACCCTCCATATTTGAATCCTTCAAGCTTTTTGAAATTCAATTTTCTACAGTTTAGTTTCACTTCAATCTTTTTGTTCACTTCAATCTGTTATGCAAATTCCTTATACAAACTTCCATATATAGATTTAATACATTAGGAGCATTTACTCAATTGAAATCATTCTATGATTTGCCTCGTGCAAACACAGACCTATCCATTGCCTGCATTTAATAATGGCGGGTGGATTCATTAAAATCAGATTTTGTAAAGGGTAGTCGGCACAACTCCTCCTGATGATTCAATTACTTGGCGCCACCCGTCTTGTATGCTTTTCCAATTTGTACATGCAATGATAATGCAACTTTTTGTCTTTTTGATTAGCATAGGTCTCCCCGATCAATCCATCGGGCTTCAACGTCACTCATTTTCCTTCATTCTGATGGTTATAGCTTCCTTGATGGCTCCGCCTTCTAGCTAGGTTTTACTTTCACCTTTATGTCACATCGGCGTAGGCCATTCCGATGTACCCTCCTTCTATTCCTCTATGTCATTCTTCCCGTCGAGTATCAGCATAGCTTTAAATATGTTCCTCCGATGAGTCCTCCTTCATAGTCCGCGTCTCGTTTGTTACATCATGTCACCTTATCGGGTATCAGAACAACTCATTTTATGTTTCTCCAATGACCTGATGACATCGACCTCATACTTGTGTATCTTTTTACTTCTCCGATCTGTCGACATACATTTCCTCGATGAGATCTCCTTGCTCACACCCATCTCTTCTTTCTCGTCGGTTATCGGTGTAACAAAAATGTATCCTCTCGATGAGCTGATGATATCTCGATGACTTTGACTTTGATTGGTGTAACTTATCCTGATCAATTCTCCTTCTTTGTGCCCATCTTGTCTTCCTCATTGAGTATCGACATAACCTGAAACACCTCTCCTTGATGGCTTAAGTTACCCCAATGACTCGGTATTATCCTCCTTTTGGTATCGCCTTATTGGAGTAGGTCCGGCCGATAACACTACCTTCGCCACCTAGTCCATTGGGTATCGGGGTAGCGTAAGATGATGCTTTCCGATGATAGCGCCAACAAGTGTTTGCTCCATCTGACATTGGCATAAGTTCTGCCGATAACCTCATTGGATATCGGGATAACTTTTTCTCCGTGCTTCCGATGGTGAACACTATGCCGATGACTCCACCTTCTTGTTATGCTATCGGTCTAGCTCTTCCCGATGGATCACTAACTCGCCAAACTTCTTCCTGCCGATCGCACCTTGAGAAAACACCATCGGACTCATTGGTGTGAGTTTTGTCGATTGACACGCACCCTTTTCTCCTTAGGAAATCTTATTGGGGTGACTTACGTTGATAAACATGATTTTATATTTTATGAAGAGAAGGCTTTCTTTGACAAATGTAACTTTCCACAACCATGCTAATGGACTTCTAAGGCACTGAAAACATCTCTGAATGCACTCATGAACCTACTTCTATGATGAACCCTAAAATGTGCTCTTGAAATGCAAAGACTATCATGATGAAGGTTATCAAAATGTCACCATACTTATTGCCATCCCTTAATATGCCCAAGTGATACTTGTTCATATAAATTCAAGCTACAATTGGATTTCTCTGACACAACAACATATCTTTTGCACATACAATGCAACAGTAAATTCTCTTATGATGAAAATATACATATAAAACATCAATAAATAGCACAAAATATTTTGCAAAAATATGTGCTAACACTTTCATTAACTACATTTTCATTTCCAATGAGAGGAAGTTCCCCTTCTAGTTTAGACTCAACATTTTTGGTGTGAACATAATCATGAACACAAGGTTCAAACTGTTTTTGTTGTTTTTCCTTTGTCCTTCGACATTTGTTATGTCTCTGTTCACATTCCATCTTCCCTTGTTTCTTGGTTACCTCTAATAGAATTTATAAATCCTCATAGGCTTTGGGGTTTTAAACATTGGTAGCTACATCGGCTAAATTCCTTAACCGATCCTTAGAAGTAGATTGTGGTAGTTTATTCTTACTGCTGAGGGTAATAGGGGAATCAAAGGACATCTTTTTAGAACCAGTTGAGCTTCTTGTTTTGTAGGGGCTTTGTTTGATAGGAGTACCATTGGATTCTGGGCAAGATTCTTGACTTGGCGTTTATAAATTCTTCCATTAGAGGTACTAGAGGAAGTGCCAAGGTTTGGTGTGGATTCATCATTCTTATAATGGCCACTAGAAGGGAGTTTTTCTTGATTAAAACTACTTTCTCCACCATATACTTCTTCAACAATAGGGTTAGTATCTCCTTCATCCTCAGACTTGTCCTTATCAGACGATTCTTCATCAGAATCGTAGCTAGCATAGGAGTCCCAATTACTCAGGGGAGAAAGTCTTTGTAATTCCCTAATAGCCAATAACCTAATGATTCCATGTTGGGATAGAGCATTATTTTTCCCTTTTTGAACAACTTTACCCATACATTGCAGAGAATAGTGCAGAAAATAGGGAATATTGGCAAGTGCACCTCTTCGCAAATGCAACAATAGGCAAAATAATTGAGCAAACACATAGACATACCTCCATTTGCATGTGATATACTGTATGATGAAACTGGATACATCCTTCTAGTGACTCGAGAGTGAGGACATTTTTGTACCTTGCTCAGAGACCATCAAAATCGACTGTCCTTTTTTTAAGAACCGTTTTTGAATGGGTTTGAGGTCTGCTAATTTCTTCGTGTTGTCAGGAAAGTAATCTTCCCCTGTTATGGGTAAACCAGAAACTTCTTCTATGGCTTCTACTATCACAATAATGGTTAACTCTCAAACAATAGCCTGATGTTGGGTAAAACTCTCTACAAATTCGCAAGATACTCTCTTGTCATAGCCTCATAATTGTTTAAAATAGATGTCCTAGCGTGCTTGTTTAAAAACCTTATTTGTGATGAATACTAAGAGGGGGGGGTGAATTAGTATACAGAAAAATACTGAACTTAAACACTTTAATAGTCTAGCAGTAAACCGGTAAAGCAGTTTAACAAACAAACCGGTTGACACACATGCAAACCAAATAACAAATAAGGCATTCACCCACAGAAGCAGTAACACCATAACATAAGATATTTGACATGGAAACCCAAATGGGAAAAACCACGGTGAGATGAAACTCACAAGTAACTATCTGTAGAATAGAAACCAGACCGGTTAAGGTCATACAATGTTCTTTACTAGAACAGATCCTATTAGGAATCTCAATCTATTTTAGGGGATAAGTCTGATTAAAGACTACCTTGCTAGAGGATTTTAGATCCACATATGTGAACCACCTTGTTAGAGGATTTACAAAGGCTTTTCTGGGCCTACCCAATTAAGGGTTTCTAACTTGTCAAAGATGTGAGTAATCAACAAGTGAGTGATCTAGCAAATTGCATAGATTGCTTGGTTAGATCCTTGATAGCTCATTCTTAATGCATTCTAGCATTACTTCAGTCTTCAACACATTCACACTCTTCCTTCTCTCACAGACCTAAACTTCTCTTCTCTGATCACACTTACAACCCCTAAAACCCTAGACATGATGTCCTTATAAAGGAATCTGATTTCATGTTGGTCCAATAGGTTTACAATACAATTTTCTAGGTTCAGTGCATCTAGACATATTTGGTAACACAACACAAAAAGTACCGCCAGAGTGTCGGCACCGCAAAACAATCGGTGGATGGTAACTCATCACAGAGTATTACCAGTTTGTCCAACTTTCCGATTACCAGTTGGTGACTCAGAGTAATACTGGTTTAATGGATTACCAGTTGACAAAAATTGAAGACTAGAAAAAAGATAACTGTCACTTCTGGATCCTTTGCTCCGCTCCACTTGAGATCCTTAAACCACTTGATCTCTCTATGTCACTTGGGTCTTTATACCACTTGAGATCGGTAAACACTTCTTGCATAACAACAGTAGTCTAAAGACTACAACATGATACTGGTTTGGAACAGTTACCGGTTTAGCATAATTCATACATTCCCAAAGTGATCTCATAGCAAGTGTGTGTCCATCAAACAATCACAACATAATCATCAAAATGCCAACAGTTTGCCTCCTCATACTATGGTTTTCTCAATTCATCCATAATTTCTAGTTCACACCGGGGACGCTTTTTGCCTGCCATTGTCTTGCTAGGAATATTTTTGTTGAAACCACCTTCAAAACCACTTTGAGACCAAAACCGCTAAGGAGAACTGTGACTAGTAATAACAAAGGGTAAAAATAGAAAGACAATGAATGACAACTGGGAAGTAGTTAAAAAATGACGGTGATGTGGACAATAGGTTTGGATAATAATGGCATATGGAATGACATGTCCCCCCCCAAGTGAGAAAATGGTTTGTCCTCAGAGCATGTCACGTTTGATTGAAAAAGAAAGAAATTAAATAAATATGAAAGAAAATAAAAAATAATACTATACTGAGTAGCAAGGTGCTTGCTGAGTAAAGATTGTCGGAGAGACGTCGTAAGAAAGATGTGACCATCAGAAGCAAAGGTGGCAACAAAAGTAACCACGTCGGACACCATAGAGTAAAGTAGGCGGTAGGTAGGGCGAGGTGGCAAGCAGAACAAGCAGAAGTACGATGTGCAAGGAACATGTAAGCAACAACACAATGGAGCATGAGGAGTCTGATAACAATAAATCAAACTAGACATGCAAGTAGTAAATGCAATGAGTGGAAGGCCAACTTGATGTAATAATGAAAATGACAAGCCAGGAGGAGAATATCAGCGGGACATGTGAGAATAAAATATGCCACAAGCCACAAGGAGAGGACGACATCAACAAAAAAGAAGGAATGAGATGGAAGCAGTGTATGGGCGACCACAAAGAAGTGGCTACATAGCTGACAATGACGACAAGAAAAATTCCAGCCAAGAGTATGTGAAGCAAGTCGTGAGGAGGGATCAGGAAAGTAGGGAAGGACACATGGAAGCCAATCGAGCATCAGGGGAAGGTGGGACTGGGACCCACCACCCATTACATGAAAAGAAGAAAGAAAAGGAACACAACATAAAGAAGCAGTTCCTATCTCAACAGTGACAAGAAGGAATGGAATTCCTGGCAGAATAATGACAAGAAGTTTTTCTTTTTGTTTTGTTTTGTTTTTTTATTTTTTTATTTTTCTGACAGTGGGCTACCGAATGTTCAGTTTTCAACCCAATGCCACCTGGAGGTGCCGGGAATTCATTTTTCACATCTAGGTTTATTATGTAACTGCTATTCACTGGGAATCCAATTTTTGAATATCGATTGGCCAACAGCACCAAAAAGTCAGTTTTCATTATTGGATCTTTTATTGTATTTTTTTTTGAATCATCAATGTTGATGGAGGCCAAAAGGAATAACCATGAGTTCCTTGGCCACGTCCAGAAAGAAATATTCTTTCAAAAGAGGCTTTTAGTACAATTTGAGGCGGTGACCATTGACGAGGAGAGCTCTCCTTTCAGAGTTAACTATACAGAGAAAGACAACTCCATAATCATAGAGCTTCTCGATCTCGTAAGGTCCAAACCAACATGTGTGAAACTTCCCCCTGAAGTCTTGGAAGCGAGAGTCATACAAGAGTTCCCAATCACCAAGTTGGAATGACCTATTTTGGATGTGATGATCATGTCATAGAGCACATTGTTTCTAAACAACCTCAGTGTGAAAGAGTGCTTCCTGGCGTAACTCATCCAAAGAGTGGAGTTGACCAATGTGTTCTTTTTGGTAATCTGAGAGACTCATTCCCAATTGTAGTGTGGTACAAATAGTCTTGATCTTGAATTCAATAGGGAGAACTGCCCTCTTACCATAGACAAGCTCATAAGGTGTCAAACTAATGGTGGTCTTCCATGTTGTGCGATAGGCCCACCCCACTTCAGGAATTCGTTCTCTCCAATCACACTTATGGAGAGTGACTGTCTTGGTAAGGATGTTCTCAAGCTCTCGGTTGGTGACTTCTACTTGTCCGTTTGCCTGAGAATGATAATGAGTAGACTTCTGATGACGAATCTCATACTCCTTAACCAAGGCAACAATAAACTAGGATGTGAATTGTGGCCCTTGGTCTGTAGTTATCTCTCATGGTACACTGAACCTGGTGAAGATCTTCAAGTAGAGGAAATCGACCACCTTGGTATCTCTTGTATGTTTTGGGGTGACAACCTCAACCCACTTGATGACATAGTATATACAAACAACGATGTATTCCTTGTTCCTAGATGGTGGGTTGATTGGGCCCACAAAGTCAAGACCCCACTTTTACAAGGATTCTATGGATAACTGTGGGTGCAATGAAATTTCATCAGAGCATGTGGGGCAGCCCATATGCTGGCACTTATCGCAATGGTGAACATAGCACTTACAATCCTTGTGAATTGTAGGCCAATAGTATCCGACAGTGAGAATCTTCTATGCAGTTCATTGAGCAACAAAATGACATCCACATGGTTCTGTGTGACATGCATGAAGTATATTGAAGACATTGTCGTCAGGTACACATCACCGCATGATATTATCAATACCGGTGCAAAAGAGAAAACTGTTGATCCAATTGAACTGTCCACTAAGGCCAACCAACTTTCGACGTTCCCACAGAGAGTAGGGTGGGAACTTGCATGTGACCAGGTAATTGGCTATATCAACGAACCATGGGCTCTTTGCTGAGATAGAAAATAGGTGCTCATCTAGAAAGGTGTCATCAACTAGAGTTGGTTCATTGTCTGGTTGTTGTAGCTTGAATAAAAATTTTGCAACCATATTTTCTCAACCAGACTTATCAAGTAGAGTTACATCAAATTCTTGTAATAAAAGCAACCATCTAATAAATGGACCAGTTACTATAGGTTTTTTCATTAAGAAATGAATTGCAGAATGATCTATATGAACAAAAACCTTATAACCAGTAATATAATGACGAAATTTATTAATTGCATATACAACAGCTAAAAACTCTTTTTCAGTTACTGTTTAGTTTACCTCAACGCCCGTGAAGTTCTTGTTGATGTAGTAGATAGAATATAAGATATTATATTCTTTTTCTTCGAGCACGGCTCTCATGGAAGAATCAGAGGCATCGGTATGGATATGGAAAGGTAACACCCAATTCAGACCTCTAAGGACATGTGTGGTCACAAGTTTTGTTTTAGTAATCTTAAAGGCTTCTTGACACTCAAGTGTCCACGAGAAGGTAACACCTTTAGCAAGTAAAGAAAATAAGGGAGAGGCAATCTTGCTGAAATTTTGGATAAACCTTCATAATATCCAACACGACCAAGAAAACTATGAACATCCTTTTGGCTAGATGGTGTGGGAAAGTTTTGGATAATCTAGATCTTTTTAGGATACACTTGAATACCTTGAGAAGATATATTGTCCCATCACGATTCCTTCTGTCATAAGAATATGGCATTTTTCATGGCTTAAAGACAAGATAGTGTCTATACATCTCTTAAGAACCTTCTCCAAGTTTGTTTTTGCCTCTTTATAAGTGTTACCATGCATAGTATCATTCATATAAACTTCAACACAATCATTAACAAAGAGAAAAAATACTTAACATTGCCCTTTGGAAAGTAGCGGGTGCATTGCACAACCCAAAAGGTAGAACATTATAGGAAAAGGTACCCCAAGGACACGTGAAGGCAGTTTTATCCCGATCCTCTGGTGCTATATAAATTTGGTCGTATCCACTAAATCCATCCAAGAAAGAAAAGAAGTGTTTTCCTGCAAGAGTATCCAATACTTGGTTAATAATGCCAATGGTAAATGATCTTTTTTAGTTGTTTTATTAAGATCTCTATAATCAACAAAAATATGCCACTTACTATTTTTCTTTGGGACCACAACTAGAGGAGAATCCCACTGATTATCTGAGATGGGATATATAAAACTAACATTTAAATTTTTTTTTAATTCCTCCTTGACTATTTCTCGCAAAGCGGGGTTAAGTCTTCATTGTGGTTGTCTGACTGGACAACTTACTTCCTTTACATAAATATGGTGTGTGCATGTGTCTGTATGGATACCACACATGTCTTGGTATTCCCAATAAAATGTAGCTTTATTATCCCTAAGCATGGAAATAAGGTCCTGGACTTGTTCAGGGTTCAAATGTGGATTGATGTTAAGTGTGCGACCTGGTAATATTTCCATAGGTTTGGATTGTGTTGGTGAACCAAGGGCAAGAAACTATGAAGGACTAGGACTCTCTAAAGATAATATGGGCTATATAAACATTGGTTAAGTAACAACTGATGTAATGTTAAAAAGTGTTGAATAGACCGAGAACTACCTGTAGACACCTAAAATTGTCATGTCTAATTAAATAAATATTTTATTTATTTAATTATATAAGCCTAATTCTTCTATTAATTAAATAAATCTTTATTTATTTAATTAATTCATTTATCCTCTTCTAGCCTTATTTCTCATTTAAATAAATACATTTATTTATTTAAATTATCATTTTCCTAAATTAAATAAATATCTTATTTATTTAATTGATCTCACTTCTTCTGTTAATTAAATGAATCTTTATTTATTTAATTAATTCATTAACCTTTTCTACCCATGACACATGTCATTCATCTCTTAATTCCTACACTACCTACTCCTTTCATTATTTTATTATTTCTTTTACCTACCCTCTAATCATAGCCAACCTCCTTTTACACCTCTCAATCTTATCCATCCATTGCATATTGTGTCTTCTATATAAGGAGATGCTTCCTCCATTATCAAACCCTGGCTAACCACTTGATCAATTTGACTACTTGGCATATGCGATCCTACTTGCAACCACATTCTGTTCTTTGTTGAGCTCTTGTGCACATAAAATCTGAGAGCAAATATATCAAGCAAGATCAATGGAGATAGGAAGAATGGAGATTCAAACCCTATTGGACATGTGATGGTATAATCTTTGTGATTTCATTTGATTTGCATTGTCTTAGGTAATCTTCATATGTTATGGTGGATCTTTGTTGTTGTTAGGCTAGGGTTTTGTGGTTGAATTCATTTAGCCTTTCAATATCGTTATTATTGTTAATCCATTTTCACCATATACATTTTGGCACGCCCGATGGGAATCTTGTCCCTTTTGCATTTAACATCCTTGTTGCAGATTTTGTGTTTTGAAGTAGCAGATTTGACATTTTCGACAGCATTTTGATATTTTCACATCTGCGTACTTTCGGATCGCGTTTTTGATTTTCTAGCGCGTCTGTGACATCTGGAATCGCGTCTATGTCCTCGACAGTATTTTATTTTGCATATTCTGGAAACCGCGTCTGTGTTCCTCAGTCACGTCTGGGGTGTTTTTAGATGCGTCTGTGTCCAGAAGTTGCGTTTGGGTTCTGGAGACGCGTTTGTGTCTCACAGAAGTGCGTCTACGTTAGGGAGTTGCATCTGTGTAGAAGGTAACCGCATCTATGTGCATTGATTTCATTTTTGGAGTTTATTGATTTAGTTTTTGGTCTTGCATTTAAGGTTTCAGATCTGGTTTATTTTGAGCTAACATTTTCAAATCTAGCTAACGAAATTGGTGCAGCTTGTCTTGAAAGAAAAATTGTTTTGTTGAAGGCCCCTATTTTCACAAAGTCTTTTGGGTTTAAAATTTACCTAGCTTGTGTGCTTGTAGGAAGGGGTGATTGTTTGAAACAATCCAAACTACTAACAACTCTTTGGTGCAGGTCCTTGGCAAGGGTCTTCTGGATTTTTATTGTGTGCTTTGTTTTCAATAGACTAGCAAACACTTCAATTGGTGCACTAAAATTGAACCATTGTCTTTTGTGTCTTGAGCAATAGGCTCTTTTTGTTTAATCTTTAGAGGGCCTGTCTTCCCGTGTGGTCATTAGGACTACTAGTGAGAAGAGAATGACCCAAGTGGTAGCAAAAGAAAAGCCATCTTCTTCCAAACCACTATAAATAACTGTATTCATGGTGAAAACTATGAATAACGTGTGTTGATTAGTTCATATCGACACTATGTCTCCCCATAAACCCGTTTGATCAAATTTATTTGATCAGTTGTAGGGCGTAACCCCTACCGGGTGGGAGCCTTCTGTATTTACAGAGCTGAAAGTGCTGCATGTATGGCCACACGAGCGGATGCTCTTACTAGCACCTTTTTGTTTTAGAAGCCCAAATCCTTCTAGTTATTGAGGCAGGAGGTCGGACCTCTGGTAGTGGCCCACACACATACAGTTCTTAGTAGAGATACAAAGTTTGCCGCGGGTAGTTTTCGTGGGGACTGATGCTTGGCTGACCCAAGAAGTGAGTGCCGAGGGTGGAGCCAGTGAGGTCAAGCATCTAAGTATCCGCTCTAAATAGCGTAGCCTCGGGGGTAAAACCTCATGTGGGATCAACAACTATTGTCTTGGCCAGCCATAAGAATTGTGCTTGACTTATTTTAAACATTCAAAACATTCAAGACCAAATAGCAAAACATTGTGTCTTTTGTGTCTTCAAGTGTATGCAAAACAAAAAAAATTTCAAACAACACACTTTTTGGAGTCATTTTGAGTCTAGACACTGGCAAACATTGGGTCTTCATCAACACTATGTCCTCTTGTCACGAAAAACAGTCAAACAGTCAGATTTGGTCACAACAAAAATGACTTCACAGATTGGAAAAAATTGCACAAATTTTGCAGAAACGCGTCTGTGTCTGATATAATAGCATCTGTGTTGTATAACCATGTCTATGAAGGGTAGAAACACGTCTGTGTTTCCAGAATCAACAGTGCACTTTACAAGAATCTCAGAAATGCGTCTGTGTTAAATAAAACCATGTATGTGTCAAGAAATCGTGTCTGTGCAGTATACAGGCGCGTCTGTGTTCAGAATTGAAAAAAAAAACTTTTACAATCCAGCAAACAAACACAGTCAGTTTCAGAATTCTTGAGCTTCCTAGGTCATTTCTCCAGGGTTCATTTAGCATTCAACCTGTCTTTGGGTCTCACAAAGTCCATCATTGCTTTGCACCTCACATTACATTCACATTTGTCTAAACTTGAGTCAAAAGGTCACTTGTTGGTTCTCATCATACTTTGTCAACACACTACATACAACAACACTTTGCTAAGTGGTCCCTCATCAAGGTCTATCACCTTTGGGTCTCATTTGGTTTTACTTAGAGCCAAGGTCAACTTACCTCATCAAGAGAAACTATCCTCTCTTTGGAAGTCACACCTACTCTACTACATACATACTTGGTCTTACACTTTGGACATTGCAAGTACACCATAGATTCATTTACATTCCATCCAACTCTTGGTCTTCCATACTTTTTCCATTTTCATCTAGTCTAACACATCTCGGTCAATACCTAGTTCATGGTTGAAACCCGTCTTCAAAAATCTAGGAGAGAAACTAAAGAGGCTCAAGAGTTCGCAAACATGAGTGTCTATGAGTATGACAATGATGTCTTTTTCAATACTGATCATAACACATTACCTGACATGGATGCCTATAGAAACATTCCAAGTGTTGAGCACATGGACACTACAAACAAGAATGATACACACAATGACAATATGGACAACTTTTCCATACATTCAGCAGATGTGGAAGAATCCATTATGGACCCCCGCTTCAATCGATTGATTGAGGAAATAATGAGGAGGGATAGACAATACTTCTTACAAATGATGGCACAAAGTGGAGCCAAGATACCTCATGATTTTGACATGTCTCAAATAATGGAAAATCGACCTTCACAACAAACTCACTCCAACATGGATCAAAGGAGACCTAATAGTGGAGGCAATAGAGGACCATATATGGTACCTGAATCACCATCATCTTTGTTTCAAAAACTAGAGGTCCCACATACACATGGTCAAGCATATGATACTCACCTTCACAGACCATTATGGAAGTCTTATGTAGAAAGATATGCTCAATCACATACCAATGCTAAGGATCAACCACCAAAGCAATTGGATATTCAAAAGCATGCTCAAATTTTGGACATAAGGAAACCCCGTGTCAAATTTGGGGGTAACACATTAGAACATGACATGCCTGTAGAATATGGTATACATGGACAAAATAGATATGGCGTTCCTCAACATGTTTCTATACCAAGTGGTCCATATACGAAGCATCATTATAGACCTCCTCCATATGAACATGTGTATGATCAATATCATCCATATATGCAACATGCTCCTCCTCCAATTGGTACCTCAAGCATGGGGTATGGTCCAAGAAGTCGATCTCCACCTAAGAGCAATTTGGAACAACAAATCAGGGACTTACAAAAGAAAATGGAGGACACAAATACACCAAAGCCAACATACACAATGAGAGACATATGTCCTTATCCATTTGACAAGAGCATTCCAATGCCTCCTTTTCCTACACACTTTGTGACGCCTAAATTTGATAAGTATAGAGGAAAAGGGGATCCTAAGGCACACATAAGATAGTTTTTCATAGCCTGCATTGAGGTAGTAGCAGAAGAGACATATTTGATGAGATTATTCCCATAGAGCCTAGGTGATCAAGCTATGGAATGGTTCTCCCAACTTCCACCTAGTATTAAGTCATGGGGTGACTTAGCAGAGGCATTTATTCAACATTTCTCCTACAACATAGAGACAGACATATCAGTCACTACTTTGTGCAACACCAAGCAAAAAGAGGGAGAGTCTTTTGCATCATTTTTACAAAGATGGAGAAATTTAGCCAGCAGATGCTCTTGTGAAATTCCACAAAAACAAATGGTAGAAATGTTCACCCAAAACGTTAACAAAGACATTGGCTATGATCTAAGAAAAGCTTGTTTGTCTACCTTCAAGGACGTCATTGAAAAAGGCTTAGCGATAGAAAAGGTCCTAATTGAACAAGGAGTCATTAAGATATTCAAGGAAAATAAAGATGACTTTAAAGGAAAGGACAAACCACGATTTTGGAATAAAAACAAGAACACAATCAATGATGGTGTTGTTGATGCCAATACAGTGAGACCCAAATTCATTTTTTCGGGATCAAGTTCTACAAACAATCAAGTGAATACTCAAACAACTTCCAGATCACGAAGGAAGTACACCCCATTGGGAGAACCACTTGAGTCAGTTTTCAAAAATCTAGTGGCGAACAAGGTAATCACTATTCCAGATTTTCCTCCATATGAGACAAAGGTTAAACCAAATTGGTGGAATGATGATGAATATTGTGAATTTCATAAGAGAAAGGGACATAAAATAGGAAATTGTCATTGACTAAAGAACATCATACAAGATCTCATTGATAGGGGTGACATTGAGATTAAGGGACACTCATCCAATCAAGAACATGAGATGTTTAAGGAACCATTCCCAAAACATGACAAGGGAAAAGCTAAAGCCACAGATGACCAAACCAACTATACCAGAGCAACCTATAACTATGATTCAACTATCAATCACATTTCGATGGACAATTATGTCTCTATCATTATCATCAAGGACAAAAACCCTGAGAATTCTACCCAGAGACCCAGGATTGTCCTAAAAGGTGTTGTATCTTCTTCCGAACCTACCTCTGAATGTCATGTTACAACTCATAGAGGTAAATTCACTTTGCAAGGTGCTCCAGCCAAAAACACCGGTTCCTCATCAACCAACCCTGAGTATGACCTTGTAGAATAGTTAGGGAAGACACCCGCGCTCATCTCCATTCTTGAGCTCCTACGCATATCCCCCACACATAAAGCTATTCTTGACAAAATCTTGAGGGACACTGTCGTTCCTACTGATCTGAACGTGGACCAGTTTCAGGCCATGGTGGGATACCTTTCCGGTCCACATTCCCTTACATTCATAGAAGCCAACGACACCTCTGTAAGTCAGCCACATAATGCACCACTACACATTGAAGCCTTCATACACAAACATCAAATAAAACGAGTCCTGATAGATGGAGGAGCTGGTCTAAACATTTGTACATTGAGCACAATTAAAC
The DNA here is from genome assembly GCF_030272615.1 of Cryptomeria japonica. Taxonomy (NCBI): domain Eukaryota; kingdom Viridiplantae; phylum Streptophyta; class Pinopsida; order Cupressales; family Cupressaceae; genus Cryptomeria; species Cryptomeria japonica. Next base: position 468,746,392 of record NC_081407.1, read on the forward strand.
AATTGGGATATTCTGATAAAGCTGTGAATTCTACAAACAAAATCACCATCAAGGCATATGATGATGAAGAGCGTTCATCCAAGGGCACAGTCACCTTACCTCTTAGAGTTGGGCCAGTTACGAAGGATGTGGTTTGTCAAGTCCTAGACCTAGATCTCACATCCAACATATTGCTAGGACATCCTTGGATCCATGAAATGAGGGTAGTCCCATCTACATGTCACCAATGCATTAAGTTTCCTCACAATGGGGTGGAGGTAACAGTTAACGGTGATCCTAATCCATTCATATACTGCAATAACCTGAGATCAAAAACTGAGACCATCATTCCTAGTAATCGTGAAGTTGTTCCTTCTTCGGCATACATTGATCCTGAGTCATTAAAACCTTCGACATCAAAACAAGGTGAGCTTAAAGGCAAATTTCAGGACAAGGGCATGGGGGAATACACTTTAAATCAGACCATGTACTTACAACAAGTCATGAGTTCCCCAAAAGAATATGGAAGACCACATCCTAACAAGTAGGTATCCATCATTGTACTCAAATGGGACCCTACTACCTTTCAAAGATGGGGCAAAATGGAAGAGGAAGACTTATACAAAATGCTTTACAAAGACCTTGAAGATGATACACAAGATCACATCAGTCTACCATGTGAGAAATATGGCAAAGGTTTCAAGATCTTACAAAAATTTGGGTATGACGGAAAAAGCCCTCTTGGGTTACGAAAGGAAGGCATCATTGAACCTTTACAACCTGAATTGACATTCAAAAGGGAATGCTCAAAGGGACTCGGTTTCCTGACTTCCAAGGTCCATACTCAAAGGATAGAAGAGGCCTTACAAATCAAAGCTGCCAAAATTCAACAGGAGGATCACTATTCCACAGACTCCAACAAATGGGAATGGGGTTCAGATAAATCCTCCAGTGACTACAAGCTCACCGAGACACTCAGAGAGCCAGATGAACCCATAGAAGAAGAGGAATTTTATAAAACATTCAAGGTTGGTCAAGAAACAACCCATGAGGATTCCACACAGTCCTTGTCTCAAGGTCCTAGGTTGAAATCACATAGGATGAGAACACCTATTCCAGAATGCGCTACTAGTGATGATAATTTGGATTCATTCACGATCAAGATTGATGAGGAGAGTGCCATCGACGACCTCGATAATTACCTTGACATACCCGAATATAACTGCATCTTCACTCTTAACCCCGCTAACTTCAAAGACATTAAAGGCCTTCCCCTTGTTCACCACCAACTCATTGACTGGGATCATGAAGGACCTGCACAGTTTGACACATTCCAAAATGATGAAGCTTTTATTGACTATCTTGGCATACAAGATGATCTTCCCCCTGGGGACCATAAAGCGGGATCCACTATATAACTCAATAGCATGGCATATTTTGGTGAGGGCGTCGGACCTTCTAGTCGCAAAAATGTGAAAATAAGAACAAACCAAGGGTCTTATGGTGAAAACCACACTATGGCACTGTCTGACCCCAAAAAAGTAAAAAGAAAGGACGTATCTGAGGGCAAAAACCTCTCTGAGGCACCCGAAGATGGAAGGCTTGACATTCTCCCAGCATCATATTAGGAAAATTCATCCATGTTGGTAGAGGAGACTATCAAAACAAACATTGGTACAGAAGAGGTTCCACAAAACATATTCCTGGCTCAATCGTTGGCGGAGTCAGAAAGGTCAAAATTCATAAGTTTCTTCAAAGAATGACAAATCAACTTTGCCTGGTCATACGCTGATATGCCTGGATTGGATCCAGATTTGGTAATGCATCATTTGACAGTTAAACTGGGGGCAAATCCAGTGAAATAGAAATTAAGAAAGATGCATCCACAAGTCGCATTATTGGTCAAAGAAAAGCTTGAGAAATTATTGGACGTCGGATTCATATGCCCAATTGATTATCCTGAATGGATCTCCAACTTAGTGCCTGTCAGTAAACCAGATCGCAGCATCAGAATATGTATAGATTTCAGAGACATCAACAAAGCTTGTCCTAAGGATGACTTCCCATTACCAAATATTGACTTGATAGTCGATCTCACAACAGGTCATGAAATGTTATCATTGATGGATGGATTCTCTAGTTATAATCAAATAAAGATCACATCCGAGGATCAACACAAAACATCATTCACTTGTCCTTGGGGAACCTTCTGCTGGAATGTCATGCCCTTTGGGCTAAAAAATGCAGGTGCTACATATCAAAGAGCCATGACTACTATCTTTCATGATCTCATGCATGTAACTATGGAAGATTATGTCGATGACCTCTTGGGCAAATCAATAGACAAAAATACACATTTGGACATACTTTTAGTCGTCTTTGATCGGTTGGAAAAATACAAAGTAAGATTAAACCCCAAGAAATGTGTCTTTGGAGTAACCTCCAGGAAACTCCTAGGATTCATTATATCAAAAAGAGGAATCGAAGCTGATCCAGCAAAAGTCAAGGCCATCCTGGAGATGCAACCACCAAGAAATATCAGTCAACTTCAGTCTTTACAAGGGAGACTCCAGTCCATACGAAGATTCATAGCGCAACTTGCAGATAAGTGTAATCCTTTTCAGCACCTGCTACATAAAAACATCAAATTCAAATGGGATGATAAATGTCAATAGGCTTTCCAGACACTCAAAGATTATCTTTTGAATCCGCTAGTTCTGATGCCACCGGTTCCAGATCAGCCTCTGTTACTATACATATCAGCTACTCCAACAGCACTGGGGGCACTCTTAGCACAACAAATTGCGGAGGGCAAAGAAAAGGCAGTATACTATATCAGTCGCACATTGGTGGGATATGAGCTAAACTACACACCAATTGAGCATGCATGTCTCGCCATGGTCTTTGCTTCGTAGAAATTACGACATTACATGCTCACTCATAAGACTAAGTTGGTTGCAAGAATCGATCCATTGAAATACCTTCTCAATAAATTAACACTTACTGGGCGACTAGCCAAATGGGTAATGATCCTGAGTGAATTCGACATCGAGTATGTGGATAGAAAAGCAATAAAAGGACAAGAAATAACAGATCAATTAGCAGATGCCCCCATGATAGATGAGGTTCCTCTAAGTTTAGAATTTCCAGATGAATCCATTTTAACAATGTCACATGCAAAGCCATGGCAGCTGTACTTTGACGGCTCATACACACAACATGGGGTAGGAGCTAGCATCCTCTTTATAACTCCTCAAGGAGATTCTATACCAAAATCATACTGCTTATCATTTCCTTGCACTAATAATATAGCAGAATATGAGGCATTAACAACTGGATTACAGATTGCAGTTCAGTGGAAGATCTAGGAACTTCATGTTTTTGGGGACTCTCAACTTGTAATCCGTCAAGCAACTAATGATTACCAAACAAAGGATGAAAAATTAATGCCTTACAAACAAATGGTGGATGACCTGAAACAACATTTCACAAAGATAAACTTTTAGCAGATACCAAGAGAGCAGAATCGGGCCGCAAATGCCATGGCTACAATTGCTTCACTGATCGATCTACCTCCGAATGAGACCCGCTATGAGTTATTGGTGGATAACCTTCTGGTTCCTTCATATGAAATAATTCCTACTGAGATGATATGTGTTGTCGGTCCTGAGTCCCAGTTATATGGTTCCATTTTCACATACCTTCATGACAATACCCTACCTCCTGATCTATCAAATAACCAACGTTGCACTTTCATTCGCCAATCCTCTCGATATGTCATTTTAGCTGATATCCTATACCGGCGAGGTCTAGATGGCACTCTTCTTAGATGTTTAGAAAGTGACGAAGCTCAAATTGCGTTACATGAAGTACATGAAGGGATATGTGGTCCACATGCTAGTGGTCCTACCTTAGCCAAGAAACTCATCAGGACTGGATATTACTGGCCCAATATGGAAAAAGACTCATATCAGTTTGTCAAGAAATGTGAGCAATGTCAAATTCATGGAGACCTCATCCATGCACCAGCACAAGAACTTCAACCAATTGCATCTCCTTGGCCCGTTTGTCAGTGGGGACTCGATCTCATAGGCAAGATTCACCCTCCTTCTTCCAATGGTCATAAATTCATTATCACTGCCACAGAGTATTTCACAAAATGGATTGAAGTCGTGCCTCTCACACAAGTCACTGGAAAACAGATTGCTACGTTCATCATCAACTATATCATTTGCCGATACGGTATTCCTGTTTCCATTATCACTGATAATGGGCGTCCCTTCAAAAATCAGGATGTTCATGAACTCTGTGACCGATTCCATATTTCCCATCATTTCTCCACGCCATATTACCCCCAAGGTAATAGTCAAGCTGAGGCATCTAATAAGACAATCCTTAAGATCCTAAAAAAGACAGTCGACGACGTAGGCCGTAATTGGCATATTCAACTTAATCCTGCACTTTGGGCATACCGCACAAGTGTCCGCACACCTATAGGAGCTACACCCTATTCACTTGTCTACGGCGCTGAAGCCATCTTGCCTATTGAGGTCGAGCTACCCTCTTTATGAGTCTCTTTGCAAAACATTATCAGTGATGAAGACTATAGGGTCTCTCGCTTACAAGAACTTGAACTATTGGATGAACGAAGACAAACTGCTTTTAATCACCTCAAAGCTTATCAACAATGAATGAGGTGTAGCTACAATCATAGAGTCAAGCCTCGCATATTTGAGGTAGGTGATTTGGTTCTCAGAGAAAACCCCAAAAATTAGCAAGACAGAGAGAAGAAGGGCAAGTTTGAACCAAATTGGCTTGGTCCTTACATCATTACAGCAGCATATGGATCTAGTGCATATCAGGTCTCAACTACAGAAGGTGAACCTTTGGAGGATCCTATCAACAGCATGCACCTTTGCAGGTTTTACACATAGCTCTTCAGAGTATCCTAATTCAAAATACAAAAAAAATAAAAAAAATTCAAAAATACAAAAAAAATGAAAAAATTCAAAATACAAAAAAAATTATAAAACAAAAAAATCGTTACTTGGTGAAAACCTAGCAAACAAGCGCCTTGTGACACAAAAAACATTGAAAAATAAAAAAAAGTAAAGAGAAATAATTTCGTACAATGGTGAAAACCACTTCGGTGGCACCCTAGGCAAGTACCATGGTGAAAAGTGGGTCACCAGCGCCATGCGTAGAGACATTTCTCCTCCCTCCTTTAGGATTCACTTTCATCCTTTCAGTTTGCACACACACACAACCTATTCGTTCATAATAAACTTACCCATTCCCATCATGGCTTGTTATTGATCTACCCAAGATTGGTTAGCCATTCATAATAAACCTCCCTTTTCACTCCTTTCCATCCATAATAAATCAGATCCTATCTGTGGCTAAGGCAAATCCTACGTCTAGTGATGGGTGTGGAACTAAGAACATCACATGTTTCGAGGAGTACAGTTTCTTCCAACTTCCTTCAGTCTATCCGCGCACAATCCGCAATAAAGAAACATTTGTATCACAGATCCGCAATAAAATTTCATCTTCTCCGCAATAAAGTATCAGTTTCATGGATTCAGTCAGTTTCAGATGAGACACAGTAGCAACAATGGGCTTCAACAAATCAAATCTTTCAACAGACTCAGACAACATATGGTTCAGTGCTATCTATCCTTTCTGTGAAAGTAAACATTGTGACCACAATCAAATAAGACTTATACAAGTGACAAGAGACACTAAACTTGAGGACTATAGTGGATGTTGGTGTCGAGTCTTGGTTTTCTTTTGATTTTATCTTTTGGTGACATGTCTTTTAGCTTTTCCAGGATGTCTCTGACTAGAGATTCTATCTCCAGGATGTCTTTGACTAGAAAGGCGAGGATGGGGTATCGTCACCTATTTGTATTTGCTGTCTGTGGATTATCTCGTAGTAATGCTATGACTTGTCCAAGGATATGAGGACACTGTGAGTCTAGTATGAACTGGGGCACTCCTTGTTTGTGACTGTCTTATCTCCATGCAAACGGGTACAATGACTTTCTGGGTCGAACATATGCCTCGATTGTCATAACCTACTTGCCATAATAAAGCTCAATGATGATAACGCACAAGAAGCTCTTTCACTTTCATATCTAAAGCTCAATGATGATAACGCACAAGAAGCTCTTTCACTTTCATATCTTCTTTCTTTCATCCCCTTTTCTTGATTGACTTTCATCGTCCTTCTCGAGTCTGCGTAGCCTGCTATCGCATGACTGCGTATAATGACACACCAAAAACATTTGCATTTCATGTAGTTGCACCTGCATTACCACATATAAACATTTCATACATACATATAGATATCACAACTGCATCACATCCTGCACACAACACCTGTTAGCACAATTTACATTTGCATTATCATATTCATCTGCATTACACACATTCACATTTGCATCATGCATACATATATAAAACATAAAAGAATAAAATATTGCATTTCATTATGTACATATTTGCATCCATATCATAAGCATCACATAGAAACATCATAGAAACACATAGAAACATCACATAGGTACACATGCATATAGCTGCTGCAAAGAAGAATCATCTCATATATATAAATCAAAAGTGTCATGATACAATGATGTCAAAATCATATGGCTACAATCACCCGCAGGTGTCTACATCATCATACAAAAATGATACAATATTGATACATAAGGAGCCCTCTACGGCTATGATGAACTCCCTCCCTCGGAGTCACCTGGCCTCGACGGAATCTGAGCCCCCAAAGGACCTGCCCCAGGATCATCCCTCCTGTCCCCTCTATCTGGTGGTGGTGGAGGACCCATAACCCCACCACTAGACGCCTGTCTCCTCCGGCTCCCTCTAGTAGCTGTCACTATCTGCGATGGTCTATGGAAGCTCCTCGCCCACTGATCAGCTGGCACCGCACCATAATAGAGATCCCGCTAATAGCCTATCTCCTCCCCTGCCCGCAGGACATAGGCATATCCAGCCCCTGTGTCCTCTACCGCCTGCCTCCCAGCCCTTAGTGTTGTCTCAGCCTTTGTGTAGCGCTGAATGGCCTGGTCCTACTCCCCCTTAGTATCTCTGAGCTGCCTCCTAAGTCTATCCCTCTCCCTCTCCAGGTCCTGGATCTCATCTACCTGTCCCTGGTAGATCTCCCTCAGCTCAGTTAGCTCATCCTCCTCTGCCTCAGCCCCCTGTGGCTCCCCTTGTATGGGTGCCTGCCCCTGTGCCTGTGCCTGTACTGGTGGTGGTACGTATACCTGTCCCTGTCCCTGCACCTATTTGGGACCCTGTACTGCTGGCACTTGTAGTGGTAATCCACCGCGACCCCTCACCACCCGAGCCTACCTGTCCTCTCTACCCTCCCTCCGTGGCGCCACCCTCCTCTCTCCAACTGCCCCCCGCCTCCTCCGTCAGCCTCTACCCCCATCATCTCCATCATCATCACCATCCCCGCCACCATCTCCATCTAGTAGCTCTCCTGGATCCGTCAGGCGTGGGAATGGATGCTCGGCCCAATATGTTGTGTACTCTGCATCCATGCCGACATCCTCGATCTCTGGCCATATGTCCCAGGGTAGGGGCATCATCTCTACTAGCTGTGTAAAAGCCTGATCATATGATAGTAATGGCCCAAACTACGCCTGATCCCTGATAGTCTGTGCATACATACCTGAACCCCGTGGCATCCGTTGGATCCTACCGAACTGCCTGCCCACCCTGTCCACTAGCTGCCTCTCCAGTACATAGGGCATTCGCCCAATCAGATACCTACTCTGGAAGGTGTAGGGTAGCTCTACTGCATCATCCTCCCACTACTCACATCCCAGGTACAACCTCCATATAACCATATCAATGTCATCTATAACTCGCCGCCAGTGCTCTAACCTGCCAATCTGTGGTTGCGAGGTGATCATGTCGTACAAATGCACGAAACTGCATCTGTGACCTCTGCCCATGAAGTGTATCAGTCTCATCACTGGTAGATGCTCATAGGCCCACACCTGTAACAATGTGACCCCACAGCCCAATCCCACCGACCCATGGTACACAAACTGATGTAGCTCGTAATATAAGTGCGCCAACATGCACGGTCCCCAGGCATATCTGGTGTGTTGTGTCACCAATATCTCCAATGCACCTCCCCAGCCCACAGCCAACCCTCATGTCACTCTATCCAGACACAAGAACCCATTGATCACTCCTCCTATCACTGCTGGCAATGCCAATCCTGTCTGTGTCATGGTATCCCATGCCACATGCCCTGCCCTCATCTCCAGTCCTGGGTCTTGGAACACTCGTCTCAGGGCCTCCCTGTCTCCATCTTGATCATAGGGAATCAACTCCCCATCAATCGGTATCCTCAAAATCTTGTATACATCCTCCAGGACGACTGTCATCTCACCCATCGGCAAATTAAAGGTGCAAGTCTCGGAGTGCCACCTCTCCGCCAGTGCAGTCAGTAGTCCCATGTTCGCCCGAAACTCAGGCACATACAAAATATGTCTCAGACCCATAGCCTCAATAGTAGCTCTGTCCTCGAATGTCAACTTAGGTCGCAACCTCTAAATCGATGGGAATCTCTCCCGTGACTCCAGCATAGGCAAATACTCCTGCAGTCAAGCAAATCAATCATGTTAGTCATAGTGGCATTCCTTGTTCATCACAAAATGCTACTTTTTATCTAAGTGCATATGGTACTCTATCCTAGTGACACTCCCTATTCATCACAAAGTGTTGCTTCTATCCTAGTGGTACTCCCTGTTCATCACAAAGTACTACGTGTTTGGCACTCCCTGTTCATCACAAAGTGCTCCTCACATTTACACTCACTGTTCATCACAAAGTGCTACTCACATTTGCACTCATTGTTCATCACAAAGTGCTGCTCATATTTTAGTACTCCCTGTTCATCACAAAGTACTATATCTTCGTACTCACTGTTCATCACAAAGTGCCTTCATCTATCTTATCCTAGGGCCTATGCTTGAGTGAATCCTCTTGAGTAGTTTCCTAATTGGCAACGTATGTTCTATCATAGAATTGTCAATCCTAGCCCTATTTGCAATCCTAGTCTTCCCTAGAGGACCTGCTTGAGTGCATCCTCTCAGCAGCTTATCCAATCGACAGCGTATGTTGATCACAAAACTGTCGATTTGACCTAGAAGACACAAATTCACATTTTTGGACACAAACACGCTTTCCTGACATAAACGCACTTGCAGACTGCATAAACACGCTTGAAGCACACAGTCGTGCCTATGCTCTGCATAGATGCGCCTGGATGACACAAACGTTCCTTCCTAGCATAGACGCACCTTCACAGCGCAGACGCGGCCGCATTTTGCACAGACGCATTTTCTAGCATAGACGCGTCTGGCACAAACACAGACGCGCCTGGCACCAACGCAGACGCGCCTAGACATTTTTGACATTTTTTTGGACCCTAACCTAGAGCGCATTTATTACCCTATCTAGCATACATTAATGACAACAATAAATGCAACAAAGTACGAGGAGGTTTTGTGGTACTTACCGGCTCTCCTGCATCTGTTGGCCTCTGGAATCAACGAACGTGATCGAATCTATGAACAAAAGCCATCGCTGCTGACTGCTGCTGCTCTATTTCGCTCTGCACTCTGCTCTTGTGGATGTGTGGATGACAATGAGGATGTATTTTCCCTCATGGTCTATCTTATAGACTACCCTAGCCCTAGCCCTCGTCTCCCGAGTCAGTCTTCATTATCTCGTGACTCTGTCACTTTATCCGGTCAGTTCATTTTATCCCTTTCTTTCTTATCGAGAGATTGTCTGCGATCTTTCCAGACATTTTCATCCAATCTCTCGAGGGGGCATATCATTCCCATCTTGGGGCAACTCTGTATCAGTTCATCTTATCTTCTTTGAAACAACGCGACAAGCCGCATTATCTCAAAGAGGGGCAACATGTAGACATCTAAAATTGTCATGTCTAATTAAATAAATATTTTATTTATTTAATTATCTAGGCCTAATTCTTCTATTAATTAAATAAATCTTTATTTATTTAATTAATTCATTTATCCTCTTCTAGCCTTATTTCTCATTTAAATAAATACATTTATTTATTTAAATTATCATTTTCCTAAATTAAATAAATATCTTATTTATTTAATTGATCTCACTTCTTCTATTAATTTAATGAATCTTTATTTATTTAATTAATTCATTAACCTTTTCTACCCATGACACATGTCATTCATCTCTTAATTCCTACACTACCTACTCCTTTCATTATTTTATTATTTCTTTTACCTACCCTCTAATCATAGCCAACCTCCTTTTACACCTCTCAATCTTATCCATCCATTTCATATTGTGTCTTCTATATAAGGAGATGCTTCCTCCATCATCAAACCTTGGCTAACCACTTGATCAATTTGACTACTTGGCATATGCGATCCTACTTGCAACCACATTCCATTCTTTGTTGAGCTCTTGTGCACATAAAATCTGAGAGCAAATATATCAAGCAAGATCAATGGAGATAGGAAGAATGGAGATCCAAACCCTATTGGACATGTGATGGTATAATCTTTGTGATTTCATTTGATTTGCATTGTCTTAGGTAATCTTCATATGTTATGGTGGATCTTTGTTGTTGTTAGGCTAGGGTTTTGTGGTTGAATTCATTTAGCCTTTCAATATCGTTATTATTGTTAATCCATTTTTACCATATACACTACCCACCAAAGGAAAATTCTCAAAATGATAGCCAGTACTCATACCTGAAGGAAGGACCAGGTTCTCAAAAATGTCATTTGATTCATACCTATTATGAAAGAATTTGACAAGAATATTATCCTCAGTAGTTTTGTCAAGGTCTCATGCCTGATAAATTGTTAAGATTGGGAGTGACTCTTCGAAGTCACTATCAACCCAAACTAGGTCTTCTATTTCTAGCAAGGGTTATGCTGGTGGGTATAATGTTAACTTCTTTTTTTGTTCCCCATTATAAATAACCATATTACCTGACCAACAATTGATGAAAGCATTGGCGACAACTAGCCAAGGTCATCCCAAGATCAAGGGGTATCCCCCAACTTTAGGCTACAAGATCATAAAGTCAGTCGGATAGTCCCATAAACCAATAGAAATAATTACATCCTCTATAACCCCCTCAAGCTTTACCAATGAACAATCTACCATCTAGAGGACTGTGGGAGTAGGCCTAAGTCCCCCAAGTGATAATTTTGCCTTTGTCTCATTTGTCATTACATTGATTGCAACACCTAAATCAACAAGTGTATTGGAAATAGTGACCTTACCAATACTTACCTTGATGATAGAACTCCCTGGATCTCAATATTTTGGAATGGTCAAGTTCCCAAGCATAAGTTCTGCCAGTTGCCCAATAACTTGGACAGTCTTTGGGTCTTCCTTCTTATTTTGCTACTTTGTGCATAACTCATGAATGGTCTTGTTGTACACTGGAATATCCTTTATGGCCTGCAACAAAGGAATCTTGATGTTAACATTACGAATTTCATTTACAAAATCAAATTTTGTTTGTGGTACCTCCTTTTGTATAGGTTTTGAAACAAATTGATCAGGAAATGGTGGTTCTTTTTCAGGCTCCTCCTCAGGTTCCTCATTTACTTATGTGAAGGTAGGGCCTTGGGGGGCTTTCCCTGAGCTTAGTTGTTCTCCTTCAAGCTCCACCATATTGATTGGATAAGGAGGATATATTGTCACCTTGTTATTATACACAGGTTGTGTTGCCTTATTGTTGGGACTGGGATTTGGTTGTGTTGGCATTGACGTAGCTTTTTGTGGTTGTGTAGGTTGAGGCAACTGATTATTTGGTAGTGGAGGAAGAAGTTATTGTTGTTGCTGATATGGATGAACCATAGGAGGTGGAGGATAAGGTGTAAATTGTTGGGGATACTGAGGATATTGTGGTTGTGATCACCAAGGTTGTTGCCATGGTTGGGGTGTAGGTTGATTAGGCCATGGTGGATAATAGAGCATAGGTTGTTGCCAGCCATCATATCATCCTGACTAATTTACAAAGGAAGAAGGTTGACTTGGTCCAGTTGGAGAATAATTATTAGTCATTCTAGGTTGTATGGGTCTAGGTGGCCAAGGACGTCTAGGGGCCATAAAGTAAACAGGTTCCTCAGTATATTCAACTTCTACCATATCTATAGGAAGGGGTCATAAGATGGAATGCCTACTAGAATTTTCAAAGGATGATATTTTCTCACTACCATGATTCTTCCTACAAGTTAGACAAAAGATTATTAATGCTTTTTCATCATCTTCCTGTTTCTTTTGAGTATAAAGTGTATCTATTTGTTTACCCATATGACTCAGTAAATCAATTTTAAGGTCTTCAAGTAACATACCAAGCTCTCATTTAGTGAATCCCAATGTACCTCCTCCCACCAAATATATTATATTTGTGTATCCACGAACCGATTGAGCAGACCTTGAATAATTCTTGCATGCTTCACAAATATCATCAAAACGTGCTTTAGAAATATCACCCCCACCCATAAGATTCAATATATCCATGCAATCATCCCAAATCCCCTTAAAAATACATTTTGATAGTATCATTATTCAAACCATTTTGTCGAGCTCTTTGAAGACTAAACAAGAATATCTCCAAATAGTTTTCCAATGTTTCTTCTTCGTGTTGTGTCATTCGAAAGATTTCATCTTGTACTTCTTTATTCTTGCAGTACTCTTGAAATTTTGCAAGAATGTTTTCCTTCATGTTGTCCCAGGTACGACCTTGTTGTGGTCCGAGACTCATAAACCATCTGAGTGCTACATCTTTTAGGGTGGTTGGGAACAACTTGAGTTTGTGTGCATCATTGTGATAGCCATAGCTATTACACAAAACTTCAAATTCAAACATCAAGATCTTCCACAGTCAGTCCCCTAAAAACTGACAAAGCAGAGTGAGGAATATTTTTCATTAGAGCATCTTCTGTAGGATCAACAATAGGGAACTCAAAAGTAATAGGATTATGTTTTTCAAGTATCTCATTGTTGTTGTTGTTGTTATTGTTGTCACCCATATTGTCTTAAAATTTCCAAGGAGTGTAAACAATTATGAATGGTTTTTCTTCAGGCTTCCTACTACGTGTTTTGAAAGAATCGACAAATTGCTAGGAAAATTTTGAGGTAATTAATGGATCTTGAGGGAACTTAGGATTATTTTGTGATATGTTGGGGGTTGAGACAATAGAGGGTTCTATAAAACACTTTTCTAGATCAGGTTCGATGACAACTTGCTCAATCAATGGATTTTTTCCTGATTTTGATTTTTCTTGTCGAGCACTACTTGTTGTGTCTTTTCTTACAAATATATCTTTACTATCCCTATTATGATTCATGCACCTATATGATCTATAACAGCACAAACCAAAGTTAATCACCTAGGCAATGTTGACAATTGCATGAACTTTCGCCTTAGCGCACTGGTCCTAACTTAATTCACTATGGTTTCGTGCCTTAAATATCTTCCCCAGAAATGACGCCAAAAATGTTGGGCAAAAATGAGGGCTAAAATATGAGAAATTTCTATCTTATATTTCACTTGAATGTTGATTCCTTCAGTTTCTTCCTAACTGTGTCAAGCTGGGATCTATATACTTTTGAAGGATATTGTGGTTTTTCACCTAAGGGATGAAGATCATGAACTAAGTGGGGATGAATGTACCTATAAAAATGAGCACACTTTTTGATTAATGCACACCTTTAATTAAATCGGATCTCTACTTTAAAGTTTATTTTAAAACACACTTAGTGAATAAATGAGATCTTATTATTAACACAATTTATGTAATCTACACGTTCCTACAAATAAATAAAATGCTCTAAAAATAATGAAACCACACTTATAAACTCATCCACAGTAATTGCAATTCATACTCCTTAATTAAATGACACTTCTCAGACTAGTTACCACTTCACACTCTTTCAATCTGAAAGACAAAGTAAAACGTTCTACTTCCTGTCACTGTTGTGTCAGGAAGTAAACAAAGTGTAAAAAGGTAAAAGTTCCAAAGTCACCGTTGGTTTAATTATTATCATAGTGTAGAATAATCATAATACATAAATTGTGCATTTTCCAGATGATTAGTTTGAGACACAATTCAATCTTATAAGCCAAAATGTTCTTTTAGTTTTTCAGGCGAAAACCACAGTGTGTATGGATTTCAGGCTGAGATTTGAATTAAATACAAACCATAAAATAAACTTCTTCCAATTTCAAAGCTACCCACACAATAATTAAATTACTATAGCACGCTAATGAATGAGATATCAATACGACAAATATATTTACAAATACAAAATTAATAAAACAAACATAGAACTCACCACATCACACCAACAAAGAATCACATGATAAAACGAGCAGCGGACCCTTTCTCCTCGATCACCAGGTGATACACTAATTCTAACTTTATCTAATTCAAATTACACATAACACAATGCATAGAGAAATGATTGATGACACAACAATATCTTGCATATATTATCAGGTACCTTAGTCTAATACATACATTCATTTATATAGTATTTCTTTCTACACTTATTATGGGTTTACAACCAAAATACATAAAACAAATTAAACCATGTATTCAATTGATTGAGGCCATAGGTCACATAATCAAAATAGTCTTAACAACATGTGAAACTGACTTAAACAAACTAGAGATATATCCTATTTTAAAATTGTGGCCTGTCTAAAATAGTCTTGATCTCCTTCCTAATTTAGCCCTCCACCGACTAGTACTAGTTCACCATGAGCAACCCTTGTCAACATGCATCTGTCCTCCTATTTTCCACTTGTGATGGCATTCAAGTGATTTTAATTAGCAAAGAACCAAGAGTTTCGATATGAGTTCAGTTTTTAACTTTTCTTTCATATTTATATAATTTCTTCCTCTTCCTTACCAAATAGTGATATGAATGGTAAAAGCAACATATGAATAGAAAAAAAAAAGGGATAAATCAAAGGCAAGACAAGTGACATAATTTGGTCTCATCACTAATTACTCAGATATAAATGGCTTACTGTCAGAAATGCTTACTGTCAAAAGGAGTGAACTATGAAAGTTGTATCTACACATGCATGAAATCAGCTCTAGTTAAAGATTTGACAAACAACCAACTGTGTGTGTGAAAAAGTGGAATAAGTCTTTAAGATGCAAGACCCAACACTTCAATTAAGTCATTACATGTATGGTTAGATAGATATAAGCATGAATACAAAAACCATAACAAATTGACCCATTGCCTTCTAAAAGATGCGAGTATAAGATTGCTCTCAGATTTGTATAAGCAATACCAGTGACTAGACTACACCAAGATGAAGGATTTAATCTATATGAGTATGAGATTAAGCTAAATGGATGCAAGATTATGCTAGATGGATGAATAGTAAGCTATATGAATTCAAGAAATCATGAAATATGAAAAAATAAATTAAACTAAGATGCATTAATCTCAAAAAGGAAAGCACAAAATCTTCAATGACTCCAGAGAAAAAACTATATAATAACAATAAATCTCCAGGGTGTTTTGAATGAGAGATGATAGCTGAATTTATAGAGAATCACAAGAGAGATCAAGAAAACAACACAATTTAGCGTGATAATAATCTCTAAGCGTGTTCTCAAAAATCTCTTGGGTAAATTGGAATGAGAGCTGAAGACTGAATTTATAGAGAATTACCAAGAGAAAAGCTCAATTTAGGATTAATTGAAATAATTGAGAAATCAGATTTAGTTAACCTTGAGATAGATTCCAATTATAGTTTAATTGAAATGCATTCAGAAAAGAAGTTTGAGTTTCATTAGAGATATTATTCAATTAATTCCATGCACTTGAGATAAAAATAGGCAATTCTTTGATTTATTCAAGAAAAGAGTCTTTTCAATGCAACTAAACTTCGTTTCTCAAAAAACTTTGAGTTCCAATTTTAGAGAATGATTAAATTCCTTTAATTGCTTTTCTGATTTCAAGTTTTCTCAACTTAGAAGAAAGAAATAATATCTCAAGTTTGATTTCTCTTTCAATTCAATTCTTTTATTTTATTTTTAATTTAACTCTTGCTTTGTGATGAATTCCTCTTTTGTGATAAATTAATTCCTTTTTTATGATTAATGGCAAATTTATTAAATAATTAAATATGCAAGGATATTTAATAAATTAAATAGGATAATTGATCAAAATGATTTTCTTGGAATGATTTAATTAATTAAATAAATATTTAATTAATAGAATAATTCACTTGCCATGTGACATTTGATGATTGAATAATTAAATAATTGTGTGCTCAAAGTTGATTTAATTGTCTTTTGTTAGGACCTTGGTGATGTTGTCGAAATTAGGGGCCCATGGTTTAGGTGACCAATTTTAGGGTATTACATTTGCCCCTCTTTGAATTAATGTGCGAGCAGGATGTTGGTTCAAAGAATATGTTGATGTCTAGGAGATACCAGTTCTGAGCTTGATTGATCACGAACCAGATGAAGAGCGAGGTGTTTAGCTTGATTTGAAGCGATGAAGCTGAAAAGAGTTGATTAAAGCGATACCGATCCTGAACTTGATTGAACTAGGACCGATAGAGAGCAAAGATACCAAACTTGAACTTGATTGATCAAGAAGCGGATCTTACTGATCTAGAACTTGATTGAACTAGACACAATGAGCGAAGATAAAATTGATCTTGAACTTGATGGATCAAGACACGATGAGCGAATATAAACTATGCAGCTTAATTTGATGTGATGAAATTGAACACCTTCTTAGAATGAGCATGTGATCAAAGATACTCTTTAAACTTTTGATTGAGCTTAAACAAATAATCATCTTGATGAAAAGAGATGAAACTGATTAACATTAATGGACTGATTTAGATGAAGACAAATATCAGCTTGATTTGAAGTGATGAAACTGATATGCCCCTAGAGATTGATTCAGTTCAGATGATCGAGAAATCTCAACTTGATATGAAGCGATGAAGTTGAGATGCCACTTAGCAATAAGAATTTGTTTGATTTTCTTTAGTTGAAAAGGCTTTTGCTCGACTTTTGATGAAAATTTGAAAAAATTTCTCGACATTGAAGATGTGAGGTCATGAGGTCACGAGTATGCCCCCTCGGGAGTGAAATCGAAAGATAGTGAGGGTACACGATTTTAGGCAATTAGTGGCAATGATAATTACTTGAGCACAAAAATTGAGTCAGATGAATATTTGTGAAGATTTAGCATTGATTAATGAGAAATTGAGCGCAAATTGGAGAAATAATGAGCATTTGAGGAAAGTGCTAAGTGGTCCAAATTGTATTGAAATTGACTAGGAGAATGATCTTGGATTTTGATTTCGATCCCAAAAATGGAATCAGGATGGGCAAATTAGCTAAGGGTATAATTTTCATGTCCATCAAAGCAAGTTGAAAAATTAGGGTTTTGGCTATATAAAGGGTCAAAGTGTCATTTTCAATTCATTTTAACCTCTCCAAGTCTGAAATTTGAAAAGCCTTCTACGAAGAAAGATGGTCATTCCAATCCAGGAGCACTGATTTGAGCGCCAGAGACATCATTAATCGACCGCGGAATTACGAGCCAGCGATAAGAGTCTAATTTTTAGCCCTTACATTTCATCAATTTTGAATTTTTTTGTTGAATTTTTGCTTTTTATGGCGTTTAAAAGTCGATTGTTTTCGATTTGTCATGCGAAACAATATTCTATCTCATACGAAAAACTATGCTTTTGTGTTTTATCATTTAAAGCCATTAGTTTTATCGTTCGGGACACCCCCTTGTGTCGTATGAAAGTTTGCTTGATAGACCATTTTGTCGTGCAAATGCATGTTTTCTGTCGTATTTGAGTCTTTTGTCATCCTATAGCTATTCCTGACTCGTACAAGTTTCTTCTTACTCTGTGAAATGTCATATGAAAAATAATGAGCATTTTTAAGGGTGCAAACATGAAAATTTGATTTTGTAATTAATGTATTTGGATTTGCGTGATGTTTAAGTTGTCTTATAGCGAATTTGAAGGACTTTTTGATGCTCTATTGTTTGATTCTTGCAAGTTTGATTACCACATGTTCTTTTCCGATGCGTCTATCCTTCGACTATGAGACTAGTGCATGAGTTATCCAATATAGATAAGGCACATATTTACTTGTGTGGGTTTACCCACCTTCTATAGATGCCAGACATCTGTGTGAATCACGGGATGCTCACAAAACTTGTGGAGAGATTTCACTCTGAGCATAACACGTTTCATTTACCAGTTGGGGAGATGACCATCACTCTCAAGGATGTTTACAAGATTCTCAGGATTCCATTTGTTGGGGATAAGGTTGATTACAATTCTGCATAGCATCCTAGCTTACTAGCGTTGAGACAGGTATTTCCAATAAGGACATCCTTACATGGGATATCAGCTGAGATGATATGATGACCAGGTACAGTGAGCAGTTTCCACTGGCTTGTGTCATGGTAGGATTTATTGGTTGCTTCATTATGTCAGACTAGGGATAGAAGGGTTTCTTATGCGGCTGGGC
This sequence comes from Cryptomeria japonica, assembly GCF_030272615.1. Taxonomy (NCBI): domain Eukaryota; kingdom Viridiplantae; phylum Streptophyta; class Pinopsida; order Cupressales; family Cupressaceae; genus Cryptomeria; species Cryptomeria japonica. The sequence goes on from NC_081407.1 coordinate 468,764,976, forward strand.
TAGGATGTTGCAGAGACTTGTGGATCACCCTGAGAGATTAGGATGGGGTTCATGTGTATTATCCCACATGTATCGTGAGATGCATGAGATTTTATACAGAGAGGGGAAGAGCATGGCTGCAGGGGTATTGATTTTACAGATATGGGCCTGGGAGAATATCGTAGTTTGCAGACCTATAGTGGATGATGCCAGAGATCCACAACAACTGATTGTTTATAGATATTATGAATACATTACGTAGCCCCATCTGGGCAAGACAGAGTACTGGAGATGGCAACTAGATGACTTGATAGTTGTTGTATGGAGACCATACAGAGGCCTTGAGCTTTGGGATGACTAGAGAGCTGTGCGGAGAGATATGTTCATGACTCATCCTCTTATCGATAGATCTGTGATAGTTATTGAGAAATTTGTTAAATCTCGGGTTATGAGGAAGTATGGTAGGCCTTAGAGGATTTCACAGGAGTTTACTGTGTACGCTCGTTATGCAGATGAGGAGAGATGAGGATGGGCCCCTAGGTTGTCCTACGCATTGAGTATATAAGCACTGATAGGATTACAATGACTTAGGTGGGATTACTTGGATGACATCGCAGATGTAGGGGTATTGCCCAGTGCAGGGATTGGTTCCAGCAGCATCCATTCCCTATATTTACAGATCTAGTGGAGCAGGCACCTCTCATAGAGGAGATTGAGGATGATGCCCCCACATAGGCATAGGGATAGGCACAGGGAGAGAGACAGGGATAGGGACGGAGAGAAGAGGCTCCTAGGCGGGTAGGTGGTGATCCTAGTGCGAGAAACATCAGTGTACCAGCTGGGGGAGACAATAGTAGAGAGGATAGGGTGGATCTCTAGGAGCTATTGGTGTGAGGATGAGTGGTGTTAGGACAACGAAGGGTAGAGGAGGAGAGGAGGAGAGAGAAGCTCCTACACAAGTATGATAGAGGAGGGATGAGCAGGGTGGAGCTGGAGGTGGAGAGCCTGTGAGGGAACCGAGGGCAACTGATGCAACATGGTCGATGAGAGCGAGATTAGTAGGTTTGCAGTCACAATTGACAGTAGCTCAGACACAACTTATAGATCAAGACCGATAGCTGGTGGACCTCAGAGCGGAGAGCGATCATCAGGTCGTAGAGATGAGGACAGAGCGAGATGCTCTTCAGTAGGAGGTTTTGCACCAGACTAGTCAGACAGCATATTATGTGGCAGCATATAGCATAGTTGTTCCTGTAGCGCAGCAGGTTGTCCCCTACTCTAAGTACATGGCACGATATGAGGGAGCTTGGGCACTAAGACAGGATGTCGATCAGCAAGCTCCACCTCCTCCACCACCTGGCGATGAGGGAGAGGTAGAGAGCTAGATTCCTTATAGCTCTTAGATTTTGTTAGATACCCCATTTTTTGTAGCCCATACGATTCTTGATTTGATGGGAGATTGTAAATGACAGTTAAATCACTTGTACTCCTAGATATTAATGATTATATATACGAGATTTTTATTTGACTTCATTGTACTTATGTTGATTGATTTATGAGATGTTTTCATCTATATGCTTTGTTCTATATTTATGCATATTTGTTCAGTATGGATGTATGTAATGCAAATGAATATGAATGTTTGTTATTGTTTCTTTTCATATGCAAATAAATGATGAAAATGAATGTGTATGAATCTATATAAGATGCTTATGTATGTAGCTAACATCTCAATACACAAGTACTCGATCAGAGAAATGATGAAAAATAAATCACTTAGCAGAGAAATGATGAAACTTCAAACTGTCATTTAGAAGATAAAGAGATCATCGTTACCATACCGAAATCACTCTAAATGCACAAAATGCAAAATGAATGCAACCTAAACTAATCACTAGATTTGGAATGCTTAATTTTTATCACTAAGCATTTACAAACATAGCATGAAGATTAGAGTTCCTTTCTTTTCATGTGCAATATCAATTATCTTGTCCACAATGATCCTTTTTCGTTCATATCCTTGGACAGATTACACATGGACCTAGATTGCACATTTAAAGAAATTCCCTCAAAATAGACAAAGAAATGATGAGAACCTCCGTGTAGCATACAAATAAGCGGAGTTGAGGTATGTGTGGCGATTTCACCTTGATTTGAAGGCTCTTATCATAGAAACCCACCTGATTAAATGTTTCTAGATCATTAGAATCATTCCTACAAGCAGAAAACAAAGAAAAATATTATGCCCCCAATCCTTGCTCCTCTTAGTCAAGATAGACTTCCTTGAGTTACTCAGAAGGAATAATAATTGAAAACCAATATAAAAGACAGCACACAAAGAAATATTTTATGCATATCTCAAACTGTTTAGTGATTGTTTTCAGTAATGTTGTTTTTCTTGTGTACTCAGTGATAAAACTCTTCAGTAGTTAGGAGACAGGTGACTGACTCAGATTGGATGACCAAGTATCATTGACAAAATGATGACTTGGTTGATAATTTTTAGGACACGTAAAATGCTTAGTTGATTACCCTAAGACTGGTACATTGATCAGTTTCAAGCCATGAGGGTTCTAAAAGAACCAGAATGTCATAAAAGCGACTAAAATATATGTACAAGCAAAAGAAAAGATGCATGAAAGCGGGAAATTCCAATGTTGCGTTGATAGATGGAGCGCTTGAGTACAAAAGGTGCCTGTTTGCCAGGTTTTCACATACTTGGCAAAGATTCTTTTTTCTTTTTTTTTTAAAGGACATTTTATGATTTTTAGATTTTTTTCGGGACATTTTTCAGTTGTACAGGTTGCTGGAGCAAAGAATACTAACTGAAGAACTTTTTCAAGTGGATGGTGTTAATCAGTTCACAGAGTCATTCTCCTTCCGATGTTGAGAGCTGATAGGCACCAGAGCCAAAGACTACAGTAACAATGTAGGGACCCAGCCAGTTGGGTTCAAACTTCGCTTTGTTGTCTCGAAACTATTGATTTTTAGGATTTTCTTTCAGAACAAGGTCACCAACTTGAAATTCTCTTTGTCAAACCTTCTTGTTATATCCTTTAGACATTATCTTTTGATACACTCTTAGATGATCAAATTCCACTTGTCATTGTTCATCCACCAACTCGAGTTCTTGCAATCTAGATATTTTGTAGTCTTCATCAGTAACAAGACCTTGCAAAGAAACTCTCAAAGATGGTATTTCCACCTCAATAGGTAAAACTGCTTCAGACCCATACACCAAAGAAAAAGGTGTAGCCCCAGTAGGTGTTCTAATACTTGTTCTATAAGACCATAGTGAAGGATTGAGCTGCAAATGCCAATCCCTCCCAGATTTGTTCACTGTTTTGTGTAAGATAGTCAGCAGGTTTTTGTTAGATGCTTCATCTTGTCCATTTCCTTGAGGGTAATATACGGATGACCAGTGTTGTTTGATTTTGAATTTCTCACAGATCTCATCTATATATTTATTCTTAAATTGTCCTTCATTGTCAGTCACGATGGATGAAGGTATCCCATACCTGCAGATGATATAGTTAAGGATGAATAGAGCTACTTGTTTACCAATTGCTTTGATGAGCGGAACTGCTTCTACCCACTTAGTGAAATACTCAGTGGGAGTTAAGATAAACTTGTGTCTGTTGGATGATGCATGATATATTTGACGAATGAGATCAAAGGCCATTGCTGAAAAGGCCAATGTGTAATGAAGGGTATGAGATCCCTTGTTGGAGCATGTATGAGATTCCCATGTAGCTGACACTTCTCACAAGTTTCAGAAAAATTTATAGTATCTTTCTCCATGTTTGACCAGTAGTACCCAACCCTTAGTAGTTTCCGAGCTAAAGTAAGACCATTAGAATGAGATCCACAAATACCTTCATGGATTTTTGATAATGCACGTTGTGTTGGGACTCTTCAGTTTCTAGACACCTAAGTAAAGTACTATCCAAACCTTGCCTAATTAGGTTGTTAGCGATGATGACGTACCGTGAAGCATTTCGGATTAGGTTCCTTTTCTCATTACGAGTAAGATTTTCTAGGATGATTTGGTCTCGTAGATAAGAGTAAATATGACTATAGCGAGATGAGTCGTGTCCAATAATAGAACAGACCATCTAGAACTTAGGAGAATCATAGGCAAGGTAATGTAACTCTTCCACCAGGAATTCAAAGAGAAAATTAGATTCTTGTAACTCATGTATAGATGCCAAGGTGGCCATAGCATTTGTTGCTCTGTTTGCGGATCTGGGAATCTACTGGAATGATACAAAAGTAAAATATTTCTTGAGATCATCCACCATTCTCTTATAAGGCATCAGTTTCTCATCTCGAGTCTAATATGTATCATTGATTTGATTGATGATTAGTTGAGAATCTCCATAGATGTGTAATTCTAGAATGTTCCATTTGATAGCCAGCTTGATCACGTTTACCAAAGCTTCATACTTTGTAATATTGTTTGTGCAAGGGAAAATAATCTTATAAGCCTTCGAGATTGAATACTTTTGAGGAGTAATAAAAAGTATTTCAACACCAGAACCATGTTGCATGAAAGACCCATCAAAGAACATCTTCCATGATTGCTGAGTAAGGTGCATTATTGATTCATCTGGAAATTCTATATGCAGAGGTTGAGTGTCTTCAAGTGGAGCATCAGCAAGTTGATTTTCAATTACCTGCCCTTTGATGGCTTTGCGTTCCATATATTCAATATAAAACTCTATAAGAACCATGACCCATTTAGCCAATCTTCCTGTAAGTGTTGCTTTGTTGAGAAGATATTTGAGTAGATCAATCTTAGCTACTAGCTTGATGGACTGTGCTAACATGTAGTGTCTCAACTTTTGTGATGCAAATACTAATGCCAAGCATGCTTTTTCTATTATAGTGTAGTTCATTACATAAGACACCAATGTTCTGATGATGTAATATATAGCTCTCTCTTTTTTTATTTTCATCTTGTTGTGCCAGAAGTGCCCCCAATGATGAATCAATAGCTAATATATATAAGATGAATGGTTTACCCTGAATTGGTGGCATCAATATTGGTGGATTGGACAGGTATTCTTTGATCTCCTGAAGGTGTTGTTCACATTCCTAATCCCAGTTGTAGATTACTCCTTTCCTTAATACTTTTTGTGAAAGGTTGAGCCTTATCTACTAGCTGAGAAATAAAGCGTCTGATTGATTGGAGACATCCTTGTAGACTTCTCATTTGAATGATATTCTTTGGAGGTGGCATTTCCATTATAGCTTGGACCTTCTCAGGATCAACCTCAATTCCTTTCTTTGAAATAATAAAACCAATTAGTTGACCAGATGTCACTCTGAATGCACACTTTTTAGGATTTAGCCAGAGCTTGAATTTTTCCATTCTATCTAATATAAGGCCTAGCTCTTCAATATGTGTGGATCTCTTCATAGTCTTCACTAAAGTGTCATCAACATAATCTTCCATATTCTTATGCATCATATCATGAAAGATAGTAGTTACTTCTCTTTGGTAAGTTGTTCCTGCATTCTTTAGCCCAAATGGCATGATGTTCCAATAGAAGGTTCCCCATGCACAGATGAAAGTTGTCTTTTCTTGATCTCCAGGAGCTATTTTGATCTAATTATAACTGGAGAATCCATCCATTAGTGAGTACATCTCATATCCAATAGTCATATCCACTATCATATCAATTTTAGGTAATGGAAAATCATCTTTTGGACATGCTTTATTGAGATCCCTGAAATCTATGCAAACCCTAATAGATTTTTTTGCCTTTGATACAGGTACATGTTTGATATCCATTCAGCATAGTCTATAGCTCTGATAAATCCAACTTTTTGCATTTTTTCTAGCTCATCTTTGACTAGCAGTGCCACATGAGGGTGCATCTTGCAAAGTTTTTTCTTGACTGGTTTAACTCCTAGTGTAATAGAAAGATGGTGCATGATGAGATTAGGATCTAAACCCAGCATATCAGAGCATGTCCATGCAAAGTTGATCTTCTTTTCTAGGAAGAGATTTCTGAAATCTTTCAACTCTTCTGTTGATAATGATTGAGCTAAGTGGATGATATGTGGTGTCTCTTGACTCCCAATATTTACTAGTTGAGTTGGTTCAATCAATATAGAAGACCTTTTCTGGAAATGACTTGGCAGTATATCAAGTATCTCACCTTCAAGTGCCTCAGAGAGGTTTTCACCCTTATGTACGTCCTTTATTTTTTCTCTTTTTGATTCTGACACTGCCACAATGTGGTTTTCGCCATCAGATCTTTTATTTTTCTTTTTTTGATTTTTGTGACTGAGATACTTGATGTCTGTTTCAGTCATGTTCTCACTATGTTCGCTGGTGGAAGAGTCCATTGGTTCAACTACATTAAGGTAGTAGGCTAACATATAGTCATTGGCAAAGATAGGTACATACATAGGTTGGTTGTGCAGACTACAGTCAATTAGTTCAGGATGTACCAAACATAAAGTTTGGACAGGTTTGAGAGATTTCACGGTATTATCATCATAGCTTCGGACCAAAAATTCGAGTTCTAGAAGACTACCTTGCGTAAATGTCTTGAGACCAAGAATAGTTACAACATGATCATTGAAGTGCACGTTAATATTTAGTTGACCAAATCCAATAGACCTACTCGTAGCACTGTTTTCTACGCTAGACTGGACTACATATCATGGTTTGATAGTAACAAGATTAGTAGAAAGATTCCCGACATCCATGACAGAGGAGTCAGAGTTTGATGCTGAATAGGTATTATCATCAATAGGACTGTTGTTGGAATCATCAGAGTCATAAGAGGAATTTTCTGACTCTTCTTCAAATGATTGAGTGAATTTATGTATAGTGTCAATGCCTACATATTTGATGTTGCAAGTTCCTTCATGATTTGGTTCATTTATCACTTGTATCTGACATACCTGTTGACATAACCTTGATGGTTCTATGAATTTCTATCTTCTACTCCATTCAGCTTCTTCTGGACTAATGACTAGTTTTGTTTCTGTAGCTTCCAATTCATCTTGTGTAGTTCCATACTTGATTTGTTTAGTCATATTAGAGAGAGACATAGTAGGTGAAGATTTTTCTTGTGTGCTTCCTTCTTTCAACTTTCGTTCATAGTCTGCCTGTCTTTTTTAATCTAATTTCTTCTATCTATGTTTGTAGTTTTAAGCGTATTAGTTCTTGAGTTTCATCTGTGATATCATTGGAATATTCTAGAGTTTCTGTACTAGATGTATCTGAGAGATTATCTGGACCCCATTCATACTCGTTCGAGTCAGTTTCTAAATCATCCACTTGTTATCTACCAATGTATGTGACTGGAATTTTTAGTGGTGCAAACAATTCCCCAATTCTTCCTACCTCTTCTCTCATATCTTCTAGGACTTCTACTCCTTGTAATGTTGTAGCTGATACCATTGGAACTTGATCATTGGTTGTTTCCTCTCTCTTTATTTCTATTTCTTTTTGTTCTTTTTCATACTCTTCTTTAGTCTGTTGATTGTTTACTTCCTGCGATAGTGAAGGCAATGTCTTTTTCTTCCACTTAGACTTAAAAACATCTTTTTGGTCTGATGTCTTTCCTGGATTGTGTCCCAGTCCTGCTTTGTCATTTGCAGACTTTGTTTGTAGATGAATGGGTTCAATCATAACTTCTTGATTTTTTCCCAGAGGACCAGTACCTGGATATCCCATATGTTGAATCATTTTATATCTTGGACCATATTGTGTCGGAGAAATCTCACAATGTCTTACTTCTTTGTTTTCACTATCTTCTTTGAAAATCCATTTGAGAACAACATCCTCTTCTATTTCATCTGCAAGGGAAGTAGAGGATTGTACAAAGAGACCGTCATATATGACATTTGGAGTGGAAGTTTGTGGCTTCATAATCTCTGATGGTTTTCTTGATTGTCTGGGGGATGAAGGAAGAGAGATGAGTGAAAGTATTGGTTTTAACTTGTATCCATCCATGCCAGTATCTATGATTTTTAATTTCTTTTCTAAGTCCTTCATCAAGGTTTCTTAACTTTCAACTGTAGAGGTTTCTCTATTATGAGGCATAGAGATATCAACACTCTTTGTCAATGCATTACAGGGGGAGTTTGTCTCAGCAAGAATATTGACTTCAACCCCGTTATAAGGAAATTTTAAGTACTGATGATATGTAGATGTAACTACCTTCATTCCATGAATCCATGGCCTACTCAGTAAGATGTTGTATGGTAGAGGAAGATCGAGCACCTGGAAAATAACATCCCTTTCTATAGGTCCTACTCTGATTGGTAATAGTACCAGACCTTTAGATGATCTTTCTTCTTCATCATAAGCTTTAATTGTTATTTTCTTGGTTGGATCAATGACATTTTCAGAAAAAGCCCAGCTGTGTAAGCAGATTATAGGTACAAATATTCAACCCAGTGCCTCCATCTATCAAAACACGTCTGACTAGATGTTTATGGATCATAGCTTCAATGTGCAATGGCTGGTTATGTGGGTGATTCATCGAGTTGTCATCTTCTTCAGAGAAAGTAAAATAATGAGGCAAAGTCAGGTGACCCACCATAGATTGAAACCTATCAATATCTAAATCTTTTGGGACATTAGTTGTGAGCAATGCTTTGTCCAGGATCTCTTTATGAATAGAAGAGATTTTGAGCAATTCAAAGATGGAGATTTGAGTTCTTTTCAGTTGTTCGACAATGCTATATCCAGAGGATGATGATGAAGTTAGCTGTTTAAATTTAGCAAATGTTGTATCTATTTGTTTGTTTGACGAGGTTGGTAAGTTTGACATCGTTTGATCAGGAGTTGAAGAACTAGCTCCTTGGAGAGTGACTTTCTTTTGAGCACGGGTCACAACATTTGCATTTTGTGATTTGTTTTGTCTATCTTTGATTATAATGCATGCCACTAGCCAAGTTAAGTATTGTGGATTTTGATTTTGCTTTAAAAATGTCTACCATTCCATCATTAACAACGTTTTTGTTGTTGTCTTTGCTATATTTCCAATATTTGTTCTTTTATTTGGAATTAGATCCCGGTTGTGTTTCTTTCCAAAGTGAGATATCTCCTTTCTTTATAAGCACATCTTCCATTCTGAGGGCACTGTCTACCATTTTGTTGAATGAGGGATATACTTGCATTTGGATACTATATTTCAATTTAGGGATTAAGTTTTTGATGAAGATATCTATCTTCTCAGAATCTGAAATAGGTCGTGAATATCTAGAGAATATCTTTCTCCATCGTTGTAGAAAAGTGAGAAAGGGCTCTCCTGTTTTCTATTTGGTATTGCAAAGCTCTATCATAGTGATTGGGTGATGAATGTAATAGGAGTATTGTTGTAGAAATAGTTGGATTAATTCTTCAAAAGTTTTTATTCCCATAGGTAGGCTTGAGAACCATTCCATAGCTTGCCCCACTAAACTTCTCGGGAAAAGGCACATGAGATACGTTTGGTCGTGCATGAACTCCATACATAAAGTACAAATTTTTTTGATATGGTCTTGGGGATCTGAGTTACCATCATATTTGTCAAATTTTAGGATCTCCACTCATGAAGGAAATGGAGGCATGTAAATGTTTTTGTCAAATGGAAATGGGCATATTGTGTCCAGAGAATATTGTTTTGGTGATTTGTCCTTGTTTTTCAGTTCTATGATCTCAGTTCGTAATGCTTGTAATTATTTGTTTACCATTACTAATGGTGTCTCTTCCTCTTTAGTGATGAGGGCCACAACATTATAACCAGTAGGAAGTTTATCTCCTTGCTTTGCTAGTTCTAGAAAATAGTCTTATTTTTCTCTAGCCATGATAACCTTCATCATTTTTCGGAAATCTTTATCTTTTTGACATTTCTGTATATTAGTTTTTGGAGGTTTAGAGGCTTCAGATTCACTTGATGAGGAATCACTGTCGGTATCATGGATACTGATATCATCATAAGTTTTGTGTTTAGCAGCTTGTCTTTCTTGTTTTGTTCCAGATATGGTGGGAGACAAGGACTGATCATAAATTGGGACATCTGATAATGAAGGTTTATCAGTGAGGGGATCCTTTACGTAAAATGGATTATTTTGATATGAAAAGGATTGTCCTTTGCCCTCAGTAGCCTTCTCACGAGAACTTATGGTTTGAATAGGCATTTTTATTGATTGATGTGACCTAAAGCTATTTGTGATGCAGAAGTCAAGATCAAATTTAAAGCTAGTTGTTCATTTAACGTATCGATTGAGAGAAGCAACTAAGATTTAGTCTGGTTTCAGGAACAATCTATCTTGTGTAAGACGTTTATCTAAGTTACCTAGTTTGATTTAAGAGAAGTGACTAAGACTCAATTTGGTTTCAGGAATGATCTATCTTGTGTAAGACATTATCTAAGTGACTTAAGTTTGATAAATGGTTGATTGAACTAGCTGAAAGATGATCGACAAAATCATACAACACTAGGACAGAAGTGCACTGTTTAAATTTGTTTATGCTCAGAATGATGATAACCAGTTTTATGCTCACTGTAGACTGTTTTAGGCAAGTTTCATTATTCTGGACTGATAAAAAATCAGAGATTCATACGACAGGTTTTACAGGTTCAGACGACAGTTTAATAGCTTGAAGACGATATTAGTAGTATTTCCTGCGAGTTGATATCTAGGCTCGTATGACTGATGGGTGTACCTCAGATGATAAACTGATGAATGCAATGGTGTTTTGTATGACATAGAATCAGAGACCAAATGATAATTCCCTAAGTAGGATGACAATTTATCAAGTTTCGTACGACACAGAACTGAGGCTCAGACAAAAAATTGTTAGACCTGATGAAATTTTGTATGCCAGAAGGTATGTAGAAGGATGATAAATCAAAAGACTCGTACGACAGTTTACTGGATAGAGACAAAATTTCTGAAAGACCAAGTTTTTAATGACTGACGACGACCATTTTTCAGATGGACTAGTTTGTGACATGGACAAAGTTTTGACTAGGATAGAGTAGTTTTTGACATGGACAGAGTTTCGACTAGGATAGACTAGTTTTTAACATAGACAGAGTTTTGACTAGGATAGACTAGTTTTTAACATGGACAAAGTTTCGAATAGGATAGACTAGTTTTTAACACAGACAGAGCTTTGACTAGGATAGACTAGTTTTGACATGGATAGAGTTTTGACTATTGAGTTGTTTATTGTTTTCTCTAGTTTTGGTATTTCAGTTTCAGTTTTAGGGATGAAAACATAGTAAACACGTAATATGTATAATGACTTCAATCACAACATGCAAACACTATGGAAATTGGTGAGAGAAGAAAACCTTTGCTTGCAAACTTAGGTACACACCCAATAGCTAATCAAAATACGGTCGTTGAGTCTCATGCAATGGATTCTCAACGTCGTATTAGCTGATTCCAAATGCTAATGGGGGCACAAAATGGCAAGTATCTTGGGAGAGTTACTATCTCTCTTGCATAAATATTATATTCCCCCCTTTCGGAGGTGAACCAAGTAGCTTCTAATCTTAATTGGAACTAGTAAGAGATTCGTTCGATGTGTCGGGGTATAAACTCAATTAAGAGGTCTCCCAGCCTTTAAAACCAAGGTTTAATATACCTGAAGGTACAAAGGAGAGATATTCCCGAGCACTGTCGTTGACTTGGTTTTCATCAAATCATGTTTATTTTATAGTGGGTTGGAGTACTTGGCGTTTAGTCATTCCCACTTGGGTCATTCCCCTCTCACCGGCCCTAATGGCTTTGAGCTTATTATCTCCTTGGGAGGGCAGGCCCACTAAAGATATACAAATCTCAAACTTAAAAAAATGCCTCAAGGGTCTGGATTTCTGATTGTCTATACAGACAAGAGCATACTCTCCTACCTCTCAAAATTTTCTTAAAACACGAAAGACAAATTTGTTCATTAACCAGATAGCAAGTTAGGTGCCTAAAAAATGAATTTAATGAATACACAATGTTTGCTCGAATCTCCTTAGGCAACCTGCAAAGACAATGAATCAGTAGTCATATTGTCTTTGTTTGACAAGCATATTATTCGACAAGTGTTTTGTAAAAAATGATTAGGCTATGGAAATTTCTCAGATAGACGAACAACAAGCTAGGGTCAGCGTTAGTATGATAAAAATTGAATGAGAAAACCTGAAGAAAGAAATCTGCTTTTTAACCCAGAAACACAGAATACCGTATGACGATTCTCACTGAGTCATATGATAATTCATACAATATCGCATGATAATTGCAGTTTGTCATCCGACACTGTGGGAAAACTCGTATGATAATTCGCAGCAATTGTACGGACGAATATCTGAAAAAATAAAAATCTAAAAAATAAGAAAAAGTTAGTCTCCAAGGTCGAAAGATGTAGTCTTCTGCCCCATGGTGGGTGCCAAAAATGTGTGTGAAAAAGTGGAATAAATATTTAATCTGCAAGACACAACACTTCAATTAAGTCATTACATGTATGGTTAGACAGATATAAGCATGAATATGAAAACCATAACAAATCGACCCATTTCCTTCTAAAAGATGCAAGTATAAGATTGCTCTCAGATTTGTATAAGCAATACCAGTGAATAGACTACACCAAGATGAAGGATTTAATCTATATGAGTATGAGATTAAGCTAAATGGATGCAAGATTATGCTAGATGGATGAATAGTAAGCTATATGAATTCAAGCAATCATGAAATATGCAAAAAGAAATTAAACTAAGATGCAAAAATCTCAAAAAGGCAAGCACAAAATCTTCAATGGCACCAGAGCAAAAACTGTATAATAATAATAAATATCCAGGGTGTTTTGAATGAGAGATGAAGGCTGAATTTATAGAGAATCACAAGAGATATCAAGAAAAAGCAGAATTTAGGATAATTAAAATAATTGAGAAATCAGATTTAGTTAACCTTGAGATAGATTCCAATTATAGTTTAATTGAAATGCATTCAGAAAAGAAGTTTGAGTTTTCTTTAGAGATGTAATTCAATTAATTCCATGCACTTGAGATAAAAATAGGTAATTCTTTGATTTATTCAAGAAAAGAGTCGTTTCAATGCAACTGAACTTCTTTTCTCAAAAGCTTTGAGTTCCAATTTTAGAGAATGATTAAATTCCTTTAATTACTTTTCTGATTTCAAGTTCTCTCAATTTAGAAGAAAGAAATAATATCTCAAGTTTGATTTCTCTTTCAATTCAATTCTTTTATTTTATTTTCAATTTAACTCTTGCTTTGTGATTAATTCCTCTTTTGTGATAAATTAATTCCTTTTTTATGATTAATGGCAAATTTATTAATTAATTAAATATGCAAGGATATTTAATAAATTAAATAGGATAATTGATCAAAATGATTTTCTTGGAATGATTTAATTAATTAAATAAATATTCAATTAATAGAATAATTCACTTGCCATGTGACATTTAATGATTGAAGAATTAATTAATTGTGTGCTCAAAGTTGATTTGATTACCTTTGGTTAGGACCTTGGTGATGTTGTCTAAATTTGGGGCCCATGGTTTACGTGACCAATTTTAGGGTATTACACTAACTACTTGCATCAGATCCAGTTAAGAACCTCTACAAAATGATTCACCAACTTACTACAATATACTGACTGCTTGCAGTAGATCTGGTTAAGAACCTTTGCAAAACACTTCACTAACTCACTGCACCAATCTCCTCACACTAATACAATACTTCACCTTTACTTCTTACCACTTCTATTCTTCGCTCATACTCATTCCACTTACATACTTCCACATACATACACTCTCTCTCACACACACATCTCCTAAGGAAATCTTATATATATATCAATTTGGAAATACACATCAAGTTGGACTCTAAGATATTTTACAAAAGAATATTTTAATGATCACCCTACAATCACCAAAGTAGAATATCAATAGGGCTGGCTAGACCAAAAATTAACACATCCACGAAGCACCAAAAACAACACGCTACCAGAATACTGTAATTACCTGAGCACAAAATGAAACACCTGAATCATAGCTAGGACCAAAAATTATGGGGTGCACTAATCACGGTCTAAGTTAGCGTCACACATAAAAATCAAACCACTAAATGACTGTTATTAGAAATGGAGGAACCAGAAGAAACCAGAGTGCAAGAATCTGCTCACCACAACATTTACGAACATATAGCTAAAACATAACATTTGGAGAACAACTTCCAAAGCACAAGACCAAATGTCACAACCAACACCAAAACCTCCCACATCCATATACTCATGTCCTCATGATTCTAGGGCAACAATTATAACAAAAACTACAATAATAAGGATCTTCAATCTGTAACATACATACCTATCTTCCATTGTGTTGCAACTCAACATATACAACATCTTTCATATCAATTAGCAACATCTCACATACCAATCTATATCACCAGATTTGACATCAATGATAATATGGATAAGTAATTCCAACAATCTCTCAACAATCTCCCCCTTTGTCATTGATGGCAAAATACTTATGCCATAACCCCCCTTAGAAAATGCTTCCAAGATTCTAAAATTCAAAACTAAATTTCTCCCCGATACACAATATCTCCCCCTTTGACATCAAGGACAAAGGGTAACAACAAAATAAGTTACCAAAATAAAATATGCATTGCAAAAGAAAGAATGCTTCACTTACTCTTCTGAAAGATTCTCTTATACTTCTCCTTCAATTCCAGAAAGAAAGTTTTCAAGGAGTTCATTGCCAAATGGATACTCAATCTCAAACTATCATTCTATGCAATTATATCAACTGCATTTGATAACGAATTGGGAACAAATATGTTCTACACACACTTCTCAACTTCAAAGAGAATACCATAAAGATACTCTAACCAAGGTTCAACAATCTCTTTTACTTTCAAGAATATACTTACCACATCTTCTTTTTGTTTTTTATAAAATGGAAGATCTGATTGTAAGGAGTTTATCTTTCTTCTTTGTGTTTCATCAAGATCACTAAAAATATCAAACAAATTACCCAAAAAACACAACTCAAATTCAATAGAGTCAATTTTTGCTTTGAATTGTTCCATAGCTGCATGCCATTGGAAATAGTATCTATAAAATTTTCTTACTTTTGCCACACAAACTCTCATATTCCTTATGTCTTTAGATAATCCATTTTGAGAATATATACATTTCTTTTCCATGCCATCTTAAATATCTTCTTCAGCAATCAGTGCTTTAATAGACTACTTCAATCGATCTCTAAGCACTTCACACGGGACATTTGACAAGATGTCTGCAATACTATCCAGAGAAATGCAATTTCAGACTAGATAATCAGCTAGAATTTCCTCAATTTGATCTTGATCATAGGAGGGATGCTCAAACCACAATTCACCAACCTTTTTCAATCCAGCTTCTTCCTTTAGCAAACTTAGATTATTATCAACACCGCATGTGTAATGCCCCGCCAGGAACCCCGAAGGAAAAACCTACAACAAGGGTGAAACAATTTATTTTTTAAGTATAAACATCATAAGTGCATTTACACAACATGCATGATAACTCAAGCGGAAGACTTACAGAATTCCTTAAGGGTAACCAACAAAGAATTAATTCAAGAATAAATTCCACAGAACCATAAATCCACATATGCATCATTAACACAATGATCACAAGAAGCCATAAGCAAATAAAGATTCATCATTGAAAGATTGAAAGGATACAATATAATTCCACTTCAATAGCATTTACAAACATCATAAAGGAAACTAATAAAAACATCCCAACATTGGGTTACATTGCTCTTCCAAACATATCTTCTCAATATACATATAAGGATACATCTCAACCAAATACAAGGTTACATAAGATCAATATTACAATGACCACATAGGACTCCAAATAACAATAATCTCCAAACATGAGATGAAGCATGAGCCATGAACCACAGGAACACCTGTGAAGCCAATCCTCGCATGAAGGTACAAATCTGAACATCCGATGGGAAGTGGCACTACCACCCGACCATGTAATTCCCAAAATCGAATCACCACATCGTGCTAGGAGACAGCTGAGGACCCTCAAACAAGCATAAACATGACATGGTCGACAAAACAATACGACTCCATGACAACACAATATGACTCCACAAACTCCAAGTGAATCAACATCACAAACACACAAGTGAACCAAATGAGAGAGTGTCATCACATAGCTTAAGATGGATACCATGGTACAACCTCCATAGGTCCCTGCTCACTATCCTAGTAACCTCTCTCGAACCTCCAGTTCCAACTAAGTCTCATGCGGACCCTACCAACCTTTCGAGAAGACAAGGTGGTCGGTTTGCCATTCCAAGCCTTCTCGCAACATTATGAGCCCTATACTAGCACTCACCTATGCACGAGGTACAATTATCTTTATTAATGTTATGATACTACCCACCTAATCAATTCATTAGATTACTAGTTATTATCTGACTTTCGTTGGGTCGTAATGCCTACCACTTTGGACGCAATCCCCAAGCGAAAGTCACTCTCTCAAAGGACACTAAATAGACATGGTCACTCCCCGAGGACACTATGGCAAAGCAGGCAGCCATAACACCACTATCAGAAACAAGTGGTCAAACAAGGACATATTGACTCTTGGCTAACCATAAGGCAAAGACACTACATGGTAAGACAATGAAGCCAACATATATCTCTTGGTCCACCACAGGATGACTAAACCACAGACCAAAATAACACATAATACACTTACAACATCATTGATTGACAAATTAAATAAAACACTCTTTCCAGCAGTCAAATTATTCAATTTCCAAATCAATATTCCATCAGAAGTGAAATCCATATTAAACATTCAAACGAATAAAAATATGAATTCCAACTAGGCATTTTGATTCATTTCCAGAATATACCCAAATTAACCAATTTGAATTCTTAATTCATGCCTTGATTCTCATTGATAAATTTACTAACCATATAATAAAAAAAATCACATGAAAATCACTTTTTAGTTTATTCAATACAAAATCCATTGTAAAAATACATTTCATTTAGCACCCAAAATCCTCTCTAAAATATATCTCATTTATTAAAAATTAACTTATAGCATAACCAGTTTGAACCGGTAAATTACCTGGTAACACGGGGGTTAAACTGACCCGCAGTAGTGCCACTGTCGGGGGCCACAGGCACTACCTGCAAGTAGTACTACTGCCAACCAGTAGCAGGCACTACCTACCGGTAGCGTTGTTGTCGACCGGTAGCAGGCACTACCGATTGGTAGCAGGTACTACCGTCTAGTAGCACTGCTACCAAATGGTTTTGGTGACTACCGTCCGGTAGCGCTGCTACCATTGGTAGCAGTTGCTACCATCGGTAGCATTAGGTACCGACTGGTAGTACTATTGTCGACCGGTAGTACTACTACCTATGGGCAGCAGAGACTACTGTCCCGCATGGTGGAACTAGCCCGCCACGCGGTGGGGAAAGACAAGGAAATAAAACAATAAAATACATGCCTCCCAAGGCATAAAAACCCAAACACCCAATCGTTTAAGCATGAAAATGATTCTTTTCTGAAACATTTCACGGCACACACATACAAAATGCCAAATCCAATTTTCTTAAATGGATATTTACCAGCAAGGTAAAAGATGAAATTTAGTCCCACAAGAACCCCAAATCTATGCAACATGAAACTAGAAAGCACACAACAAGCCAAATCTAGTTCATTCTTTCCAAATAGAAGAGGTAAACAAGAAATTGATTTTCAAGATCAAACACACAACAGAAAAAGAAATGAACCATTTCCTTCCTAAAAGCAACATGTGATATAGATTTCACAAAACCAACAATAATAAACACTATTTCTTCCATTCAAATCATTCCACAAACATCTACAGGAAGATTGCATAAATTTCCACACATAGAAAAGAAACTGAAATTTTCAAATAACAAATTCAAAACAAGAAGAGAACCTCCAACCTTGAAGCAACAACAAGCAAAGAGATGAAGAATTTCCAGTCTTGCAAACCAGGTCAAATTTCCAGTTCCTCCAAAAAGTTTTCCAGAATTTCTCTCCAAAATCCCCCTCTTCCTTCTTCCCATGAATGTTAGGAATAGCATGAAAATTCCCTTTTAACCTAAACTTTCTAGGTTAAAAAGTTATTCCAACCAATTAGATTTAAATATTTAAAATGTAAAAACAATAAGATTTACTCCTCTTTCCAAAATAATTATTTTCCAACAATTAAAATGAAAAGTCAAATGGAAAAGTTAAAAAAAAAAAAAAGCCTTTTCATTTATTTCTATTTCCAAAAATACTTTCTTTTTTTTAATCATTTAACATTTAAATGGCTAGGCAATTATTTATTTTGTTCCACCAAAACACATTATGCAACTTAAAACAATAAATTAAGCCAGTTACCATTTAATCTAGCAATCATTAATTTGAATAAATCAATAATCACATAGCATAATAATTAATTAATTACGTCAACATAAGATAGCATCATCCATTTAAATTAAATAACCATTTAAATAAACAGAAACACACAAAACCAAGAATGATCAAATGACGACTCTCAAATGACCAAACCAAGGCACCATGACACACATAACAACCAGACGGGGAAACACAACTAGCTGAAAACACTCACACTAGTGTAACTGCGGTCAAGCTAGGGTACAAAAACTATCTCCTCCACTCCCATCGGATATATAAGGCATGCTCAGACCTATGAAACCAAGTGGAGTCAATACCCCGTACCTACCCGGTACTAGAACCTGCAATGTCCTGCACCAAAGAACCACACGTGCATACAGACCTATATATATATATATAGACACGGCACACACACCGATGAAGGAGAATCATGACGTTCCCTGTCTCACCGGAGTGAGTGAAGGAAAATCATCCCCTCGCATCCCAATACACTTGCAAACACGCAACATATAAATAATGCACCGCAATATAAGGGAAAAGTGTCAATCCATGATAATGATCCATAACATACACCATAAATTCAGATAAAACATGAAATAACATCGCATGACATCTGAATCAATATACAAAAATGTTCCACTGAACAAACACTAAAGTCAATCAAAACATACAAAAAGAGTTTGATCGAGGAGGGGTACTATAGCATGGATCATCCTCTTCATCCTTTCTTTCTTCAACACCATGCTTATTCTTACTCATAACAGATGATTTTGGATCATCCAAAGAAATATCCTTATGTGCAACTTCGCTTTTTGTCTTCTTTATTGATCTCAGAGGAGACATCACACATTTCCTCTTTGAACTTTTACTACTAGAGGCACTTCCTTTAGGAACTGACAAAACTGGGAACCAAACTAGAGAACTTCTTCTTTTGAGATTCTAAGAAATATTCTTTGCATGCCAGATCTTTGTTTTCTAAACAAGCAACATATCTGAAAATTTGTTTCGCAACAACAATGTTCGATTTCCATAAAATATTCTCTTTCAGAGGTAAATACTTTATGAAATAAAGCATCAAACATACAATCAAGGAGCCAAATCTGAAAGGACAACCTTGTTCCTTAGTCATCTTGATGTTTTTCACCAACTGTGCTCTCAATAATTCACATAAATCAAAGTTCTTATCTTCTCTCACCATATGATGTGCAATGTATACAAAAATAGCTGAAGTAGAACCTTCTCTATTTTTGAATTAGATCTTATAAGAAACTCCATAAAAAACATACCTCACTGCAGGGTCGGAAATAGTGTCAATTATGAGTTCCCATTGATCACGTGAGACGTCGGTTAGGGTTTCAACTTCTTTGTTTTTTATCGATTTCTTCATCGAAAGGGGTCCATTATCACATAAACCAATAACAACAAAAACAAATTCTTTAAAAATTGGATATGATTTGTCCAAAATCATATGATCATCCTCAATGCAATTCAAGAGATATTTTATCATGTCTTCATCTTCGAACCAAGGAAACTCATTCCAAAGATCTAAACCCTTATGCCCTAAATATTTGATTTCTTGCATACTTTCATTCGATAAAGAATTTCCCAATTTCCTAATTTTCTCATGATTATACTCATCCGAACGCACATTCTCAATTATCTGAATAGTCGCTATCTTAGAATCCATAAGAAGAGATGAAAAATACCTTGTGTATGAACCAAACTCTGAATCTCCTTGTTTTCTCTGCTTGCTCTACTCTATAACTTTTTTCGACACAGGATACAAAAATGATTGAAACATTAAATATTTATCTCACTCGAGTTTTGCTGCTAAAAGTGTCTTATCAACATGGCGTCAGTAAAAAAACTTTACTCTTCTGCATGCGCAATCTACCAGAATATACATCAATAACCAGATCAACACTAGCTTGTGTTTCCACAAGCATTCCCTTCTCACAGGGGGGACAAATAGATTTTTCATTGTCCTGAGAACTAACTACTGGATCAATTATTGGAGGAAGAAGCACCCATGCCACATTCAAGTGCAAAGGGCTTAGTACATTCCTTCTTTTTCCATACCATGACATTATTTTTAGGTTTATTTTTTAGAGCCTTCTCATTCCTGCAGTTGTAAGAAAAATGTCCAGTGTTGCAATTATAGTACTTTACCAGGTCTTTTGTCCTAAATTCACTGAATTTCCTTTGAATCTACACTAATTAGCTTTATGACCTAATTTATGACATGTGTGACAATGACCTTGAAAAAATATATTCACTTGTGATCCATTTATTTTATTCACAATCGATCTATAGAAACTATTATTAACTTGACTACTGTAGTTGTTAGCTGTTGTCACAAAAATTTTCACCCTTGATGACCCAAGAAACCTTGGTCATCAACCTTGTGAAACATTGAATTAACCTCTCGAGTGTGGGACCTTGTGCTATTGTGAGGTTGAATCTCTGGAGAAGGACGACTTCCTATTCAATCTGATGCAGGTGTTAGACCAACCCAGCACTGACAAAACTAATCTATGTTCTAACAGGGAAAAAGGAGAGAGAGAAGGGTTGCATGAAAGAAGGGAAATAAGGCTTGCACCTAGACTGGAAGTTCATCTACCCCCACATGTAATTGCACAAAACATCAATAAAACTGCCCAAAAGATACACTAATTCCTATCTAAGTCTAGCTTTCCAAGACTAATTCAAGGTTGGAATTCTTAACAATGACAAAGGAACAAACAATGTTCTCAGATGCCACTCTAAGAGGAGTCAACATTATCACAAATGTTGAGAAATCAAGAAAATATGTATTCACACAAACAGGTAAAAGAGATGCACAAATTTGTATAAACTGGAACTAGGTAAGGCAATAAAATTTTATTAATGCAAAGACAAGGTGATTTTATAGTTGCAGAAATCATAGATTACTGTAAGAGAAAAAGAGGAGATATTCCAACAATATGTTATAATTTTGCCTTTATAGATCAGGCATAACTCATATGATTACATTTGAGAAAACCCTAACCCCACCCATGTTAGGTTACTAAAAATATTAGAAGAGAGAGAGAGAGATCAGATCGACAAATCTGATGGCATGTTGCATCTAGCTCTGAGAGTGTCCTTTGCCTCTAAAGAAACAAAAATCTTGCAAATCAAGGAAATCCCTGCATCTGAATGCATTTTTGTGTACCTGCAGAGCCCAAAAGTCCCCGAACTGCATTCAAGAGGGCATGGGTGGCATCTAAAATCGGCTGTAGGCATCATGTCTAGAGTTACGGTAGAGAAAAAAAGCAGCTGGAGTGAGATCAGGTCCAAAATCGAGCATCGATTGAGCAAAGAACATCCTCAACCATCGGGTCGACAACCACCATGGATAGAGCATTCAAAAATTAATGGCCAATACAAATTCAAATGTCCACCATTGATCTGAAAGATTCATGCAAAGATGGACGCATGAGATCTCTCCATATAGGCATCCAACAGGCCCAATGGAAGATTAAAACATGGTTGTCGGATCGGGCCCTTATGAAGATCCAACGACCGCAGATGTCCGACGTGGCACCCCAATTCCACACTTCACTTACTATGTTTGACCTCTAAATGACCCTACATACCATGCGGGATAAGGGGGAACAACCATCCCCTTTGGATTTTCTTTGTCTTCTTATCCCGTGGGTCACTTTGCACTTCCTCCTTACCTTGTGGGATAAGCCTTTGCGTTCTTCTACCTCGCTTTCTTATCCCATGGGCCCTATTGAGTCTCTTCTTAACCTCTCGAAATAAGCCTCCTTGAGTTTTCATTGTTTGGTCTTCATTGTCTCTTATCCCGCAAACTCCTTATTATTCCCCTTTATCCCTGCAAGATAAGTCTTCTTTGTTTGTGCTTTCTTTGCTTAACCTGCGGGCTGCCATTGTTACCTTTGTTACTTCGTGGGAAAAGCCATGCAGTATTTTTGTTTTGCTTTCTTATTTGGCAACTGTTGGCAATTTGGAGGAATTGATTATGTGTTGCATTGATGTCAACACTAGCTTGTTTGGATGTCTACCGGTTTCTGGTAGAGTGGTTGGATAGTGATGTTGATCTCGAGACTATCTCTAGTATTCTCTGATATGTTTGTTTGGTGGAATTGGTTTGGTTCAGTTATTCATATTATTCAGATGCATCCCACATTTAGTTGGTTTGGGATTCAGTGATCTGGAAGCTATCATATGTTCTAGTAAGTCTTTTTGTTACCGGTAAGAGTTTTATCGGCAGAGCTTCGTTGAAGATCTTTTGATGGATTTGATAAGTGATGTTGGTGAAGCTTCTAAAAGGTTCTTGGGATGTTGATGGTTATCATGTTCATGTTCCATTTGATCAGTGGTGTTGCATTTAGCATTGGACCTATTCTATGCTATTTTGTTAGGTTATGGACTGGTTTATATAACGTATTGGTGGATGCTCCTGATTCGTTACCGGTTGGATTTATTATTTGGTTAATGTTGTTTCGATCTTAGGACAACTTGGATTATCACTGGTTTGTGGGTTTATGTAATGGATTTATTGTATTATCTTTTAGGTGCCCAACCTAATTGTTTAGGTCTTAGGTTGGTATAAATATGATGTAATATCTCTTTTGTAGATCATGGTAATGAATGGTTATCAATTGTGGGCTATGTGATTATCTATGTGAGAATAAATTTGTAATCATATGCAGAGGAGTTGGTCAATCATAGGTGATAAAATTGGGTTTGAGTAAGAGGTTTAAGACCTCTGACATTAAGCTTAACCGTAATTGTACACAGGCATAGGAGATGCTATTCTAGCAATTCAATCTTGATTCTGGATTGTAGTCTGAAGATTTCTTGTAGTTATTGAGGCTCCTTTTGTGATGAGCAGTGTGCTCTAGGCTATTGGCCTTCCTGCATGTGCAGGCCCCTTATTTGTAATATTTATTCATCTGATCAATGGATAGATATTGTGGGTCTCCAATCCCACCATGGTTTTTCCTCATTGAGGTTTTCCATGTATAAACCTATGGTGTTATGGTTTTCATCTATGTGGTTGCATTATTACTTCTTGTTATCTTCTTTTATATATACCGGTTGCTAAGTTGTTGTATTAATAAGGTTAAAATTAATTATTCTAGCAGAACATTGATTCACCCCCCCCCCCCCCCGTCTGAGTGTTCTTGAATTCCAACAATTGGTATCAGAGCCTCGTGCCTTGAAATAAGTCTAACAGGTTGAGGAAGATCCTGTATCTGGAATCTATGGAGATGAGTTTGAGGAAGGAACTTCAAGTAGCTCTTGAAGAATATGATGCTAAAAGGTTGAGGAACATGAAGCTGCAAGATGAGCTGAGATCTACAAAGGAATTTATCTTTACTCTGCAAGAGAGGTTGTCATCCGCGCAAGCCAAAAGGAAGGAACTTTGTGATCAATTAAAAAATATGGATGATGGAGAAAATAATTCTCTTAAGGATCTATGTCAAAAGATGAGTCAGGAAAATAGTGTCACGAAGAATGAAATGCAAGCCATAACCATGAGAATGTCCAAGGAGATTAAAGATTGGAAGAAGAATGAAGAAAATATTGCTAAATCTTTGAAAGATAGATCTAAAGAATGCATTAGGTTGGCAAATGAGAATGATATATTGAAAACTGAACTGGTACATTTCTAGAACAATGACCAAGAGTTGGAAAGAATGATGATAATCCTACAAAGCTTGATGAATTATTGAAGAATCAAAGGGACAATGGAGACACTAGAGGTCTTAGATTTGAGCATGGAGAAATCTTTGGTACTACAAATCAGGATGATACATCTGGTCAGAAGAACAACCAAGAGAATCCACCAATCAACCGGAATCAGAGGTCTTCAGTAAGGCAACCCAATGCACATAAATTCAATGGTAGATGCTTTGTTTGAAATAAGTTTGGTCATATGGAAAGTCAATGTAGAAATAGAGTCAATCAGAATAATAATTCAGGTACTGGTCAGTGTTTCAATTGAAAACAGTATGGTCATAGGACAGCGGGTTGTAGGATAAATGTGAAATATCATGCATGTGGAAATTAAGAAGAACAATGTCACTTGTTATGCATGCAAAAAAGTAGGACACATTGCTAAATTTTGCAAAAGCAAGAACCTACCGGTAGGGAATGAAAAATCCAATGAGAAGGGAAAGAAAAAGGTTGATGATATTCAAAAGGAGCATGAGAAGAAGTGGATTAGAAAATTTGAGGAACAACCAGTTGAAGAAAATACCCCGGTTACTCAACCAAAAGAGAGGAATGTTCCTGCACTGGCAATAATTTCATCCGGTAACTAGGGCATTACCCTTGGGGGAGGTAAATTGATGACAAATCTTGCATTTCCCCCGGTAGTGGTTTGAAAGCCTATTTCAGATTTTGGAGTAGTCAGTTTGAAGAATAACTGACGAAGACTTGTTGGATCTTAGATCTGGTTTGGTTTACCGGTAAGACACTTTATGAGTTATGGTTTGGTCATACATATATAGTTAAGTATTTCATAATATTTGGTAGTGAATTGGAAAGTTTGATCCTAGATGTGATGAAGGGATATTATTTGGTTATTCAAATGAAAGCAAAGCATATAGATGTTATAAAAAAAGATTGTAGAGAATTGTGGAGAGTGTTAATGTCAAGGTGAATGAGCAGTACAAAGGTCAAATCAAAACTTATGAGAGAGAGAACCGAAAGTGGAAATGATCATAATTGATCCATTAACACCTATACTGGAACAAAATGTTGAACCAGTTACCCCGATAGTATCAGAAAATTCAATGGTAACTGAATATCAGAGCAGAGAAATAGTAAGTCAGAAGACTCCTAGGTATGTAAGGTTGAATCATTCAGAAGATTAGATCATTGGAGATAAGAGAAAAGGAGTGATGACAAGGAGAAGGTTGGCAGCTTATGAGGTATGCTTAATTTTTAAATTGAACCGACATCAGTAGTTGAAGCATGTAAGGATGAATGTTGGATGAAAGTTATGGAAGAGGAATTGGATCAGATAGAAAAGAACAACACATGGACTTTAGTTCCCCGACCTAAAAATAAGAATGTTATTGGAACTACATGGATTTTTAGGAATAAATTGAATGAAGATGGACAAGTTGTGAGGAACAAGGTTGGTTTGGTCTGTAAAGGATATTCTCAGATGGAAGGAATTGATTATGTTGAATCCTTGCTCTGGTAGCTATGATTTTCAGGTATGGTTTTTGGTTTATGGTTTATGATGACTTTACACTATGTGCATATACAGATGCAGATTGGGCTAGAGATATAGATGACCGGAAAAGCACATCCGGTGAAGTTTTATTTCTTGGAAAGAAACTTGTTTCATGGATTAGCAAGAAAAAATCATGTACTTCTTTATCTATTTTTGAATCTGAGTATGTTGTTGCTACTACTAGCTGTACACAAGTCCTATGGATGAAGCAAATGTTGAAATATATAAGGGTAGATTGTAATGAACTGGTAGTTATTCACTGTGATAACTCTGCTGCTATTGACATATCAAAGAATCCAGTATTTCATTCTAAGATAAAGCACATATCAATGAAGTATAACTTTTTGAAGGAAAAGGTGGAAGCAAATGAAGTCAGATTGGTTTATGTGAACACTAAAGAGCGGATTGTGGACATCTTCACTAAACCTTTGCCCAAGGAATCATTTGAGTACTTTAGAGATAGATTGGGGGTCTCTACCCCTCCGATTAAGACTTAAATGATGCTGATTGGCATCAGTCTAGTATGCATTATCAGAACTATCATTCATTCTAGATTGATGAGTTGGTGATACTACTGAAGGAGAGTAGTCAGCTGTGTGGTTCAAAGGTTGTATGGTTTTTCTTTGATGTTTATATCAGATTTCTGGCATTGATGTCAAAGGGGGAGAGATATACGTGTGAAAGATAAATCTTAACAGAGATATGATTCAAAAGGAGAGGAACAAAAATTTAGATTGGTTGTATCCCACTGGGGGAGTTTGGTTTAGGTCTATGGATAGTTAATTGGTACAAAGATAATTGGTTTAGAACTTCATTGATATATCATTTGTGGGAGATTGTTGGATGTCTTCCATTGGGGGAGACTTGTTTGGCATTTCTTGGCACTTGGATTTTTTTTTACATCTAGTGTTTCCATCAATGCCAAAGGGGGAGATTGTTGTCAATTTGGAGAAATTGATTATGTGTTGCATTGATGTTTGTCATTGATGTCACCACTAGCTTGTTTGGTTGTCTACCAGGTTTCAGTAGAGTGGTTGGATTGTGATGTTGATCTGGAGACTATCTCCGGTATTCTCCGGTATGTTCAGTTTGGTGGAATTTTTTTGGTTTGGTTATTCATGTTATTCAAATGCGTGCCACATTTAGTTGGTTCACGATTTGGTGATCCAGAAGCTATCATATGTTCTAGTAAGCCTTTTGGTTACCAGTAAGAGTTTTACTGACAGAGCTTCATTGAAGATCTTTTGATGGATTCGATAAGTGGTGATGGTGCAGCTTCTAGAAGGTTCTCGAGATGTTGATGGTTATCATGTTCATGTTCCATTTGATCGATGGTGTTGCATTTAACACTAGACCTATTCTATGCTATTCTATTAGGTTATGGACTGGTTTATGTAACAAGTTAGTGGATGCTCCCGATGTGTTACTGGTTAGATTTATTGTTTGGTTAATGTTGATTCGGTCTTAGGCCGACTTGGATTATCATTGGTGTGCGGGTTTATATAATGGATTTATTGTATTATCTTTTAGGTGACCGACCTAATTGTTTAGATCTCAGGTTGGTATATATACGATGTAAGATCTCTTATGTAGATCATGGTAATGAATGATTATCGATTGTGGGTTATGGGATTATCTATGTGTGAATAAAGTTGTAATCATATGCAGAGGATTTGTTCGATCATAGGTGATTGAATTGGGTTTGAGTAAGAGGTTTAAGACCTCTAGTATTGAGCTTAACCAGAACTGTACTCAGGCATAGGAGATGATATTCTAGCAGTTCAATCTTCATTCTCGATTGTAGTAAGAAGATTTATTGTGGTCAGAGAGGCTCCTTTTTTGATGAGTAGTGTGCTTTGTTGGCATTTTGAGTTTTTTGGTATTTTCAATAGAGATTGCATTAATGATATGTTGTCATTGATGTCAATTGACCCGGTAATGGTATTCATGTTATTGCTGATATTTTTGTTTTTTATATTGGCTAGTAACTAGTAAGGAGGAGCTTTGTGGAAGATGTTGTAAACTGGTATGTAAAGTTTGTAAGTTGAACCGGTGAACTGGTGTAAAGGGTTAAACCTTTCTATGTAATGCAACCGGTAAAATCTATCAGTTGTTAAACCCTAACCGATCAAGTTTGATGGTTTATTATCTGATAGGTGGTAATGATGGAGACACGTGTGATCATTGAATAAGGATATATTCAAATTGTTTTGGTGCATTTGTTTTTGTCTAGGGAAGGAGCAAAGTGGATTGCATCTAATGTACAATGTGTGATGAGTTACAAAGTCTGAAGAAGCGATGATCATGGAGCAGTTGGAATTTTATTGAAGAATGTGAAGAGATTATCTTGATTTCTAATGGTCGAAATTGTATCGACTTGTTTGTAATCTCGATGATGAGAATTAGGTTTTTGTTGTGTTACCAACCTAATTGGTTTCTATTTAAGGTCAATGAAGTTGTTTGTAAAGGTTGTTGGCAAGATTAAAGAAAACCTATTGAGTGTGTAGTTGCCTAACGAGTGAATGGATCTGCACTTTGAGTGAAGGTGGATTGAAGCTTAGAAGGATCTAATCAATCAAATGTAGTTCTACTCAGACAAATCAAGAAAACTTGTTGTTTTCTAACAATTATAGCAGAAGTTAAATCCCTTAACCGGGTAAGTTCTAACAAGCTTGGTTACTCATTAAATCCTCTAACAAGGTGATCCATTAGCTTGGATTCTTAAATCCTCCAGCGAGGTTACTCCTAATAGGGTATTGTGCTTTTAATCAAGGCATATTTGTAAATCTCTTAATCGGGTGATTCCTGACCGGAATTAGTTCTTAACAAGACTTATTGTAAAGCTTTAACAGGCTTGGCTCCTAAAAGGGAAAACTTCAGAAGAGTTTAAATAGTTATCCTTGTGAGTCTCATCTCACCATGGTTTTTACCTATTTGGGTTTTCCATGTATAAACATTTGTGTCAAGTGGTGAATGCTTTTGTAGTTATGATCTTATTTGTTGATGTGGTTAATTTTTGATAAGGCATGTTATGTAGAAGCATTGAGAGATGAACATGTTGGGTTATGATTAAGCATTGTTGATGTTTACAAGATTGAATTTGTTTACTATTAAAGTTGTCATAATAGTTAACTTGGTTGATGTCAAGTATTCTTATGAATATTGATCTTGACTGAGATATGTTTACTTTGTTTGACTGAGTTTGAGTTTGGGAACTTTATATCAGTTTTTCAATATATTGATTCACCCCCCCCCCCCCCCCCTCTCAGTATTCTATCGGATACTTATTATTTAATCATACCATCAATTGGTATCAGAGCATCTTAGGTCCTCTTAATCTAAAAGCCTAACAGCTTGAGGAAAAGATCTTGTAGATCATGATGAAGAAAGAAGTTTTGAAGTTCAACAAAGATAACTATAGAATATGGAGTGACAGAATGAATATTTACATTAAGAGTCATGGTAGTCAGTATTGGGATCATATAGAAAATAAGTATACTACACCTACTGGACCCCTGACCGGTGATCAGAAGAAAGAACGGCAAGAAAATCACCAAGCATTAGAAGCTATTATCAATTCCTTGTTTGATGCTAAATATGTAGATGTTCATGGTCTTGAAACTACATATGAAGTATGGAAGAAATTAGAAGAGATTTATAGCGGTGATGAACATGTTAAGATTGCCAAAGAGGAGAGTTTAAGAGGAAAGTTTGACGACATGAGAATGTCTGAAGGTAAGAATATCCAGTAGTATGGTCGAAGGATTAAAGAGATAGTTGGTGAGATAAAGAGTGCAGGAGGGAAAGTGGAAGATACCATAGTAATCAGTAAGGTACTGAGAACCCTGCTACCGGTCTATGCTATCCGAGTTACAGCTATTGAGGAGCTGAAATCCATTGACAAGACAAAGGTAACTCTTGACTCTATTATTTGCAAACTTACTGCTTTTGAACTAAATGGCTATGATGGTAATGTATAGAAATCAGAATCTGCATTTAGAGATTTTGTCTCTAACCCATCTATGAGAAGAATTAGAGATACCGACCATAACTATGAATCTAGATCCATCAGAGATGTTGAAGATGAAGACAGCTTAGTGGAACTTGAAGCATTGTTGGCAAAACGACTGTCTAGAGGCACTGGTAAATATAGAGGTAAGCTACCTTTAAAATGTTTTGAATGCAACAAGATTGGTCATATAAAAGCAAATTGCCCTAATGGTGAAAATGAATACAAGAGAGACAAATTTAAGAAATACAAGGGTAAAGGCAAGAGAGATTGTCTTGTAGCTATTAACAGTGGTATTACTGATGAAGAATATGATGATGATGCTAGTGAAGATATTGTGTTTGTAGCTATTAAGGAAGAAATATCATATCAGAAGGCACTACTATCTAGAATGGATAACTCTGTTTATTGGATCATTGATAGTGGTTGTTCACATCACATGACCGGTGATCAGAGGAAATTTCTTTCCCTGAAGGAATTTGATGGAAGTGTTGTCAAATTTGGCAATGACTCACCTTGTATGGTCAAAGGTAAGGGAGTTATTTCTCTTAATAGGAAGAGTAGTGTTGATGATGTCTATTGAGTTGAAGGTACAAAGCATAATCTTGTAAGTGTGGCACAACTTAATGACAAAGGATACCCACTGGAGTTTAGAAATGGAATGTGCAAAATCTTTGACAACAAAGGTGAATTGATTGCAACCGAGAATCAGACCAGAGGTAATCTATTTCATCTCAAACCTAAAGTTAGCAACTATTTGATTGAAAAAATAGATGATAGCTAGCTTTGGCATAGGAGATTTTGTCATATAAATTTTGACAATATTGTTAAATTAAGAAAGTATAAGAGAGTAAGAGGTATGCCTCAGCTAGTAAGCACGATGCATGTGATGAGTTTCAAAATGGTTTTGGTGCATGAAGATAACTGTTTATCTTGGGAATGATCAAATGCATAGTATGAAGTGAAAAATGTGTGATGAGTTATAGGATTCAAAATACGATGATCCAGGAGCGGTTGTAGATGTCTATAAGAATGTAAAGTCAATTGCATGTAATCTAATGGTCAAGATTGAACCGATGTGTTTGTAATCTCTATGAGATTTTTAGGGTTTGTGTTGTGTTACCAACCTAATGTATTTGTTTATAAGGTTGATGATTTGATTCAATTAGTTGTTGGAAAACTTAATTAAGTGTGAGAGAGATTGTTGCCAAACCAGGAGGTGTATTTGCATAATGATGTGAAGGTAGATAGGAACAGTAAAGGATTTGATTCAGCAAGGAAGTGATATATCCAGATCAGTCAAGAACCTATTGTTCTCTAAACATTACAACAATAAAATCCCTTAACTAGGTAAGCTTTAACAGGCTTGTTGTTGAAATCCTCTAACTAGGTGATCCATTAGCTTGGATTTGAAATCCTCCACTGAGGTTACCTTTAACAGGGTGTTTTTAGTCAATCCCTTAACTGGGTGGTCCTTAACCATATTTGTTCCTAACAGAACATTATTGTATAAGCTTCTAACTGGGCTTGGCTCCTAACAGGGAGAACTTCAGAAGAGTTCAAAATACTTGTGGGTATTCATCCCCATCGTGGTTTTTCCCATTTGGGTTTCCACATGAAAAATCATTATGTCAAGTGGTGAATGATTTTGTGGATGTGTTATTGATATGGTTGATATGAATGATTGGTAAATCTGCATTGATATATTTGAATGATTGGATATGATCTAAAATATGTTATTATTGGTATTAGTGAAGTGGTTTAAGATTTTGGTCAAAGGATATTTAAGTTTCAGATCTATTGCAATATATCATTGAAGTATTAGGTCAACCGGTAAGGTTTCACAGTGCTACTATAGTTTTGTTAAAGTACCTTAACCGATAAACTTTGTGAGTTGTTTTTGAGTTGGAAAGAAGTTTGGTGAAAGTTAGTTTACTTTTCTATCCACTGATTCACCCCCCCCCCTCTCAGTAGTTGACTGGATCTTTATAGTTTCATCATATTATCAGATCCTAGTGAAACTATTGAATCACCTGATAGCCCGTTATATATAACTACTAAAATCAAAGGCATACCTTCTCAAGGAGTGATTATTGATCCGGCTTGCATGGTTAATGTCATAACTGAAGAATTTCTTTATATTTTACAATTGCATCGAGTGATATATGATGATACAAATGTGGTGGTTAAACTTTTTTATGGCTTCTCTTGTACTTGTACTGGTTCTATCACACTTCCTATTGATGTTGGCACTAAATGCTTAGATGTTAGATTTGTTATAATTCCTACATCTGATCAATTTCGTGTGAAGTTGTGACATCCTTAGATCTCTTCCATGAAATTGATCGCTTCTACTGTTCATAAGTGTTTAAAATCTCCTCATAATGATAAAATCATAATTGTTCTTCATATCATATATCAACCTACGGTGATTCCTAGAGATGTTTGTCTTGATTATTTTTGGTTCGAACAATTCTAACCTCGTCAACCTAGAAGTGGTGCTCTCTTTAAATCATATCAAAAATGGAGAAATGAGATGATTTTGTCATTGAGTAAACCTATAACTCCAACACTTATCCTTCCTCTTGATGATCATATACCTCTTCTTGAGGATAAGATTATTCTTCCTCCTAAGGAAATAAATAATCTTCTTCGCAAAGAGGAATCTATTCCTTCTCCTATGGATGAGTCCATTCTTCCTCCCAAGGATAAAAATGATCCTCCTCTCAAGTGTCAAGATATTCCTCCTAAGGGTAGACCTATTCCTCCTCCTCATGGTGGACTCAATCTCCTTCCTACACCTCCCATTCCTCCTTTATATGGTGTGGTTTTGCCTCCTACATCTTACAAAGGGAAGTGACCGACTTCTCCTATTGTTCAACCTAAAAGACCTCCTCATATGCATCCTTAAAAGAATAAAACAAGCCTATAACTGATGAACTTAAACCTTCACAATCTTCAGCTAAAACTAAATGAAACCATTGTGCGAGATAACATTGATGGAGACGTCATGCTAGAGCTTGTGAACTTGCCTTGCAAACCATTTCTTCTCCCAAAACACCAACTTTTGACATAATGCCATTTTCTCCTAATGAGGATGTTCAACCTAACTCTCCAAGACACAAAATTCTTTAGACAAATGATGGTCCAAGTTCTATTCCTATTAGAGCTCCTATTTTTATTAATCTTGATGAAGAAATAGGTGAGAATGTTGGTAATGATGAAAATATGGATCCTAATATTTCTGATGATGAATATGAATATGTTGACATTGACAATGATTTATCTTAAAAAAATTAAAATAATTAATCCTAGCTCCTAGTAGCAGACAAAGTTACTCATCCTTAGAGCATGGTCCTTGTTTGGAACTTTTGATAGCTCCATCTACTGTACTTGATGTCGCTCCTCTTGTGAGTTTCCCACCTTCTCAAAGCAATGATGAGAAAGATCAGGGGCAGATGATGTTCTTGATTAGCTTCATTAGCACCATAGATTCTCTCTCTCCTCTCTTGCTTGTTTGTGACCTTCTTCTATTTCTCTCTCCATTCTTATATTTGTTGCCCCTAGTGTTTTCCAAAGCATTGAGATCTCTTTTGGTCTCTCCCATGTTGACTCAAAAGGCACATGTGTCCCTTTCTTCCATGGTGGTTTCCTATCTTTGGGGGATAAAGACAATTATATATATATATATGCGCGTGATCGCATGATATAGCATATAGACCCTAGATTTAAGTGAAACCACCCCATTCTTTCTGTTTTGTGTTCATTATCCTTTGATTTGTTCTCTCTTGGGGGCTAAATTATTGTGATAACATGCTTTTATTTTTGGGTGTATCCTTGTTGGATATTGTCATGAATTGTTGATGCTAGGATATGTTGTTGTCATTTATGTCAACATATTCCTATGATTTTCTTCGATAATTGCTAATTGGGAATATTTTCTAATCTGGTTTGTAGTGTTGGTTTGTTGATCACGATTTTGTTGAGTTTGGTATATCCTTCGGTATATTCTGATTGATAATATTTTGTGCTGATATTTTGGGATATTGTTTGGGATGGTCTTGTGTATCTTCATTTTAGATGAATCATGATTTGGTTCTTCGCAAGTTATATTTCTTCATGACAGTTGTTGATTGGTTGTGTTCTTAATGTTTAGACGTTGACCGATGAACATTTGAAAAGTGGTGTTGGTGCAGTTGTTCCTAATGATTATAATATACTTGGTGGTGTTTCCTAGTCATGTCCTATTTTTTTGGCAGTCCACATTGATCATTGTGTTATTTTTTGGTGGTTTTCATCAACCGGCATTGATTTACATATTATGCGGTATTTCTGGTGGTGTAGCACGTTGCGATTGAGCTTGGCATGATTTTTGATGGATCTGTGCATTTCACAATTTGATTTAGGACCATCCTATGCTATGTAAACCATTATATTGGTCCACTGGTCGATCTTTGTATCATGTGATGTAATTTTGTAATTGAGGGTTGAGGGTTTAGCCGACCTTGTTATCAAGGTTGATGAATTGTATATATAGGTGATATATTCATGTAGTTTAGGTTTCAATATTGTGTCTGCATTATCAGAGAGAGGATTATGTGTGAACAAGTGATTTATCCTTCAGTGTTGAGTTTAAGGAGAGATTGGTGTTGCAGAGAAGACATATGTGCTTAACCAGAACTGTAATCAGGCATTTGGAGATGTTATTCTTTCAGTTCATTTCTTTTGGATTGGAGTCTGAATCATATTGTAAGTTAGTGAGACTTCCCTGAGGGTTGTAGCCTTTCAGGCCATTATTATTTGAGTAGTGAGTTGTAGGAAGTGTTCCTAAATGCATGTGCATTCCCCATTGTAATATTTTCACATACTACTACAGAGTATCATCTTACTGTGGGTAGGTTCTCACCATGGTTTTTCCCTTCACCGGGTTTTCCACGTCAAAATCTTGGTGTTGTGTGTTGTGCTTTCAATTTGCCTATATGTCTTGTTGCTAAAATTTATTAGATCTATTTTTGGTGGTTAAGTTTGTTATTATGGTGAAGACTGATTCACACCCCCCCCCCCATCTTAGTCTTCCTTCTTGATTGCTGCTAACAATCCTACCTTAAAGAAAATTTCTCCAAATAAGGTGTACGTAATCGCTTTAACATGGGGGCATACACTCCGCTTAATGATTCTTTCTCTTTTATATCTTGATAATTAAAGTTACTTAGCTTTTTCTTTGTAATTTTTGGTAGATTCTTTTCATGACTCATAGTAAGAGAACCTTACTAGTTGTATTCATGGTTCTTTCTTTCTCTCTCTCATGATCTTCTCTTTTACCTTGTCATTGAAGTTGTGAGATCCTAAAGTCCACTAGGGGCTTGGCATATCTTGTCCCCTTGATGACTTGGTGAAATTTTTTCAATGTGAACACTTTATACTTTACCGAGAGTATGATTGACTTCATACTCCCACTAAAGTGGGGGCTAAATGTAGTATCCTAAAATTGCACCCCTTGTAATTTCGATCGCATTTAGGTCTTCACCTTAATGTTTGTGCCCCTTGGCTTGATTGAAGACATAATTATGCCCATACACCTCACAAACATAAAAAACCTTGATTGGCACCTCCTTGGGCACCTTGATCCTAACCCAAAATAGGGAAAGACTAGGGTGTGGCACCTTGGTCCTCCCTAAATTGGGCCCTCTTTAAACCCATTTCAACATTTCAAATTTGAGCGGGATGTCCCTCACCGTATCGGCTCATGTCGAAAAATTAGTTAATTTTATCAACGCGCAAGTATATAAAGAGGATTTCCCCTCTCATTTGAAGATCCATCAAGGAGAAAGAGAACACATACACAATTTAGCAATCCAACAATCAAGCATTAAAGAGCAATTGAGCATCTTCAGTCTTCCTTCAAGCCTTGGAGCAGCAATAAAGTCCAGATTAAAGCATTGAAGTGGAAATCTACATCCTATTTCATGAAACCTTAATTCCATGTGGAGGTAATCAAAACTTCACAAGGAGGTATAATCATTCAATTTCCAGTCATAATTAAGCATCTCCCTCAAAAGGAGAACCTTTACTTTCAGTCATTTCAATTACATTTATCTCAATTTCATGAGCAATTCCAAAACTGGGGTTTGACCTTAGGTAAGCCCTTGTTCCCAACTTATTTCCCTTTATTTCTATGTGCAGGAAATAGGTGTGTAGTTGTACTTCTCAAAACAAGCTTCAGACACAGAAACAGAACAACCCTTTTTGGTGTGCTAAAAATTCAGAGGATCATGTTGTCGCACCACGATCCTTGCTTTTTTCAAGCATTTTTGTAGGGTAGATCTGAATCATCTTATATTAGTCAAATCCAGGTGCAAGACAAAAGCCCAAACCTGTAGCTCATTATTTTCTTAGTTTTGTCTCCAATTTTAGCACTTTACCCTAAATCAGCATTTCAACTTACAAAAGAGGGAAAAACACATCATAATCAATCAATCCACTTAATATTAAGTCCTTATCTAATTTGTGACTGAATCTAGTGGATTCCTCCCCTCTTTCGAATGTATAGGAATTCCTCCCTGAAAAGCAAAAATTGATTTCGTGATTTCTCCTTCTATGTTGCAAATTGCCAAATCAATTTTTTCCCTTTATAGTCATTGATGACAAATCATCTCAAAAAAAAAACATGTCTGCATATATATATATATATATATATATATATATATATATATATATATATATATATATATATATATATATATATATATATATATATATATATATATATATATATATATATATATATATATATATACCTTACTTGTATCACTCATATTTCTCCATTTCTCCCTTTACCTTTCTCCCCCTTTGACATAAAGGACAAAGGGTCCCTTCAATCAAAAACAAAAAGGATATAAAAAATATGTATCAACCAAAAGGTATTCTTAACTATTCTTCTTCTGAAAAATCTGCTTGTATTTCTCTTTGAGTTTCAGAAGGAGAACCTTCCACAAATGCACTACCAGTTTGATACTCACTGATAAGCCTCTAGTTTCAACTAACAAATAAATGGCATGAGATAAGATGTCAGGAATAGATGGATTTTGTTCATATTCTTCTTCATCTCTAAGAAGTCCCGAAAAATATTCTAATTCAGCTTCAATAATTTCTTTCACTTTCCAAAAGATACAATGTCTTCTCTCTGTCTTTGAAATGATAACAACTCAGTTTGCAAAGAGTCTACCTTTTTCCTATGACTACCATCTTTATCACTCATAAAATTAAATATTTTTCCAATAAAATTTAGTTCGGATTCAATTAATTCAACTTTCACCTTGAAGTTTTTCATAGCAGTCAACCATTGGAGACAATAGCTATATACTATGTTGGCACTATCAATAAATTCCTTCATTTCATGAATGCATTCTATCAAATTCCTCTAAGAATCATTGCATCTCTCCAACATGTTTTGTACATTATCCACTTTTGTCTCTAAAAAATCTTCTCCTGCTCTGCAGCAGTCAACTTTTCTTCAGCTAAAGGAGATTCCAAATCATCTAATTTAATTATATCTTTCTATTTTCGGTCTTTCTTTTTCTTCTCAAGTTTTAAAGAACTAGAAAGCACAATATCCTTTACTTTCCTTTTGTGGAGGTGAGACTCTCCTTAGCAGAATTGATAGCAAGGGATATCAAATTAATACTCTAGAAACCTCCTGAAATGTCTTAAAGTAATCTTCACATGCTTCATCTTTATTTTCCAAGCAATTCAGATACCAATAGATCTGCTTTGCAACCAGAACTTGTGACTTTTGTAGACACCTAAAACTGGCACAGCAAATTAAATGGATTTTATTCATTTAATCATCATTAATTATTCCTATTAATTAAATTAAGATTTAATTAATATCCCTATTCTTCTAATCGCCTATTAATTAAATTCACATTTAATTAATATACCCTTCTTCTATCTAAACCATTTAATTAAATTCACATTTAATTAAATACCCCCCTCTAGCCATTTTAATTAAATTCACATTTAATTAAAAATATCAATTTATTCCCTTTCCCATTTTAAAATCTTCTTTGCATCTAAATAAATCAATATCCCCCCCACTTGCAAAATCCTACAAATGCAAGTTACGTCATCTTTTGGCTAAATTATAACTTTTTAATTTACTAAAATTTCTATTTTCCCTCACCCACTTGCCAAATCCTACATTTCCCACTTGCCCTCCTAATTTCTTCTAGAATCCCTCTAATCCTCCATTAATTAGCCTAATTCTCCTCATCATGTCCAATCCCTAAATTTGAGGAGTCACTTCCCCAAATTTGGAGAAAGTCTTCAAAACCATTTAAGACCTTCTTTCAACAAGATAACTTGTTGACTACCCCCAAATTTGTAAGGCTCTTACAAAGTTGTCCCCTAGACCACTAGTGGTTTTCCTCTTGAATCAAGTTAGCCTCCAAAGTCTTCAAAAAGCATTTAATGCCTCTTACAATCCCACACCCTAACCCATTATGGTTGTCCACTTGACCATCTTTTATCCATGCACAAGAGTTTACCTCTTGAACAATAGCTTGCTTCCTTGGATAAAAGCATTATCCAATGATGTCACCCCTTGAAGCCTTCCCTAATGATCAATTAGCATCTAATGCTTTCTTAGAATCTCTCAAGCCCTCTCAAGATGATATTTTTCAACTTGGGATTGGATTGACTCGCTCACATGGATTGATAACTTTCAATACTAGCCTTTGTTGAGATTGCTCAATCTCAACCATCTATTTCTCTATTTTCTCTATAAATAGAGCCCATTTCCTAATTCTCATGATCCAAGTTTCTATCCATCCACTTCTATTGCATCCAATCTATAGTCTAATTGTGTTGTGGATGTTATCAAGGATTTCAATCCCCATCACCAATAATTTAGGCCATCTTAGTTACATTATAGCTTAGTTCTTTTAATACATGTTTAGAATATCTTTCTAGCTTAATTCATCTCATTTTCATAGCATTCTCATATCTCGTCCTCATATTAATCTAATTAGTTCACTTGATTTTCAATTTGGATCCCATTTCATATCTTCATCTTGCATCTTGCATCTTCATCCATCATCTCATCTTAGCTAGGATATTAGTTGTATGCATTTTGATCCTATAATCATCATTCATAACTCGTTCTCTAGGTTGTCATCTTGAGGATCAAGTGCTCTTCCAAGTGAGGGCCACCTTGAATCTTAGAGATCTTTAGAGATAGTGGAGCATGGGATAGGCTAAGCAATCTTGAGATTTCTTCGACTAACAATTAGTTTAGTTTGCATTTTCAATCTCTTGATTTCACTAACATAATGTCTCATGTGTGTGTGTGATTTGTGTTTTCTTGTAGGTGCAGGCATCCCCCATATTTTAACCACATATTAATTGACGCCTACCGTGGGGCACATCCCCAAAAATAAAATCATTTTTTGGGCAAGATAAGGATTGCAAGCACACTTGAACACTATTTTAGTGCATCTGGAACATACTATAGCGCATCTGTGGAAAAATTTAGTGTATTCATCGCATTGTTTAGCATATTGGAATCATTTCTCAGCATGTTTAAACTTCTCTTTAGCGCATAACCTTTTCTGATATCTCAGTGCATAGGAGTATCAGTATAGCGCATTTGGGCATCAGAGTAGCCCGTAGGGGTTTTCTTTTAGCACTTTTACCCCATTTTGTAGCACATCTGTGTCGAAGTTTAGCGTGTGGCTCTGACAGAGAAAAAGAAAAAGTTGTAACAGAGTAAAAAACAATTAGGCTTGTGAAGCTCACCATATGATTTTTAATTTTCTAACTTATGTTTTCTTGCAGGTCTAACAATTTGATACAGGATTGAAGGAGTTAAAGTAGGATTTGATTTTAATTTTTCTAGCTTTTTCAAAGTTGGCTGAAATTAACTTATTTTCTTTTCAAGCTAAAAAGAATATCATTAAATTTCAATTGCTGAAAGAATCTCACATTTAAATTTGAGGGTTTTAAAAAGAATCAAATTTGGAAGGTTAAAAGAGAACAAACAACTTCACATTTTCCTTCTTGCAAGTTAGGTTCACACTTCAAATTTTGGGGTTATAAAAAGAACAACAACAATCTTCATTTTCTTGCAAAGGTTAAAAATTTCACAAATCAATACTTGTTTGCAAGATTAAAAAGAACAATTCACATTTTGTTTTGAAAAACTATTTCCATCTCAAAGCAACGTGCATTATTTTAAGTTGACCATGATTTCATTTCCTAGATTAAACAAACAAATTGCTTTATGGGACTAAAAAGAACACCATTCTTGTTGGAGCAACATCTCCAAATAGGTCTTAGTAAATCACTGCTTTGGAAGGATAAAAAGAACATTGTTTGCCTTGTCTTGAAAGTGGCAGTTATATGCTCTCCCCTTAATTGGGTGACCAAAAAACCAAACCACTCTTTTATGCTTTCTTTTACTTCAAGCAATTAAATCCTTTAGAAGGCATGCCCTCCTGAGTTTCCCTTAGGGCACCATTAAGGCCGATGAGAGGGGAACAACCTAAGTGGGAAATGACTTTATCGCCAAGTGTTCCAACCCACTATAATCAAATATGGAGGCTGACGAAAGTCCCCTCCAACGGTTTTTCTCAGTGAATAGTCTTCCCCCAATATCTTTAAGATACATAAAGCCTTTGTTCTAAAGGTTGGGAAGCCTCCCGATGGAGTTTATCACTGAAGACTGAACAGAAGCCTGATTAAAAACCATAGAAATAGAAGCTTTGAGCCCAGACAATTACCAAAAATTGGCAATATCATAGTGCAAGGGTGGGGAAGAATCTGCCCCCAAGATCACTCACCATATATCTCCCAAGATAACTACCCAATTGTGAAGCAATTCACTTAAGGTTAATTTCTGGAAAAAGGCAAAAAAGCAGGCACCCCCTAGGGGGTGACAAGGTTGTTTGAGCTGATGGAGTATCGAGACTAGTGGGCTATGATATTGTCAATGACCCTTGAATAAAAAGTCTACTTGATCTGTCTTTTTTGTAATCCAAACCAATGAAAACATCGGGGATTTGAAAACATCCTCAAAAGGACATACACTATTTGTTTAGCATACACAAGTTGTTATCACTTCTATCTGCTATGTTTTCAAGTCATTTTCATAAAAATCATCCATCCAGTCATAAAATTTATTTCTCAACATCACAGCAAAACATCAAAAGAAAATTATCAGGACAGTTAGCGCGTAGGAGCAACATCCTAGCTCATCTCAACCATCCAATAGCACATTCTAACCAATAGTTATCACTTTCATCACTCACATTAGTGCGTGATCAATATCATACTAGTTAGAATTCAAATAGCACTTTTTAACATCACTATAGCGCATAAGAGCATAAACCTAGTGCATCTGAAGCATATTATAGTGCATATATACAAAACATCAGCGCGTAAGAGGGACATATTAGCGCATAACCTATTCGACAATTGTACTATCAAACAGTATAAAATAGCACATTTGAGAGGCAACATAGTACATCTAGAACATCCTGTGGTGCTTTGAGAGAATCCTTTAGTGCATAAGGTCTCTATTCTAGCGCATGGTCAAAATTAGTGAAAAACAGAGAGCAAACCAGTCACCTTGTGAAATTTTCATCAACAGTTTTAGATACCCTTTTAGGTCCTCTAACAAATCCAGCAACAAAACTTCAAAAAGGGATCATAAGAGAAATTTCCAAATCCAACAAAGCATTCTTAGAAAGAGTTTTAAAATCTTCAACTAGCTTGAGATCAAATTTCATCCAACAAAATTAAGGAGTATCAAAACAGTGATCAAAGGTTCCACCATCCAAAAAATTTATCAGCTTCAATACCTAGTTAGGTTCTCAAGTTGTCAAATTAAGTTTCTACATCAAGAAACTTGACTGATATCATTTGACACACTTTGTCATAGAAGAAAATCAAACAAAACTTCTACTTGATAAGTAAACTTGAGTATCCAAAACAAAGTATCCATATCCAACATTAACATCAACCTTTGATCATTTTTTATGACCACTCTCCATATTTTGAGAAGAGGAAGTATTCATCAAAAGACGAAGTTAAAGAAAAAACAACCTAGTTCTAAGGCACTTATCAAGAGGAATAAATTTCTCTATATCAACCATCAGCTCATTAAATCACATCATGTTTTCTTGCATCATATGTGGTTGTATATCCAAGGAAAAACCAATGAATTTGACAAAGAGCCTTTGAGAAGTAGGGCTTACATTCAGAAAGCAACATTCAACCAACGCCTTAATAGTGGAGGAAGGATTAACCTTGCTTGGTTTCCAAATTTTCTTATCACTTATAACGAGGCTTGACCTGAGCCACCAACTCCACCAAGAACCCCAATAGAAGAAGAAGAATTCACTACGGTAGAGATATATTAATGCCCGCTATCACTCGATCTCAGAAAAATAAAAAGAAGGAATCACAACCAAAATCAAGTATGAGTCATAGACTATCCAATCCTTTTGATGAATATGTGAATATGGGAGAAATAGAGATCATCGATGAACTTCTCCAAGAATGTCAAGAGAACACGTATTTCCAAAAAATCGTAGAAAGACTTATAGAAGCGGATAAGGAAAAATATCTACTCATGCTAACTAAAAAAGGAGTTAATATTCCTGAGGATTTTGACACAGAATACTTAAGGAATATAGATGAGAGAATTTCAAGGACAAGAGCGAGAAACTATACTTATCAAGAACAACGGAGATAAGAAGAGACACATGATCAAGAAAACATACGCAACCAAGATCACACCCATGAACAAGACAACACTCACGAACAAGACCATGCTTGCAATCCAGATAATCTTAATGAACGAGGGGAAGCTCCCCATCAAAGGACAAATGCACTCTTAGCTGCTCTTACAAAACAAGTCCAAACACTTCAAAGACAAATGCAAGACATGCAACAAGGGACCACGGTACGATACTCCTTAGACGAAATTTGTCCTTATCGTTTTGATAGGAGATTGAACATGCTACCTTTTCCCCCAAATTTAGATATACCTAAGTATGAAAAATACGATGGTAAGAGTGATCCCCGTGATCATGTTCGGAAATTTCATACCATGAGCTTAGAGTTTTCTCACAATGACACATATTTAATGAGATTATTCCCAAAAAGTTTGGGAGGACAAATAATGGAGTGGTTGTCAAAACTCACACCTCCCATTAGATCATTTGATGAGTTGGTGAACAAATCCATAACACAATACTCATATAACATCTAACATGCAATCACCATGCTGGATGTGTGTAACACAAAACAAAAGAACAATGAAACATTCATGGTTTTTCTACAACGATGGAGAAGCATGTTCTCAAAATATCCATGAGATGTTCCTGAAAAGGAAAAGATGTAAATCTTCATAGACAATCTAAATGGTGAGATGAGTTATCAACTCAAACTACAATGTATACCATCTTTTACAAAATTAATAGAAAATGGTATCCAAGTGGAGGAGGATTCCATCAAGAAAGGAACATTGAAGTTATTTAAAGAAAGTGTTAATTCATCAAACAATAACAACAATTCAGACAAGTCCAGATTTTGGACAAGGAACAAAAATATTGTTAATGATGGGGAAATCGATGCCAACAATATGAAGTCTAAACAACCAGTGTTGACTTTATCAGACAACCCACCATCCAATAATGATAAAAAAGTTGTTAATCAAGGCACTAATACTTATCAGCAAAATACCAACCAAAGAGATTCAATGTCAAACAACAACAATCACCAAGGAAACAACAACAACCAAGAGAACCACACAAACCAAAGAGGCAACACTAATACTTTCTCCTATCGATGAATATACACGCCATTAGAACAAACCTTGGAATCAATATTTTAAGATCTATTAGCAAATAATATCATCACATTGCTAGCCACAAGCAACTTTGAACCCCAAATCAAACCACCATGGTGGAATGACTCATATTATTGTGATTATCATTGAAACAAAGAGCATAACACAAATGATTGCATGAGGCTGAAGAACATAGTTCAAGACATGATAGACAAGGGCAAATTAATGATCGATGATCATAAAACCAATGGTGACCATGAAGCTTTCAAAAATCCTATTCCTAATTACATCAAAGGAGGAGCGTCAATATCAAACAACACCAAAGGGGCTCATATTAATCACATATACGAAAACACCATCAATCACATATTGCCATGTGACAATCAAGTGAATGTCATAAAAATTAAAGACAAACAAGAACATGCGTCAATAAATGTGACAACAAGAGCACAGAAATATGTCTTGAAAGGGAACACATCAACATCAACAACTCTCCCCACGACCCAATATAACATGGTTGACCACCTACGGAGAACACCCACTCAGATATCCATACTTGAGTTACTCAAACTTTCACAAAAACACAAGGATATATAGGAAAAATCTCTTATCGAAACAACCATTCCAAATGATCTAGATATTGATCGATTCCAAGCCATGGTGGCCCATATGATAGTGCCACACAATATATCTTTTTTTGAATAGGATGATGTCTCTTTGAATCATCTACATAATACCCCGCTACATATCAAGGTCTTAGTCTATAAACATCTGGTAAAAAGAGTATTAATAGATGGAGGATTTGGTCTCAATATATGTGTTAGGTCCTAGAGACAACTGAGAGGGGGGGGGGGGGGGGTGAATCAGTTGTCAAATAAATTCAAACCAAAAACAACTTAACCAACCTTAATTCTTAATACCAGTAAACCAAACTTTATGTCGATAGACAATTTATCAGTTAATTACAGTACCGGTAAAGATTAATGCATGAAATAGAAAGACAATAACATCCACAACACATAACACCAATATTTGTACGTGGAAACCCTATAAGGGGAAAAACCATGGTGGGAAACCTTACCCACAATCAAATGATACTACTGTAGATAGTATGTGTATACAAATGGGGTCTGCACATGCAAAAAGGCCAAGCGCCTAGAGCTCACTTCTCAAACACAAATAGGAGTCACACTGACTACAATTGGATGGTTAAATCCAATGAGAATGTACTGCTCAAAATAGTATCTTCATATGCTGGATTCAGT
Organism: Cryptomeria japonica; assembly: GCF_030272615.1. Taxonomy (NCBI): domain Eukaryota; kingdom Viridiplantae; phylum Streptophyta; class Pinopsida; order Cupressales; family Cupressaceae; genus Cryptomeria; species Cryptomeria japonica. The sequence continues at coordinate 468,809,759 of NC_081407.1, forward strand.
ACCGATGTAGTTTTGATTGTCTTTACAAAAACCTTGCTTCACCTTCAAATGATGTCTATGTGTATAGCTCTTCTTATTCTCACATATACCTTCTTACAATTCCTTATCCTGATCGCATATCGATCTTATAAATAAGATCTTACATATATACCATAACCTAAGACCAATTTTAGTAGGTCGGCTCTAAAAGATATTACAATAAAACAATTACAAGTAAATCAATAACTGATTCAACATGTTGGCTTAATGCGTTTACAATAACAACAAAATCATCTCCAAAGCGTGTCGGGCTGATCTGGAATAGATAAGCTTGTCGGTGCATAACCTGGACCTATTTTTTGGTAACAGCAAATATGCAAATACGAATATGCCAATGAACAAATCTCCAACACAAAGTGTCCAAACGATGTCTTCGACATAACCAGGTGTTTTCCATGTCATTCCAAGTGCCGGTGAACAATATATCTTGCCGGTGTTCTAGATACTGGTGACTGTGCATACGTCACTTGCTTGCCGATGAACATTGCCAATCCTTCAAAGTGCCAGGAGTAGATAAGTGTTGATAGGTGTTGACATCAATGAAAAAACCATACCAAAATACCAACAATCTCCCCCTATGGCATTTATGGCAACACAAGATGGAAAAACCATCAAAGTGCCAAAACAGAAATGCCAAATACCAAAAACCAACAATCTCTCAAAAGAGATCATAACCAGAAATCAAAATTTATAATCAATCTCTCCAAAGTAATAATCTCTCCCCCTGAGAGTAACATGTGTTTTCCTTAATACGTCCTGAATACCAACATGGGGGAAGGAAGCGGCAATAGGGGAATTCAAAATTTAAACTCTCTGCAAGGCGGGAACCCTGGTTCCAATGATGGGGGTGGCCAGATCATATCTGGTCCCATAGGGGAGAAGGATAAGCCTCCGGACTCTCTGGAAGCTGCTGTTATTCAGGAGACTGGTAGTACCTTGCCAGAAAAGCTTGAGGGTCCCTCTGGGCCCTTGGGGGAAGGGAACTGCGGGGGGCCATTCCATGTGATGGTTCCGGGGTGAGCGGAATAGAATCTAAAAAATGGTCTTCTCTATTTGGAACTAGACCAACTAGCAAATCCTCACTCCCTCCTGTCAAGAATTTATCTGATCCTTCTGAAGGTAAGTTTGCTATCTCTATTCTCGATCTAGTTTTGGATCACAATATTTCTAGTATGTTGAACTCTTTGGTAGGCAAATTCATGGGGCTGCATCCTAATATTGAAATTGTTAGGGCCTATGTCAAACAAAAATGGGTCATTAAGGGTAATGTTGAAATTTTGGCCCTTCCCAGAGGCCTTTTGTCCTTTTCTTTTTCGTGCAAAGAAGATAAACTCATGATTCTTTGTGGAAATCCCTGGATGGTTGGAAAGATAGCTTTGGTCCTCCATAAATGGCAACCAAATCTGAATCTTTCACAAGTTCCTGTCTGGGTTAAGTTGTCAGGCCTACCTCTGGAATATTGGGCTGAAAGTATCTTCTCTGGAATTGCAAACTCTTTTGGTGAACTGCTTTCTATAGACCTAGTTACAGCCTCTAAAACGAGACTCACTCATCCTAGGTTTTGCATAGGGGTAGCCCACGATGCAGACATGTCAGATCAGATAGATCTAGTTTCAAAGCTAGGAACATGGAAGCAACATGTTGAATATGAATCTATTCCCTTTTCCTGCTTCCATTGTAAAAAATGGGGCATTGGGCGAAGTCATGTCCCACCAAACCCAAGGCAATATCCAAGCAACCCAAGCCCCCCTCTGAGAACCAAAGGGCCCCAGATAAAAAGGTTTGACAAGTGAAAAGCTTAGATAGAAAAGATGAAATCCCCAATCATCCCTTGGGGGAGAAGATGGAAGTGGCCTCTATCTCCTGGTCTTTTATTTAGGAAGCTCAGAGAAATGATCCAAACAAAGTCTACCTCCCAATCACTTCTCAAGTGGGGGAGCAGAATGCCCAGACTAACCACCCTAACAACTTTTTAGAAGTGGTGGTTCACACCTCTGAAGGAAATGAACTGCACGAGGAAAATTATCAACCAGAGGAGGGGGAAATCACTATTTCCCAGGAAGAAAATACTAATCCCTCTTTGCTCATGCCTAGCTTCGAAATCCAAGAAGCTCAAAAATGTGCAATTTTGGGCCTGAACCTCTCGAATTCAGTCTGGAGCTCAAAATCAGCCAACAATGATCTTAATGACTCAAATGCTTCTAGTACTCCTAAATGGGGAAATGAAGAAGAAATCTCTAAAATATTAACCAACCCGGTTGCGGATCCTGAGATAGATGCCGAATGGAAAATACCAAAGCAAAGGAATAAGAAAGGATCAACTCCTTCGACTTCTCTCATAAGAAAATCCAGCAAAATTGCTCAAGTGGATGTCAAGTATACCTCCTCCCCAGGTCGTCCCTCTAACCACATAGTCAGAATTAAGGAGGCCAGCAAGAACATTGCAGATGGAACCTAGAAGACTCTTAAGGAGTTAGGAATTGGTAAGTACCTATGAATATTATTTCTTGGAATATTAGAGGACTTAATAATACCCATAAGCAAGACATTATCAGGAATATAATAAGGGATAGTAAACCTGATATCTTTCTAAATCAAGAAACCAAAATGAGTAAAGAGAAAGTTGAATCTTTGAAGTTTTTCAAAAATGGAAAAGTCAGTGGTGGAAGTTCTGAAGGTGCTTCAGGAGGCATTGCGACCATCTGGAATCTCAATTCTGTCAAAGGGCAAGTTATCATCCAGGACAATAATTTCCCGTGTATCAAATTTGAGCATCTAAAACATGGTACTACTTGGGTCCTAACTAACATCTATGCTCCCAACACCTTAAAGGCTAGAAATTCCTTCTAGAAAAATCTTATTCAAGCTAGGGACAGCTTTAGGAATCTTAGCTGGTTGGTTATGAGATATTTTAACACTCCTTTGAGAGAAGAGGAAAAATATGGAGGAAGCCCCCCCAGTTGGAAAGTAGATTAGCCCTTATGGACTTCATAAATTCTTAGGCCCTCAACGATTTGGAAATTTAGGGATGTAATTATACTTGGACTAACAGGAGAACTGGTACGAACCTCATCCAAGTTCGCCTTGATAGGACTCTCATTTCCAATGACTGGTTTAGTCATTATTTCTGTTCTCTGTTGGCTCACATTCGGGTTGGCTCAGATCATTTTCCCATTACCTTTAATGCTGAATCCATCAACAGAAGGAGAAACTTCCCCTTCAGATTTGAAAAAATGTGGACCCTCCACCCAGACATCAAAAGTAATATCCAGAAATGGTGGAGCATCCAAGTGGAGGGAACTGCAATGTATAGAGTTGTTAAGAAGCTTAAGAGCATTAAGGATAACATAAGAATTTGGAATAAATCCAGCTTTGGGAACATTTTCGAGGCCAAAAGTATAGTCCAAGAGGATCTCAAAGAAATCCAAACTCAAATCCAGAAAGATGGTTTCAGAACTGTGTCCATTGCTGAAGAAAATGAGGTTCTCAAAAAATATCACGACATCATTGCCAAAGAGGAATACTTCTAGAAGCAGAGATCAAGAAGCATCTGGCTTAAGGAAGGTGATAGGAACACAAGATTCTTCCATATGTCGACTATCAAGCATAAAGTTGTTGACAGGATCTCCAAACTCATGGTGGATAAAGGGGATATTACTAAGGAGGAGGAAATCATAAAGGAAGCCAAAAGTTTTTTTTTGGATCTGCTAAAGAGGGATAACAGATTGGATGTTGAAGACCAATCTTCTTTTCTCCTTAACATCCCTTGTCTCATAGATGATTATAAGAATGCTTCCCTTTCCTCCATTCCTTCTAATTAATAAATAAAAAATGTTGTCTTCTCCTTTGATGGTAACAAAGCGTCGGGCGGCCCGGATGGTTTTCCAATGTTCTTCTTCCAAGATTTTTGGGACATTGTCGGGAAAGACGTTACCGATGGAGTCAAGGAATTTTTCAGGGCTAGGAAACTTCTGAAAGAAATCAACGGCACTTTTTTGGCTCTCATTCCTAAATCTCAAGGGGTCGACTCCATGGACAAATTCAGACCTATCAGTCTCTGCAATTCCTTTTATAAGATAATATCTAATGTCCTTACGACCAGATTGCTTTCTGTCCTTCCAGCTATTATCGGCCACCAGCAAACAAGTTTTGTCCCTAGCCATCAAATTCTAGATTCTATTATCACTGTCCATGAGAACATCCATTCTCTAGTTAAAGCTAAGAAGCAGGGTCTTATTCTTAAGCTTGACCTCTCCAAAGCCTATGATAGGGTTGACTGGGATTTTCTCTTGAAGGTCCTCAGGTCTTTTGGTTTCTCCTCCAAAGTTGTGGATCTCATCACCCATCTTATCTCTTCTACTTCATTTGTTGTCCTTATCAACGGTTCACCTTCCCCTTTTTTCCAAGCTTCCAGAGGTCTGAGGCAAGGGGATCCTATTTCCCCTATCCTCTTTATTATCATGGTAGAATGCTTTGGAAGGAGTATGGATAACTTGGTGTTGCAAGGCTCCTTTAAGGGCCTCCACCCATCCTCTGCAGATCTGATTTGTTCTCATCAATAATTTGTTGATGATACCATCATCATGGGGGACTCTAGTATCTCTGAAGTTAAAATTTTGAAGAGTAATCTTTGTAAGTTTGCTTCTGCGTCAAGCCAGCTTATCAATTGGACCAAAAGCGAAGTCTTTTTCATCAACACTCCAGAGATAAGACAACAAAGAATCAGTAGAATCCTGGAGTGTAGGATTATTGATCTTCTTGCAAATCACCTTTGTCTCCCTATGGGCACAGCTCCTCCCGACTCCTTCTGGAGCTCACTAGTGGACAAATTCCAGAAAAAGTTAGCTGGATGGAAAGGAGCCCTCCTTCGTCAGGCTAGCAAGCTCCAACTTCTTAAAGCTTCACTTCAAAGTATTATGATATATGCACTCAGCCTTTTCAGAATTCCTATGAAGTATGTCGATGCTATTGAGAAAATCCAAAGAAGATTTCTTTGGTCTAGGGTTGAGGACAAGAAAAGAATGTCCCTGGTGGCCTAGGATCAAGTTTGTAAACCGAAGAGACATGGCAGGCTGGGACTGAGAAGGACCCATACTCTAAATGAAGCACTTATGTCCAAACAAGTCTGGAGAATGTTCCATCTTGATACTGAATGGTGTAAAATTTGGTGAAGTAAGTACTCTCTTCTTTCCTCTTCCTTGTCTTCTTTTATCAACTCTGACATTAGTATTAATGGTTCCCACATATGGAATTATGCTTCAAAATGTAAAGAAATTATAGCTAAAGGAGTGATCTGGAAAGTTGGAAATGGTAGGAAAGTTCAATTCTGGGAGGATCCCTGGCTTTTTGATAAACCTCTCATAGAAAACAATGAATGGGCCCCCTTTGCTCCCTCTTGTATTAGATCTTATGGCTCCTTAGTTGCTGAGTATTGGATTGGCAATGAATGGCATAATATTGAAAGCATTCATCCAAGCCTCTCTTAGCTTAAGATTCATCTGTCTGTCGTCTGGTTGAACAATGAAGTTGACTCCCTGATCTGGAAACTTAATCCTAAAGGTACCCTGACTATCTCTTCCATGTTTGGTATCCTGACCCCTGACCCTTCAGTGAATCCCATCTGGTCTAAAGTCTGGATTAGAGGCCTTACCCCCAAGATCAACTTCTTCTTCTAGACCGTCCTTCACATCAAAATCTTAACCCTTGACAACCTAAAAAGTAGAGGCTTTGCTTTCCCCAACAGATGTGCTCTTTGCCTGCAGGAAAAAGAGTCTGTGGATCACCAGGCCATCCACTGCCCCTTCTCAGACTCCATTTGGGAAAGGTTCCTCATTAGTTTTAGCATTACCTGGGTGTTCCCCAAATCTATCTCAGATTTGTTCTCCTCCTGGAACATAAAATGGTCTAATTCTTTTTTGAGTTATTTGTGGTAGCTCTCTCTCCCTCACATCCTTTGGGGTCTCTGGAAAGAAAGAAATAACCGAATCTTCAGGGATGTTTCTCTCAACCAGGACATTGTGTTCCAGAAAATCCAATGCGCTATTCAGGAGAATATAGAGATCAATGAGGGTCCTTGTGTTGCAAACAACCTTCAAGAAGCTATCATTCTTAGGGCTTGGAACATGAAGTGTTCTGATAGCTCTAACCTCTTTCATAATAAAAGGCTTGATGCTATTTGGCAAACTCCTCCCCAAGGTTGGTTCAAAGTTAATTTTGATGGTGCTGCCAAAGGTAACCTAGGTCCCTCAAGTTGTAGAGCTGTTCTAAGAGATGACAAAGGAATGTGCACGGAAATGGTTGTTGTCCCTATTGGGGTTCAAACTAACCATGAAGCCGAAGCAATGGCTTCTCTCCAAGGTATCCTTCTAGCCAAAAAATGGAATTGTCTCTACCTTTGGATTGAAGGGGACTCAAACAATTTCATAAATTGTCTTAAGGGGGTCTCAACACCTTCTTGGTCAATCAAAAACATTATTACCTCTGCTAGAGACCTCATCTGCACCTTCAAAAAAAGCTACATTTCCCACATTCACCGGGAGGCCAACGGTTCCACTAACTGGGCCACCACCATGGTAGTTAATAAGGAAGTAATGACCATGTGGATGGGAGAACATGTACTCCCCGAAGATGTCAGGAAAATCATTTGTCATGATCGGTATATAAGTACTCCTAAGATTCTCGATGGACAGGAAAATTATGAAAAGAATTGATTTGAGTACTTCGAGTCACTGTAATAATGAGATATTCATTAATTATATTATCATCTCCATAAGTTCCCACACTTTCTTGGTGAATCTTATTGTTTTGAAAAGCTCTCCGGCTAATTTGCTCTGCAAGTTTCAAAACCTGGTGTTGAACAGCGACAAAATGGGTGGCAACAGGAGGCGATATGAACCAAGTAGCTGTAAAGAATGGAAACAGAAGGAGGGGGTTTGGGGTATTCTGCAGAATGGTGGTCTCTCAAAATTCATGGAGAGACTCCATGGTCATGACAGTATGGTCACCAGCTTTTTTTGTAAAAATTGGAAGAAGAGAATGCCGAGAATGGGAGATCAGACTGTGGAAATCGATGAGGATCTAATTGCTCAAGCTACGGGCCTCACTAGAGATGGGTGTAAGTTCTACAGAGATAGGAAAGTCAGCAGAGAAGCTATAGAAAGATACCCGGACATGGAGAAAGAGAAGAAATGACTGGTAAAGTTGAGAAAAACCTACTACCCGCCCAGGGCTTTTGCCAAACCCTGGCGGGAAGTTCTCTTTGTTTTAATGCGATATATCATGCTAGATGGTAGGTTCACCAAAATCTATGGTTATTTGTTTGTCCTTCTAAACCATTTTAGGCACAATGATAAGGTAAATTTTCCTTTTTTTTTGCTTTGTTTGATGAATGTTCCCTCAAAGCCCACAAAGAGAACCCACGGGGTGATACGACCATGCACCAAGGCCTGATGGTCCTCATCTATGACCATCTTAAGGCTAACCAAATTGCTCGCATGCAACCCTTTGTGGATACTGAGGATGAGGGGTCTGACCCTGCCTTCTCAGATGATGAGGAATCTGAAAGTGACCCCATGACCAACACTGAGGACAACATGGATGTCTCAGATTATGATAGTGGAAAGATGAGGAAACACAGCAAAACTAGACCCTCATCCTCCAAGGGCAAAACGCCCAAAGGTAAACCCCTGACTAGCATTTCTTTGGAAGAGGAGACTTCGGATGACTCTAAGTAGGAGTACCCTCATGGGCAACTGAAGAAGAGGACTAAAGTTCACACCCAGACTAGAAAAATGCACAAGAAGAAAGAGGAGACTGTTAAGGAATTGGAAGCTCAAAAGCAAGTTAGGGACTCAGATAGCGACCAGAATCCAGAAAAGGAGACATTGGAAGAGGCTCTTAGGGCTGTTGACACCACCACCCTGCACACCCCTAAAGTGGAAATGGCTACCCCTGAAAAAGTTGACCACCCACCTAATCCTCCCCCCGAGGGTTTGAATGTTTTTATGGAAACTATCGAGTGGCTCATCAATGGTTACAAGAAAGCTATGGACAAAAATAAAAAAACTCTACAAGAGAATCCTGATCCTGGAAACCATCAATAAAGGGGAAGGGAAAACCATGGAGAACTTCATTGAGGACCTAAAAAGTACTATCGCCAAAGCTGAAGACATAAGAGATGCTTTCAATCCTAGGTTCAAAAAAATTGAGAAGGATTTGCTGGAAAGAAAGAATCTTGCTGATACTAACAACCACATTCTCACAGATACTGTTAGCAAAGTTGGTACAAAATACATGAGTGTCTGAAGAGCATTGCCGAACAGAGCCTCAACATCTTGAAGATTTCAGCCAACAACACCAACACTCTCATCAGCAAGCTGGATGATGATAAGGAAATTCTAGACATTGACCCAGAAACGGATGGAACAGGGGAAGTTCAAGGTCCCAAAACCCATACCAGAGGCAAAAAGAAGGACAAAAAATCAAACAAGGATCTGGAAGACCTTAAATCTATTAGGGCTACTTACGACAAGCTAGTGATGAAAGTAGAGGACTTGTTGAAGAAAATTACTGTGTAGTGCCCTCTCAGTTTTTTTGATGTTGTTTGTTTAGCTGTCCTTTCGGTTTACTGGCTTTTTGCTAGTCTTTTTGTATGCAGTTCTTAAGTACTATTGGTGACTTATCTTAATATCTTTTGTTAAAGGTTTCGGGTCCTGAAAACCTATTTTTTTATTTAATCAGAACATGTATTTTCCTTGTGTTTTTCCATATCAATCTCTCCCCCTTTGAAATCAAGTGCCAAAGCCAAAAAAGCCAGGTTCAAATACAAAATACCAACCAATTCAGTATGCCAACTACTCCCCCTGAGAAGTAGCTCTCCTCACCAAAGCTGGAGTAAAATATTTCTTTGTTAACTCTATCAGTTGATGACAAACATCAACTGTCTAAGTCTCTACCGATGGGGGTATGACCCCCAGCTAGTCTCTAAGATATTCAAAAGTCTCCTTAGGCAAAGGCTTAGTGAAAATATCTGCAATCTACTCTTTCGTATTCACATAAACTAGTTTTACTTCTTTTGCTTCAACATTCTCTTTAAGAAAATTCAATTTGATAGAAACATGTTTAGTTTTAGAATGTAGTATCGGATTCTTAGATATATCGATTGCTGCAGTGTTGTCACAATAGATAGTTATAGGTTCCTTGCAATTTACCTTTATGTCCTTCAACATTTGCTTAAGCCATAATACCTGTGTACAGTTAGTTGTTGCTGCAATATATTCTGATTCTGTTGCTGATAAAGATGTGCAACTTTGTTTCTTACTCAACCAAGAAATTAATCTGCTTTCAAGAAAAAATGCTCTGTCGGTGGTGCTTTTTCTGTCATCCACATCTCCTGCCCAATTTGCATCTGTGTATGCACATAATTCAAAGTTTTCATCTCTAGGATACCATAAACCAATATTTGTAGTGCCTTGTAAGTACTGAAAAATCCTTTTTACTGCTGATTCATTATTTTCTCTAGGATTACTCTGAAATCTTGAAACAACACATATTGCATTCATAATATCAGGTCTTGTTTGTGTCAAATACATTAGGCCTCCTATCATATACTTGTACCTAGTCGGATTAACAGGTGTAGATTCATCCCTCAGTGATAATTTGTCATTTGTAGTCATAGGTGTGCTTACCGTTTTAGAGTTTTCCATCCCAAATTTCTTTAGTAACTCTTTCAAGTACTTGGATTGACTCAGAATATACCTTTATCAATCTGTGAAATCTGCAATCCTAAAAAGAATTTTATCTCTCCAATCATAGACATTTCAAATTCATGTTGCATTTCAATAGAAAAGTCTTTACATAATCCATCTTCTCCTCCAAAGATTATATCATCAACAAAATCTTCTATAACCAAGATGTCATCATTAGTCACCTTATAGTATAAGTTGTTGTCAGCATTACCTTTAGAAAAACTAATCTTCAAAAGATATTTATCCAATCTAGCATCCAAGCTCTTGGAGCTTGCTTCAACCCATACAAAGCTTTCCTTAACCTACAAACCATATCTTTATTATCTATTAAAGAAAATCCATCAGGTTGCTCAATGTAAACTTCTTCTTCAAGATCTTCATTCAAAAATGCACATTTAATATCCATTTGATATACTTTGTAGTTCTTGTGTGCTAGAAAAGCCAAGAATAATCTGACTGCCTCAATTCTAGATACCTGTGCAAAGGTTTCATTATAATCAATTCCTTCTTTCTGAGAATATCCCTTACACACTAGTCTTGCTTTATTTCGGATTACCTTACCATCTTCATTAAGTTTGTTTCTAAATACCCATTTTGTTCCAATCACATTTTTGTCTTTAGGCCGGGGAACTAATGTCCATGTGTTATTTTTCTCAATTTGTTCTAGTTCCTCTTCCATAGCTTTAATCCAATGCTCATCTTCACATGCCTCATTAATTGATGATGGTTCAATTTAAGAAATAAGACATACCTCTTCATTTGCCAGTCTTCCTCTTGTCATAACTCCTTGATACTTGTTCCCAATTATCTGATTTTCAGAGTGGTTCAATCTTACATACCGGGGTGTCTTCGTTTGTTGTTGTTCCTCAGTTACAGTGGAATTTTCAGATGATACCGGTGTAACTGGATCTTCATTCTATACTGGTGGATTCAATTCATTTGTCAGTATCTTCATTGTCGGTTCAGAGTCTATATACCTTGAAGTTCCTCTAAATTGTTCATCAATCTTCACATTTGTACTCTCAACAATTTTTTGCAATCTCTTGTTAAAACATCTATATGCCTTGCTCTTAGATGAATAACTAAGAAATATTCCTTCATCACTTCTAGGATCAAATTTTCCAATATACTCATCTCTTCTGATATAGCATTTATTTCCAAATATTCTGAAATATTTAAGAGTAGGAGTAATACCAAACCATAGTTCATGAGGGGTCTTACCAGTTTCTCCTTTGATATGAACTTTGTTGAATGTATAGACCGTTGTGCTTACTACCTCTCTCCAATATACATGTGGTAGATTTGCTTCAGATAACATACTTATGGCTGCATCCAAGATAGTTTTGTTTTTCCTTTCTACAACTCCATTCTGTTGTGGTGTCTGAGGTGTTGATAACTGTCTTCTGATTCCATTCACTTCATAGAATGTATTAAATTCCTTAGATGTGAATTCACCTCCTTGATTTGATCTTAGACATTTGATTTTCTTGTCGGTTTCATTTTCTACCATTGCTTTGAATAATTTGAACTTCCCAAGTGCTTCTGATTTTTCTCTGAGAAAAGTAACCCAACACATTCTAGAATAGTCACCAATAATTAGCATAAAATATCTATCACCTTGAAAGCTTTTAGTTCTAGTTGGACCACATAAATCAGTGTGAATTAAGTCAAGAGCATTATTGGATTTTTCTGGAATACTTTTAAAAGATGCTCTAGCTTGTTTTCCAAATTGACATTCCTTACATACCGGATTGTGAGGCTTAACCATCTTAGGTAAATCTCTAACTGCCTTAGTAGTACTTATTTTTACTATGCAATCAAAATTTACATGACAGAGTCTCTTATGCCATAGCCAGATTTCATCAATATGTGCAATCAAGCATGTCTTTTCCTTGATATTCAAATGAAGGATATTACCTCTAGTTTGATTACCGATTGCAATTTCCAAACTAGTTTTGTTCATAATTTTGCATTTTCCATTCTTGAATTGTAATTGATATCATTTTTCAACTAATTGACCAACACTCAAAAGATTATGCTTTAAACCTTCTACATAGTAAACATTGTCAATATTATGCTTACCATCAAGAGATATAGTACCTTTTCCTTTGATCAAACAAGCTCTGTCATCTCCAAATCTTACCAGACCTCCATTATATTCCTGAAAGTTCAAGAATTTACCTTTATCACCAGTCATCTGATGTGAACATCCTGAATCAATGATCCATTCATCCTTAACTTCAACTTTAGCTGCCAGGGCTTGCTCTACCGGTTGAACAATAGGTGTCGGTTGATTTCTGTTATAGCAACAAAAACCCATCCATTGTCTATCGGATCTTCATCAGAATCATCAGTGACTCCTTCATCGGCAAGATAACAAGATTTATCTTTATTCTTCTTAAATCTGTATCTTTGGTATTTAGGGTTAGGCTTGTATGTTCTTCTAGCTTCTTCTCTTAGTCCAGCATGTCTATCAGGGCATCTTGAAGCCATATGACTAATCTTATTATAATTTAAAACATTTAAAGGGTGCTTTACCTTCATACTTACTTCCAACTGGACCTTTAGGCATTTTCCTTGCAAATAGTGCTTCAAGTTCTTCAAGTTCTTCATTTTCTCTCCTACTTTCCTCAAGTTCTCTTACATAAAAGGATTTCCAATTAGATTTGTCAAAATATGGTGCAGATGATGTTGATGCCTTAAAAGCTAAATATGTCTTTATAGTAGCAACAAGACCAAATTCCTCAATTTCAAAAGCTGGAAGTTTTCCAATCAATGTATCCCTAGTTACTGATGTATTAGGCATTGGTCTCAACTCATTTATAGCAGTAACTTTCATTTTATATGCTGGTGGCAATCCTCTTAAAACTTTTGAAACAATTTCATCTTCACTTACGGTTCCTCCACAACATTTAATATCCAAAACAATTTCATTTACTCTTTCCATAAAAGCAGAAATCCTTTCATCTTCTTCCATTTTCAGATTTTCATACCTAACCCGGAAGCTTTCAAGTTTTGCAATTTTGACTATGGAATTTCCTTCATTAAATGTTTCCAAATGATCCCAAATAGCTTTAGCAGTAGACCTATCTTATAATCCCATGATTTGCTGATCTGTTAATGCAATTTAGATGTGTCTCCATTCTGATCTTCCATATACCATAGTTGGTTCCATCAAGTTTAGGATTGTCCTTCCTGAAATAGTTAGTAGACATTGGATCTCCTCAAGCTGTTAAACTTCTGCAAAAAGAGAACTAAGCTCTAATACCAATTGTTAGGTCCCGAAGACAACTGAGAAGGGTGGGGGGGGTGAATCAGTTGTCAAATAAATTCAAATCAAAAATAACTTAACCAACCTTAATGCTTAATACCGGTAAACCAAACTTTATGTCGGTTAGACAGTTTATCAGTTAATTACAGTACCAGTAAAGATTAATGCATGAAACAGAAAGACAATAACATCCACAACACATAACACCAATATTTGTACGTGGAAACCCTGTAAGGGGAAAAACCACGATGGGAAACCTTACCCACAATCAGATGATACTACTACAGATAGTATGTGTATACAAATGGGGTCTACACATGCAGAAAGGCCAAGCGCCTAGAGCTCACTGCTCAAACACAAATAGGAGTGACACTGACTACAATTGGATGGTTAAATCCAATGAGAATGTACTGCTCAAAATAGTATCTTCATATGCTGGATTCAGTACCGGTGTAGTTCTGATTGTCTTTACAAAAACCTTGCTTCACCTTCAAATGATGTCTACGTGTATATCTCTTCTTATTCTCACATATACCTTCTTACAATTCCTTATCCCAATCGCATATCGATCTTATAAATAAGATCTTACATATATACCATAACCTAAGACCAATTTAGGTAGGTCGGCTCTAAAAGATATTACAATAAAACAATTACAAGTAAATCAATAACCGATGCAATATCTGATTCAACATGTCAGCTTAATGCATTTACAATAACAACAAAATCATCTCCAAAGTGTGTTGTGCTGATCTGGAATAGATAAGCTTGTCAGTGCATAACCTAGACCTATTTGTCGGTAACAGCAAATATGCAAATACAAATATGCCAGTGAATATATCTCCAAGACAAAGTGTCCAAATGATGTCTTCGACATAACTAGATGTTTTCCATGTCATTCCAAGTGCCGGTGTACCAGATATCGGTGACTGTACATAAGTCACTTGCTTGCCGGTGAACATTGCCAATCCTTCAAAGTGCCAGAGTTGATAAGTGTTGATAGGTGTTGACATCAATGACAAAACCATACCAAAATACCAACAATATGCACTCTAAAGCTTATCTATGCATTGGGCTTCTCTAAGCAGTCTATTGATCTCAAAAAAAAATCACTATCAAATCCTATGATGGTGAAGAGAGGTCATCTGAAGGAACTATAATACTACCCATTCAGGTAGGTCATGTACAAGGAGACACCATAAACCAAGTCTTGGACATAGACTTGACATACAATATACTGTTGGGTCATCCATGGATCCATGAAATGCAAGTGGTGCCTTCCATGTACCATCAATGTATAAAGTTCCCCTATAATAAGCAGGAAATTTCAATAACTGTGGATAATAACCCTTTTTCAGTATTGCAACACTATGGGGGAAGCTCAAGATAGCCTGGTTCCACACAACAGGGAGGCCCAAGCTTCCCTAGCATCCAACCATCAAGAAGAACTCAAGTCCCTATCCATGAACTTCAAGCAAAAGATGAAAATAAAGGACCAAGGCATGGGGGAGTACTCTTTTGAAGCCTTGTGTCTATCTAAATTTCCAACTTCACCAAGGTCTTATGGACAACCTTCCACATCAAGACATCAAGCAACACAACCCATCACCAAGTTTGATGGTAAATCCAAATGGGCATGTTGGTTGAAGAATCAAAAGATAAAGAAATCCTTAGTGGCTATACAAGGATGAAGAAGAAGTCAAAGTTACTACCATAGAAGTGGTCGTACCAACAAAATAGTATGGAAATGGGTTTCAGATCATGCAACAAATGGGATACAAAGGAAAAGGACCTATTGGCAAGCACCAAGAAGGCATCATAGAACCTCTAGAAACTTCTTTCACAATTTACAAAGGACAAAACGGGACTTGGGTATGGGCAATAATATATTCCACCTATGCAGAAGCAAAATCACCATCAAAAACCTTAGTGGAATGCAAAGAAAAAATATAACAAAGACTCATGGAAAGAAGAACTACACCAAGCAGTAGAAAAGATAAGGAAGGAGCAAAAGCATCAAGAAGACGAAAGATGCCAAGAAGAACTCGTTATTCAAAAGGAGGAAGCTTCTCTTTAAAAACTAAAACATGTACAAGAAATCAAACCAAGGTTGAGCCGCAACCTAAAGAAATTGCTACTCACAAAAAAGAAATAGTGTACAAATAAATTCAAAGAGTACAAGAAAGCAGCGATCCCGAATCAGAACAAGCTATTAAACTTGTGTCAATTATTAGTGATATTTTCACACCATACAACATACCTGTCAGATACAGCGAGGTAGCTTGGGATAGTGATTCTGAAACCAATTCCAATGAATATGAGTGGGATAGTTGTTATGATATTACTGAAGATATTGAGGTGGATACAATCCACGCATACACGCCCCTTTCTTAGGAGGGACAAGGCTCAAGATCTCGACCGTTTGAATTCGGACCACAACATATCTACGAGGCTAGTGAGAATGAGAAGTGACAATATGAACAAGGAAATATCAAGGAAAGTACCATCAAAGAACTCGAAAATATCATAGATCTCACCAATATCCTAAACAACTATAACGATGACTCCATCATGACACTTACAATAGCTGATCTTAACCCACCAAATGACTCCTTACCGCTCATATATCTTGATCTCATAGACTGGGAAGAACCCAAACATCATGATATACTAATATTCCCGAACGATGAATCCATTGTCCAATACTTGTACTTAGTCAACCCAGAAATAGACTCCACCAGTAAAAAAATAATGATATCTACAATCAGGGGAGTGCCAAGTCTCTCAGTCACAAAAATAAAATAAAAAATGAATCTAATGGTGAAAACCAGTTAATGGCAGTATTAGATCGCAAAAAAGAAAAAATAAAGGACGTATCTGAAGGTGAAAACCTTTTTGAGGCACTTAAAGATGGGAGACTTGACAATCTTCCTAAACATTACCAGAAGAGATCACCAATCTTGATTGAGCCAACTCAATCAATAAACATTGGCACTAAAGAAACATTCAAAACCATACATCTGGCAGAATCACTCACAAAAAAAGAATAACCAGAGTTTATCATATTCTTCAAGGAGAAGAAAATCAATTTTTCTTGGTCTTATGCTAACATACCAGGAGTAGATCCAAATCTAATCATGCATCACTTATCCATTTCTCCTGGAGCTAAACCTATCAAGCAGAAATTAAGAAAGATGAATCCATGCATGGCATTATTGGTCAAAGCAGAGCTGAAGAAGTTATTAGATGTCTGATTTATCTAACCTATAGACTATGTTGAGTGGATCTCAAACATTGTACCAGTTTCTAAACCTGACAAAAGTATCAGAATATGCACAGACTTTAGGGATGTCAACAAAGCATGTCCGAAGGATGACTTTCCTTTGCCAAGCATCGACACTATCGTGGATCTAACAGCAAGACACACAATGTTATCATTAATTGATGGATTCTCTTGCTATAACCAAATCAAGATATCCCCAAAGGATAAAGATAAATCTGCATCCACTTGTCCATGGGGAGCATATTGTTGGAACGTCATGCCTTTTGGCTTGAAAAATGCTGGTGCAACTTATCAAAGAGCCATGACAACAATCTTCCATGACATGATGCATACTTTCATGGAGGATTATGTGGATGATTTGCTAGCTAAATCATTCACCAGAGCTGAACACCTGGGCATACTAGATAAAATCTTTCAACGATTGGAGCAATTCAAGGTCAGATTAAACCCTAAGAAGTGTGTCTTCGGGGTCACATCCGACAAACTATTGGGATACATTGTATCAGAAAAGGGCATTGAAGTACATCCAACAAAGGTTCAAGATATCAAGGAGATGCCACCTCCTAAAAACATCAACCAACTCAGATCTCTACAAGGTAGGATACAATCCATCAGATCATTTATCACTTAGTTAGCATATAAATTTCTTCCATTCAATCATCTTCTTCATAAGAATATACCTTTCAGATGGGAAGACAAATGTGTAAAATCATTCCACCATCTCAAACAATATCTGATGAATCCACCGGTATTGGTACCACCAATAGCAAGCAAGCCACTCATTCTCTATATATCAACAACAGAAGTATCATTGGGGGCACTACTAGCACAAGAAGATCCATCAAGAAAAGAGAGGTCAATCTATTACATCAATAGGACTTTAAATGGATATGAACTCAATTATACATTCATCAAAAAGGCTTTCTTAGCAGTGGTGTTTGCTTCTCAAAAGTTCTGCCACTATATGTTAGTCCACACAATCAAGTTGGTAGCAAAGATCGATCCTCTCAAATATCGACTTAGCAAATCCGCTCTCACGGGAAGATTATCTAAATGGGTCATGATCCTAAGTGAGTTCGACATTCAATACATAGAACGATGGCTATCAAAGGACATGTAATTGCAGATCAACTGGCAGAAGCACCACTACCAGACCAACACCCACTACAGGTGGAATTTCCATAAATGGATGTACTCACTATCAACCCCAAGAATTGGACCCTATACTTTGATGGATCCTATACACAACATGGATTGGGTGTCGGCATCGTGTTCATCACTCCAAAGGGGTACACAATTCAAAGATCTTACAAACTGATGTTTCCATGCACCAACAATATTGTTGAATGTGAAGCCCTGGTAACAGGAATCAAGGTGGTTGTAGAATGGAGAATCACAAAATTAAGATTCTATGGGGATTCTCAATTAGTTATCAACCAGATCAACAATGACTATTAGATGAAATAATGATAAGCTAATGTCTTACAAGAGAATGGTGGATGACTTCAAAAAGTACTTTGTGCACATCACCTTTGAGAAAATACCAAGATTGGACAACAAAGTCATCGATTCAATGGCCACCATCGCCTCACTTCTACAAATTCTAGATAAATAGAATCATTACGAATTCCTGGTGGAGCAACTGTTTTCCCCAACCTATGATAATTCTGCATCCCAAGTCATCTATGCCCTAACCGGTTCGGATTCACCTCTATATGGGAATATCTATGATTATCTCAAAAACAATACTCTCCCTCCCGACCTATCTCGCAACCAAAAATGAAGCTTCATCTAACAAGTTGCCCACTATAATTTAACCGCTGACACACTTTATCGTTGAGGTCTAGATGGTACTCTTCTTTGATGCCTCGATCGTAATGAATCTTACTCTACCTTACATGAACTTCATGAAGGTATCTATGGTACACATTCAAGTGGTCCTACTCTCGCCAAGAAAAATCTGAGAATGGGATATTAATGGCCAACAATGGAAAGAGATTCTTATCAATTTGCTAAGAAATGTCCTAAATGCCAAATTCATGGTAACCTCATACATGCACCAGCACAAGAGCTGCAACTATTCACCACATCTTGGCCTTTCTGTCAATGGGGACTTGATCTGATAGAAAAGATTCATCCTTCCTCTCCAAATGAGCATAAGTTCATTATCACTGCCATGGATTACTTCACCAAGTGGATCGAAGCAATCTCGATGACCACCGTGACTAGAAAATAGATCTCATCATTCATCCTCAACTATCTCATTTGCAGATATGGCATTCCCAATTCCATCATCACAGATAATGGATGTCTTTTCAAGAATCAAGATGTGCGAGATCTATGCGAACGATTCAAAATCCAACGTCGCTTCTCCACACCATACTACCCACAGGGGAATGGCCAAGAAGAAGCATCAAACAAAACAATCTTGAAAATCCTCAAGAAAACAATAAAAGATGATGGCAAGGATTGGCATGTACAACTCAATCCGGCACTTTGGGCCTACAGAACAAGTATTTGTACACCTACATGGGCTACACCATTTTCATTGGTGTATGGTTCAAAAGAAATTCTACCTCTTGAGGTAGAAATCCCATCTCTCTGAGTATCTTTGAAGGGCCTCATACTAGATGAGGAATATCGAGTAAACAGGTTGTAGGAACTAGAGCTTGTTGATGAAAAATGACAATGTTCCTATGACCATCTCAAGGCATATCAACAACGAATGTGCAGAAGCTATAATCAGAAAGTCATCCCAAGGGCTTTCAAAGTCAAAGTGATTATCCTTAAGGAAAATCCCATAAATCAGCAAGATTGAGAAAAGAAGGGGAAATTTGAACCTAACTGGTTGGGACCCTTTGTCATCATATCAACCTATGGATCAGGAGCATATCAGTTGTCAACTTTAGAAGGGGACATGATCGACAAACCAACCAACAACATCCATCTGAAGAAATTCTACAATTGAGTCGTCCAATTCACGGATCAAGCAAAAAAGAAAAAAAATCAAATAAGTATCAAAAATCGTCACTAGAATAAAAACATGGCAAACAAGCACCTTGTGACACAAAAAAATAAAAAAATAAAAAAAAATGAAAATGAAAAAATCAAATGTGCAATAAAAACAAATGGTGAAAACTTGGCAACAAGCGCCACTTGTGACAGAACAACTCTTCTATCTATTAATACTCGCATCCTATCTTTGATCCCTCTGATCTAAACCAATAGCTATCGCAGAATGCTTATACATGCAGTATCAATCCCGGACATACTTATCATAGTCACTATCCTTGATTATCAGATCAGTTATCCACATCATATCCCACCATGGCTTGGTGATAAATTGTACATATTCATATCAAGTAGTATCTAGAGTGGGGGAATATTTGTGACCTCTCTAGGGGCATTTCACCTTTGGGTTTCAATATCAGAACAAACACATAGTAAGACAACTAGGATCAGAACAACCAACAAATGACAATGGCAGTGCAAGAAGACTAGATATCATGGAATTAAACTGATTGGAATTGAACAAAAGATCTATTTGCAATATGTTTTACTTGACAAGAATACATTTCCAATAGCATGCATGCTTACTTGTGGTTGTTAATTTTTGCTTATCATATCTCCTAAGTGACTCAAAGATGTCGTACAACTAGAGAAGAAAGGAAGGAATGTGATGTTTTATTTGTCTTCTATCTATGAGTGAGGTCTTTTACCATGCAATTTTTTCCTATGAATCAATCAGATGGCATATCGCTAAGGACATTTCGGATTTGTATGGGACAAAGGTTAACTCTTGTCTATTACGCAAGCAACACTCAAGACGTCTTGGTTCAATTATACCTCGATGCTTGTGTCATCTTGCAATATCAAAACTCATGTAAGTTATACTCAGGTCATTATGGTTCAATTATACCATGATGCTTGTATCATCTTTCACCAAATCAAGGTCCGATGATGAAAACAAAGGAAGCACTGGCCCTTTGATCACAATAGATGGAAACATTGAGAACGAGAATACATATTAAGCTTTGCATTAGCTACACATCATTATCATATTCATCTTGCATTAGGTTGCATATCATTTTAATCTTGCATTAGTATCATCTCATTATTATCTCACATCATAAATCTCATTTTTAAGATACATCTCACCATCATCATCTAGTCACATTCATCATTGCATCCATCACATGCATATCTATCACATCATCATGGAATCTTTCTTCACTTTCATATCTTCATCATTCTTCCAACTATCATCTATCATGTCTTATACAGGATGTATATTTCCTAAAACTAGACATTTTTATCATGTCTTATACAGGATATATTGTTCCTGAAACCAGATACTTTGATCATCTTTGTCTTATACAGGAGGTGTCTCCTGAAACCGGGCTTGATCTCACTCTTATCAATTCTATCAATCCATTTCATCTGATCCATTCTATCATGCCTTATACAAGATGTATATTTCCTGAAACCAAACATTTTCATCATGTCTTATACAGGATATATCGTTCCTAAAACTAGACGCTTCGATCATCTTTGTCTTATACAGGCGGTGTCATTCCTGAAACCAGACTTGACCTCAATCTTATCAATTCTGATCAATCTTATCAATTTGATCAATCATATCATTATCCCCATGCATGAGCATATCATATCAACAACATGTATAGTACTAGATCGCATTATTCCACAACACACAAAACCACAAAACATGTTAGAAACATCTGCATTCATCAAATCCAACCGTCATCTGCATATCACCTTCTAAACATATAGTATCATTACAAATATCATATAAGCATGTAAATCATAAAAATCAAATCCAACCATCATCTGCATCATCATCTACAAAAGTCATATAGATTAAAATCATATTATATATCTCATCAAAATAAAAATTGCTGCATTCATATCATATCATCATGCACATGTATGACCACATGCTAATCCAAAGGAAAATCAATGATACAAGTCAGAACCAATCGTCGGTAAAAACAAATAAATGTCCAAAGTCCCTAGATATCATTTTACTATCAAAATCAATCAATCCAAGTCCCATATCAAAATCAAGCAACATACCAAAGTTCAGTATCATATCGAAATCAATAAATCCAAGTTTCATATTGAAATCTATGAACCAAGTTCCATATTGAAAATAAATCAATTCAAGTTTCAAATAAAAAATCAATCAATCCAAGTTCCATATCGAAAATCAATCAATCCAAGTTCTATATCGAAAATCAATTAATCCAAGTTCCATATCGAAATCTATTAATCCAAGTTCCATATTGAAATCAATCAATCAGGACCCATATTGAATCAAGACCCATATCGAATCAAGACCCATATCGAATCAGGACCCATATCAAATCAAGACCCATATCGAATCAGGACCCATATCAAATCAAGACCCATATCGAATCAGGACCCATATTGAATCAGGACCCATATCAACAATCAAGACCCATATCGAATCAAGACCCATATTGAATCAAGACCCATATCGAATCAAGACTCATATCGAATCAAGACCCATATCGAATCAGGACTCATATTGACAATCAAATTTGACCCATATCGACCTATTGACCTATATCGATCTTTGGAATATATCAACACTTGAACCATATCGACAATCAGGATTCATACCAATGCAACCTCGGTGGACATGTGGGGCATGTGCGCGTTATGCCCACATTAGTCTTCCTCATTTCTTCAATATCCTTTTTAATAAAATTTATCGATAGATAAATATCAAAAAATTTAACAATTCAAATCATCCAACTTTCTAAAAACACACTACATCGCGACACTACCCTGGAAATCATAATTTTCTCAATGTATCTCCCGAGGGGGCATATCGACATCAATTTCATATTAGTTTCATATCGACACCAGCTTCATATCAACTTTTCATATCACATCAATTCTTCATATCTAGGGCATCATATCGACTTTGGCAACAACATCATATCAAAAAATTTGGACGACAAATTAAAAGTTTTCTTTGAATCAATATGTGGTCACAAGTTAACTCAAAGAGGGGAAAAATGTAGACACCTAAAACTGGCACAACAAATTAAATGGATTTTATTCATTTAATCATCATTAATTCTTCCTATTAATTAAATTAAGATTTAATTAATATCCCTATTCTTCTAATCACCTATTAATTAAATTCACATTTAATGAATATACACTTCTTCTATCTAAACCATTTAATTAAATTCACATTTAATTATATACCCCCTCTAGCCATTTTAATTAAATTCACATTTAATTAAAAATATCAATTTATTCCCTTTCCCATTTTAATTAAAATCTCCTTTGCATCTAAATAAATCAAAATTTATTTGTAAATCCTCCCCCTCACTTGAAAAATCCTACAAATGGAAGTTGCATCCTCTTTTGGCTAGATTAAATATTTTTAATTTACTAAAATTCCTATTTTCCCTCACCCACTTGCCAAATCCTACATTTCCCACTTGCCCTCCTAATTTCTTCTAGAATCACTCTAATCCTCCCTTAATTAGTCTAGTTCTCCTCATCATTTCCAATCCCTAAATTTTGGGAGTCACTTCCCCAAATTTAGAGAAAGTCTTCAAAATATATTTAAGACCTTCTCCTTTCAACAAGATAACTTGTTGAATACCCGTGAATTTATAAGGCTCTTACAAAGTTGTCCCCTGGACCACTAGTGGTTTTCCTCTTGAAGCAAGTTAGCCTCCAAAGTCTTCAAAAGGAATTTAATGCCACTTACAATCCCACACCCCTAACCCATGATGGTTGTCCACTTGACCATCTTTTATCCTTGCACAAGAGTTTACCTCTTGGACAATAGCCTACTTCCTTGGATAAAAGCATTATCCAATGATGTCAACCCTTGAATCCTTTCCTAATGATCATTTAGCATCTAATGCTTTCTTATCATCTCTCAAGCCCTCTCAAGATGATATTTGTCAACTTGGGATTGGATTGAATATCTCACATGGATTGATAACTTTCAATCCTAGCCTTTGTTGAGATTGCTCAATCTCAACCATCCATTTCTCTATTTTCTCTATAAATAGAGCCCATTTCCTTATTCTCAGGATCCAAGTTTTATGAATCCAAGTTTTTATCCATCCACTTCTATTGCATCCAATCTATAGTCTAATTGTGTTGTGCAGGTTATCAAGGAGCTCAATCCCCATCATCAAGCATTTAGGCCATCTTAGTTACATTATAGCTTAGTTATTTTAATACATGTTTAGAATATCTTGCTAGCTTAATTCATCTCATTTCCATAGCATTCTCATATCTCATCCTCATATTAGCCTAATTAGTTCACTTAATCTTTCAATTTGGAACTCATTTCATATCTTCATCTTACATCTTGCATCTTCATCCATCATCTCATCTTAGCTAGCATCTTAGTTGTATGCATTTTGATCCTAGAATTATCATTCATAACTCATTCTCTAGGTTGTCATCTTGAGGATCAAGTGCTCTTCTAAGTGAGGGCCACCTTGAATCTTAGAGATCTTTAGAGATAGAGGAGCATGGGATGGGCTTAGCAATCTTGAGATTTCTTGAACTAACAATTAGTTTAGTTAGCATTTTCAATCTCTTGATTTCACTAACGTAATGTCTCATGTGTGTACGATTTGTATTTTCTTTTTATTTTCTTGCAGGTGCAAGCATCCCCCACATTTTAACCACACATTAATTGGTGACCACCGTGGGGCACCTCCCCAAAAATAACATCATTTTTTGTGCAAGATAAGGATTGCAAGCATGCTAGAACACTATTTTAGCGCATCTGGAACATACTGTAGCACATATGTAGCAAACTTTAGTGCATTAATCGCACTATTTAGCATATAGGAATCATTTCTTGATGCCTTTAAACTTCTCTTTAGTGCATAACCTTTTCTGATATCTCAGCGCATAAGAGTATCAATATAGTGCATTTGGGCATCAGAGTAGCGTGTAGGGGCTTTCTTTTAGCTCTTTTACACCATTCTGTAGTGCATCCATGCGGAAGTTTAGCGCATGGCTCTGACAAAGAAAAAGAAAAAGTTGTAATAGAGTCATAAAAATTTAGGCTTGTGAAGCTCATCATATGATTTTTTATTTTCTAACTTATTTTTTCTTGCAAGTCTAACAATTTGATACAGGATTGAAGGAGTTAAAGTAGGATTTGATTTTAATTTTTCTATCTTTTTCAAAGTTGGTTGAAGGAGTTAAAGTAGGATTTGATTGAAATTATTTGCTGCTCAATTCCCTGAGGATCATCTTGGATTCCATGAGGCGAATTCTTGCTTTACTTTTGGTCTTCAACTTGTTCTTCTATTCCTTAGACTACTTTATTCGCATAATATAGAAAATGATCTCAAAGTTATATATTTATCTTGCCAATTACTTTTAGGGTTTACCCGCCAAAAAGAGTGTCTTGTCAATGATGTCAGTATCTTCACCAAATTACCGGATTGCATATCCAACGCAATCATGTCGAACCCACAGCATGAACTGCTTTGGAGAGGGCATCAAATTATTTTCCTTGAGAACTCCCCTTGAGCCAAAGCAACAAGTTCAGTTACCGAAGGAAGAGGTGCATGCACCGAATTCTGTTACACTAAGTTTGCTTGCATTATTTACCTCGTTCTTTCTCCATACCATGACTTCCTTTTTCTTCAATTCACAAGTCTTGACCATATTCTTCTGCATAGAGTTCTCCATAGCAATCACATTTCTGCACTTACTAGCATAATGTCTGGATTGTTTTCACTTTTAACATTTGATGTTCCTTTGTACTAAATTTGCTGAGTATATTATAGATCTACACAGATTAGAT
Organism: Cryptomeria japonica; assembly: GCF_030272615.1. Lineage (NCBI taxonomy): Eukaryota > Viridiplantae > Streptophyta > Pinopsida > Cupressales > Cupressaceae > Cryptomeria > Cryptomeria japonica. The sequence continues at coordinate 468,834,949 of NC_081407.1, forward strand.
TTATGACCATAACCATTACATATATGGCAATAGCCATGAGAAAATTACTATTCATCCCAATCTTTCTAACCAAATAACAATTCATACCATGATTCCTATAGTAATTTTCCTTATGACCAAACTTCAAGTGTAATTGTAACATTGAGTATTCAGTTCCTTCATGCTTCTACATTTTGCAGCCTTATGACCAAATTTATTGCATTGAAAACAATAACAATTAAATGATGGGTACCTTTGTGCATTTGGTTGAAGATCCAACAGTCTTGTTGTAGTAGATCTTTGATTTTGGATTGTACTTGCATCTTCATATTTTATCTCTTCTTCTACCTTAACTTCCTTGCCTTTGTCTTTCTAATTTGAACATTCACTAGTCTGAAATCCTAGACCAGTCTTCTCTTCATGATATTTCTATATGTTAATCAAGTCATCTAGTAATTTGTTGCTTTTATGAACTTTAGTTTCTGCCTTTAGCTTCTTCACTCCTTGTTCCATCTTCTCGCATTCTTCAGTCTTTAGTTTAATTGAATCTTTCAAAGTTCCTTCCACTTTGTTCTTTTCCTCAATTTTCAGCATCAGATCTTTAACAATTTCATTCACTTGTCTCAATTCCTTGCTAACTTATTTGTGCCTTACTTTGAACTTTCAAATTCGATCTCTTGGTTTCAACACATTCATTTGTTATCTTTACATTTTCTTTCAATTCTTCATTCTTTGATTCCACGCTTTCTATATCTTCAAGAGTTGTCTTCGATTCTTCATCCAGATGATATTCTTTAGTCATACTCATGAGTGCCATGATTCAACCAACAAGGATCTCCCTCAAGCAGTTAAGCTATCAAATAGGGGACAAAACTCTGATACCAATTTTTGGATGGTTGAATGGTCCAAATTACTAAGATGGGGAGTGAATCAATATTCCCATAGAAATAAAAACTTTCCACTAATTTTAACCTTAGAAATTAAGTTCATCAAAATGAAACAGAAAATGCAGAATAAATGAAAAACATAATCACAAGATAGACACCAGATTTTTATACGCGGAAAACCCAAATGGGAAAAACCGTGGAGAGGGTTAACTCTCAGGAAAATATAACTAGTTGTATGGTATTTACAAAAAGGTAGCTCACTGTCGGATGGCTCACTACCTCATTACAATATGGCTCACTGCCAGAATACAACATGGCTCACTATTGGAATGCTCACTGCAATAGAAATAGGTAAAGTGAAGGAAATTGCATCTCCAAATGCATGAGGTCAATTCCAAGATAAGCTCAGATATCAAAACAACAACTTACAATAGATTCAGTGAGGGATCACTACAACACTTTCTCCAACCTATCAACACAACTACTTGCAACAACTTCAGTAGGGGATTACTGTAACAGATCCGGTAAGTGATTATTGTAGTACTGTCCTCAATTTTTGGAGCCAACTACACTCGCACTTTCCATACTTACACACCTTCGCTCTTCCACACATCACACTTCTATTACTCACATACCTTTCACTCTATTCTCTTATTCACATGACACACACACATCATACACACATCCACGTGTGCACACACACACATACTAGTAAGCACATATACAAAGGTAATATGTCGGTCAAACATAAAAGGTTTATACAAAACAATGCATTCCTCAAATCAACACGCTACTCAAATATGCATTGACCAAAACAGGGTAACCAAGTTAGGCTTCACTAATCTTCTACATGATTCCTTCTTAATTACCGAAAACATGCTTCAATTACCAAAACAAAACAAAGGTCTTCTAGACCTATAGACACGGTCCCATAAACACAAATTCCAAGCATAACAGTTTCCATCTTCAAGATACGAATGCCACAAATTCTGGAGCATGGAGTTCATAGATCATAATTCAATACCAATATTCAGATAATAATTCAACTATGAAAACTAATACCAACACTTGATACAAACCATGACTAGCAAAACACTAGATTCAGGAGCAAATAATCTTTCAAAAAATATTCTCTATAAACCATATATACCTCACTACTCAATATCACATACATACCTATCTTCCATTGTTGCTCAACATGCTACCTCCGGTCATAAATGGATCACAAGGTTTGACATCAATGACAATATTCACACAAATCTAACAATATTGTGTAAGATAATGTAAAGAAGGAAGTTGCATTCAAAGAAAGAAATAAGATGATGTTGACCTAGATAAAAACCTTGATGATGCAAAAGAAAACTTTGTAAGAAGACTAAAGAATGGTACTGCAACTACAAAGGTAAGTTATCTTCAAAATATTTTAATTATGGAAGGATTAGTCATTTTTCTACTAGATGTCCTTATATAAAAGAAAGCAATAGAAGAAGAGATGATAAAGGTAAGAAGATAGATGATATAGAAGATATTCCTACAATAAGTATAGATCCATAGATCGTTTAGGGTAGGGTTCATCGAGGGCATGTTACGTATAGAATCTTGACTGAAAAACTTTCTATAGTATATTCGCATTGCATTGTTGTGTAGATAGAGTTCGCAACCCGTACCTCAAGCCATACAAAAGCAAAGATTCCTATATGCCCAATGAAGAGTATGTTTCTAAAAAAGTAGTCATTCATTTGAATAGAGGACTATGATGACTCCAGTTATGAGACTCTGTTTATGGTTTTTAAAGTTTATGATGGTGAGAAATCCAATATCCGACAACCTAATGAAAACAAGGAAAGATATTTGATAGTGTGCTATGCACTACATGCTAAAGAAGAACCAAATTCTTGGGTGATTGATAGTGAATACTCTAACCATATGAGTAGTGATAGAAAGAAGTTTATTAACCTTGAAGAAAATAATTGTGGATCTATTAAGTTTGATGGTGTGGAATCTCCTCAAGTTTGTGACAAAGGAACGATATCCATTCATGGGAACATCAAAATAGAGGATGTTCTATATGTAAAGGGTTTAAGGCACAACCTTCTCAGTGTTGGTCAGATGTGCAGTAAAGGAAATAGACTTACATTTGATGATAAGTTCTGTGAGATTAGAAAAGGTAACTCTAGAAGAGTGGTTGCAAAAGGAACATGAACTAATGGAAATATGTATGACTTCAAGGAAGCTAAAGATAGAAATTATTTGTTTTCTCTAAATAGTGAGAGTTGGCTGCAACACAAGAGGTTGGAACACATAAATTTTCATAGCATGGCGAAGATTTATTTTGTGCAAGCAATATGTAGTGCCCCTCCTTGATTCATCTTGCCTTTATGTACATCAATAGACCATATTGATATAGCTTAGTCTACTTTATGATGATTTGATGGTATCATACTATGTACTAACCATATTTCATGATTATATTGGACATGGTGATGATTATGATAGTGTTTGGTTGTTGTGATTGTCTTCTACTAAGTTTGTGATAGGGACGATCTCATATCACTTATTCATGAGCACAATATGACATTGTGATTCCCCTTCACTTGTCTTCCTATTTTATGAAATATGTTATGGTATATGTTGTGGTATGTGTATTGGTGGTGACAAGTTTGTAGGTGCTAGACATCGACTCCACCTGGCTTCACAGGTATGAGCGTGTCTTTATCCTAATGGCAAGTTGATTGGAGATGACATGAAATCCCATTCTACACTCTAGGTTTAAGTTAGTACCTTGTCAATCTTAGTTTTGTGGTTAGAGTTGTCTTGTGGTATTTTATGTTACCCTATGTTGGGTCATCTTGAGGAGTTGTGATTATTGATTAATTAAATTATTAATTAATTAACTGGCTCATATAGTTTATAATAATAAATTAAATTAATAGTTGATATTCATATTTAATATTAATTTAATGTGACATTATTATTATTGGGATTATTATTTATTAATGAATTTATATTATTATTGTTTATTATTTATTATTGGAGCCTTTTGAGATTTATTATTTATTTATATAGTTGTGGCTTTAATATTTATTTGAGCTTAATGGTTTAATTATTTAATCGGGCCTTTATATTTTATTGTGCTTTGGCTTATTTAATTAATTAGTTGTTTATATTATTATTATTTTCCTTTTACCCCTTTTGGGTTATTAATTAATTATTCTTCCTACCAACCCTATTTTACTATTAGCTATGAGTTTGGGGTGTTAATTTATATCATTTTATAATCTTACCTCAATTTTTGGAGAGGGTTGGTATGAAATATTATATTTTATACCTATTTTCCTTTGGTCGACATATTCTATAATTTTGAATGAAATGTATTTATTGAGCTTCCTGAGATTTCATAGGGGTTGGCCTGCAAGAGATTTTTGGGAAAACTATTGTTGATTTCTACGAATCTAGATTGTGGAGTTCTTGGCTTGGCTTCGATTTTGTTTGTCGGATTATTGCTCGTCACCATATTTCTTCCTTATCTTCATTTTTCTAGGTTGGGGATCTTCGCCCATCTTTGTATTTGATTTTTAAAAAATTTCTATTGTGTCTGCATAAATATTATCTTTGGGCTGGGATATTGAAATTGTACTAAATATTTATTGTATAGGTTCAATAAATATTTCATGTAGGGACTATAGTGTTTCTCTAAGTAATCTTTGTGCATTGACGTGTATGGCTCTTTGTGTTTGTATCTATTTTTGTCATCTGGTATTTATTGTCGGGTATTAGTCGTTGGGTGTTTGTCGTCAAGTGTTTATTGTCGGGTGTTTACCGTCGAGTGATTGTCATCGGTGTTTGCCATCAGGTGTTTTCCGTCGGGTGTTTCCCTTCAAATGTTTGGGTGTTGAGTGATTACCGTTGGTTGTTTAGTCATCAGGTGATTGTCATTAGATGTTTCTTGTCGGGTGTTTTCCGTTGGGTGTTTGCTATTAGGTATTTTCCATCAGGTGTTTGTTGTCGAGTGTTTGCCATCGGGTGTTTGTTGTCGAGTGTTTGTCATCGGGTGTTTTTCATCACGTATTTTTTGTTGGGTGTTTGTCGTCAATTATTTTTCATCAGGTTTTTGTCATCGCATGTTTGGCGTTGGGAATTTGTTGTTGAGTGTTTGTCATCGGGTGTTTTTCGTCTATTGTTTTTCGTCGATTGTTTTTCATCGAGTGTTTGTTGTTAGTTATTTGCCATCGAGTGTTTGTCGTCGGGTGTTTGTCATCGGGTATTTGTCAATGGGTATTTATCATCGGGTATTTTCCATCAGGTGTTTGTCATCTAGCTTTGTAAGTTGAATTTTTCAGGTTTGTAACTTTCCAGAGGCTATTTTATGTTGGTTTTTGTGTTCTTGAAGTTGTCCTAGGATCAATTTAGTGGCTGTAATGGATTATGTGTGTTTTAGTTTCGAGAAAGATGTTGATACCTTGTTGTTACTTCTTTGGCTCATGTTGTATATGTTGTCATTGATATTCTTGAATGTTTTGTGATTCTTGGTTGCCTATGTGAGGTTGTGATCATGACATATGTTATTCATGTCTCTTTATTATCATTATTGATTTACCTTGGTTATCTGGTTATGATGTATTGAGAGACCTTGCTTTTGTGTTGTTCATGTTGTTACCCTAAGGTCTAGGTGCTTGCTAGGAGAAGTGGGATTCCATATGAGTGACTGGGGTCATGAGGATTAGATTGCCAGGTTACTCGAGGTCTAGACCGCTAGGATAGATCATTGGGAGTTTTCCTTGTAATCTAGTGATAAAACAATTCATTAATCATAGCTAGGTTGGGTATTAGTTATTTATTTTAATAAGATAAGAAATGGATTTATGGCCTCAACTCATATCCATGGGGTGTTTATAATAATTCAAGAATGGTTGAGTAGACCTTGGTGATCCAGGTAAGTTGGACTCCCTTGATATCCTCAAAGGTTGAGATGGTTTTGCATGAGTATCATAGATGTCGAGATAGTTTCACAGGTTCTGATTGGTTTCTTATTGGTCATAGCATGCGATGACACTTCTTCCCTACATGTAGGTCCTAGAACCTTGAGCCTTGATTTGTTGAGTAGCCTCCAGAGATCGTATGTTGTGTCTTGCGATTTAAGCTAGCCTTGTGTTGTGATTGTGCTATTGTTATGTGATTTAATTTGAGGAGGCTCAGTTGTGTCCTTTGGTTGTTAGGTATTAGCCTACATTTAGAGTGTGTGTGGGATCTTGTGTCATCTCCTAGCACAAGGGGTGGTTCCTTATGGTTCCACATGGTTGGGTGGTTTGATGCCTTCTTCCATTAAGATGTTCTTCATTGGATTCTCTTGTGTGTGGATGTGGATTCTTATCTCTTCAACTTATGGATGGATACTTGTAGTAGATTATTGTACATGATTCTTATGGCATATGTATTTTTAGAATTCATGAGATCCTTGTATTTATAGATTGAGAGATATGCTCCTTGATATAAAATAGATAATATATTCATATGTAATGATAGTTTATGTGTTAGGATATGGTTATGACTTTTGTAAGAGACTATATTGATGTATCTTGTTGTATCTTGGATATTGATTCATTGGTGGAAATAAACTAATTGGATCTATTGATGTGCATTTAGTGTTATGTGGATGTCTATTGTGTTAAATAAATGGATTTGGAACATGGTAGATGGTAGTGGAAATGGAATAATGATGCTTAGATAATGAATAAGTAGTTGGGATTAGGAACGTTTGGCTTGAAGATCTTAAAATGAATCTTTAGGGGTTTAATGGCACTAGCATTATTAATGAAGAGTTCATGATAGATGGATTAGTGAATGATCATGTATATATGCATGTAAGAATGAATGCTAGATGTGTTAGAATTCAATAGATTACATGATGTTATGTTTATGATGATAATGTAAGTAATTGCATTGACATACTCGAGAGAAGTTATATGTTGAGTTGTATTTATTTTCGCTTGCATAATGAGATCTTATTATTATGCTTTTATGTTTATGTTCATGACGGATATGTGTATATCTTGTTAATGGTAGTGTAATGCATATGAATAATTTATAATATATGTTGGTTAGATGATGTTTAAAAAAAAATTGTCTCTATTTTCATATTAATTGGTTTATTTCTCTACCGTATTTTGGCGAGAATTACACAATAAAAGATTTGTTGAAGATTACTAAGTCTGATAACACTATATGTAGGGAATGTCAAATGAGAAAGCAGACAAGGAAAAGATTCAAGAGAAAGGTTTTTTCTTCTTCAAAACCTTTGGAGTCAATACATACTGATCTATGCAAACCTACCAAAAAAAGAGCACTCAATAGTGAAAGGAAACCATAGAAAAATGGAATTGTTGAAAGGGAAAGTAGGACTCTTTTAGAGATGGCTAGAACAATGTCGAAGGATGCTAATATACCAGATGTTTATTGGAAGGAATTTATGCATTCCTGTAATTGTGTAAAATAAGGGTTTCACCAATTAAGAGAATAAAACCACTAATCTTACTTAAGGTGCCAATACATTAAAAGAGGGGTGAATCTGATAGATCTAGCCACAATCCAAATAGGAAAAGGGTTGAAATTCTAATTAGATTCACTGGCTTTGTTTTCCACCCTCTTTTAGTTCAAATTCAGATGTCAATTATGAATTTAGGGAAAGATAGTAGATAATTGAAGAGAAATAGTAAGAAAAGACTACTACAGGTATCCAACAGAGCCACAAATAGGTATCTAGGTAGAAGAAGAGAATTAGAACCTGTTCCCAAAAGTTCAGGTTGATTTTCAGGGACCAGGTAGCAAAGATTCACCTTGGTCCTTTTATTTTTTCTCCGTTCAAATCTAAACTTGTTCATCATTGTCAACTCTACCATAATCAATGAGTGTATCTCTTGAGTCAATTCCCTACACATCAAAAGAGATAAGAAAGGGTTTTGGATAGGCTTTTTCCATGGGTCAAATCTTGGTTTAGGAATTAACCTTTAATTGAATAATCTAAGTACTGAAGTAAATGTTAGGAGATATACCTTAGAACTGTAATAGTTGATAGAAAGATTGATGTTGCAAATTCTCTTTATATATCATCACAAATGTTGGATGTGATGCCATGACAAAGACATAAAAATAAGAAAGGGAGCCCTAATCAAACACATATGCTTGCATAAGGATTGATGTAACTTTTCTCCATAATACCTGAAGGGTAAAATGTTGTCTTGAATGCTTGAGAATGTTGGATGATGAATGCCTATCGGATGAACGAATATAATGGATAGGTAGTGGATGTCCAAATGAATTGATAGGATGTCTTTATAAAGGGTTCCCTAGGTAATTACTAATTAGGCCAACCTTCAATGGTCAAGTGTAGCCATAGGGACCGAAATCCATCGGGAGAGAGAGAGAGCCTACCCAGATTCAAATTGGGTCTTGTTTAAGGGGAAGTAGGGTGGTTGGGGGTGCCCTAGCCCAGGACAAAGGTGTCAAACACCTCGATCCTTAAAAAATAGGACCAACAAATTAGAAAATGGGGGAAGGAAACTCCGAGATGGGGCCCACTTAGTAGTGTCAACAGGTGACATCAAGGTTGGAGTAAAGAGGACCAAAATGGACATACAGGGAATGAAGATATGACACGCTAAAATAGGAGCACAAACATGAGGTGTGAATTATACTAGTTATAATTTATGATGCTACAATACCATTTCACACATCTTAATATAGTGAAGGTGAGAGTCAATCATTCTAAGAATCCTTATGAGATTTGGCATACGAGACTTGCTATTGTCAAGTATTTTAAAAAAATTGGAAGCAAATGTTATATCAAGAGAGATGAAGATGATCTTGGATATTTTTGATGCAAGAGCTGATGAGTGAATATTTCTTGGATATTCTACAAGAAGAAATGCCAGCAAATATTACAACAAAAGACTCAGTAATAGTTGAAAGTGTAAATGTCATAGTAGATGAAGATTGGTAGTAGCGTGCTCCAATTATAAAATATTTTGCACCTGATGTTGCTCCTTGGGTTGGATAAGAAGAAGAAAGGGGAGAACACGAAAAACAAACAAAAGAAAAGCAATCAAGAAATACCCCCAAAACTTTGGCAAGATATGTTCAAAAGAATCACTTTGAGTATTAGATTATTGGTGACAAGAATGAAGGACTATGTACTAGAAGGAGACTTGTGAAGGCAAGTGAATAGGTAAATATTTATGTTTTACTTAAAGTTGAACCTAAAAAATTTCTTTATACTTACAAGGATGAAGGACGGATGAAATTTATGGAAGAAGAACTTGATTAGATTGATAAGAACCATACATAGGAACTTGTTCCCAAACCCGCTGACAAGAATGTGATTGCGACTAAGTGGGTGTTCCAGAAAAAATTGAATGAGAAAGGAAAAGTAACAATGAATAAGGCCAAATTGGTGTGCAAAGGATATTCTCAAATTGAAGGCATTGATTTTGAGGAAATTTTTTCTCAAGTAGCTATAATGGAGGTAATTAGAATGCTCTTAGCCTTTGTTGATCACAAAAATTTCAAACTATATTAGATGAATGTAAAATAATCTTTTCTAAATGGATAACTAGAAGAGGAAGTATATATAGAATAACCTAATCGATTTCAGTTGGGAAAAGATACATACATGGTGTATAGATTGAAAAAGGCACTATATGGTCTCAAACAAGCCCCTAGGGCCAGGTATGCTAGGTTAGACAAATATCTATTGCAACATGAATTCAAGAAAGGTATTGTTGATAGTAATCTTTATTTCAAAATTGAGCATGGTAATTTTTTTATAGTAGTTTTATATGTTGATGATATTAGCTTTGAAGGTAAAGGTAAGGCACATAAGAGATTTATAGAGGAAATGTAAAAGGAATTTAAAATGTCAATGATTGGTGAGTTGAACTTCTTTCTTGGCCTTCAAGTTTCTCAATTAGATGATGGATTTTTTATTTCTCAAGCAAAGTATATTAAGGAGATGTTGAAGAAGTTTGGTATGAAGTGGCTACTAGTTATCACTTATGTAGGGATGAAGGATCTCCAAATGTTGATCGGACTCAATATAGATTTATGATTGGTGGTTTATTATATTTAACTACTTCTACACTAGATAGTATGCAAGTAGTTTGTATGGTTTCTAGATATCAAGAAAACCCTAAGAAATATCATGATGTGGTTGTCAAAAGAATATTCATATATTTGAAGGAAACTCTAGACTATTGCCTATGGTAGAAAAAGGATGGTGATTTCTCACTCATGGTTTACATAGATGTTGATTGTGTTGGTTGTGCAGATGATAAAAGAAGTACCAGTGCAAGTGCATTTTTCTTGGGAGATAAATTGGTCTCCTAGTTCAATAAGAAGTGAGATTCAATGTATTTGTTTATCGCAGAAGTAGAGTATATTATTGTAGCATCCTACTACACTAAGGTTATGTGAATGAAGCAAACTTTGAAAGACGACAAGGTTGTTTATGATGAACCAAATCCTATTATACATGATAATATAAGTGCAGTCAATATTTCAAAGGATAGTGTAATGCATTCAAGAACCAATCATATTTCTATCTAGCATCTACTTGAGGGAGAAAGTTGCAGAGAAGCAAGTTAGATTGGAGTATATACCTACTAAGGATCAGATTGTAGATATTTTCACTAAGGTACTCCCAAAGGATATTTTTGAGTATCTTTGATGGAAGCTAGGGGTTATTGCCCCTCATTCTAAATAAGATGTATATGGTAGTGTATCTATCTAGGGGGAGAATTTCAAGATATATTCTTAGTTTTAGATTGATGTTATGCACTACTCTCAAGGGGATCAGTTGATTGGTTTGTTATTGTTGTATGAAGAATGTTTTAGTTTATTACAAAGAGAGAGATCTTCTATGATAGATTCAATGATAAAAGATGAAGAGAGTTATTTTGGTGTTGAAAAGATGATTATTTTGTGTGCCCTTTGTCCTTGATGTCAAAGGGGGATAATGTTGGTAATATGTGTTGTCATTTTTATCAACCTGATGTTTAACAATATGTGTTGTTCTCAATGTTGTTTGGGCAGTTGATTGTGTGGTCATTGATTTAGTTGTTGTTACTATTGTTGATATTATTGATGTTGTTGATGTATGGTCATATATATATATATATATATATATATATATATATATATATATATATATATATATATTATGTTTGTTATAGTCTAATGAGGAAGATGGGATGTAGTACTAATGATTGATGGTTGTAATTTCTTTAGGTTGTGGATGTCCACCTTCTTTGGTATGTGATATAGACAATCTATCTGATATATTGTATAGTTGTTTGTAATCCTATTATGATGACATAATAAAGATATCTTTGTTGGAAGTCTAAGTTGTTTGTGATATTGAAGGTGACAAATACCTAAGTTAATGGTTAATTGCATAAATCATTAAAACACATCAAAACATTCAAATGAACACAAATATGTCTTTGGACATGGAATGTCACAGTTAAAACACTTTGTTGGTGAAGTGGCCACCAAGGTTCAAACCCCTACTAGGCCATTGTTCTTGAAGGCCTTGTGTTTATGCTGGGTTGTTGTGCTCGTGCATTTGAACAAGTGAAGTGTGGCATAAGGTCTCCCATTTTTGGCCTCATTGGTTCATAGATCTTGGTCAAAAGAGTTTCATGTGGAGATGGAGGGTGTGTCATGCTAGCATCGCCAGTCAAGTTAAAAAGTTAACCAGGCATTAATTTTAAAAAAAAACACGAATATCACCAGTTTACCTAAATCTTGTGCTCCTTCCTCTAATTGAGCTTGTTGATGAAGTGAATAATTCACCCTTCCTCCAATTGATTTGATTTTCTCCTTTTGGATAGATTGTTGATTTCTCTCCACAATGCAACAAGATGGGGGATAATCAAGAGGCTAAGTGTGGAATAGATGGGTGATATGAGTTAACAATTGGGCATAATAAGGTTGCAATGGATGGATTTTATCTCTCAAACTAATAGCATAAACTTACTTAAATGATGGATGAATTGCGAAGAGAAGAGACTTCAATTTATAGATTGGAGGAGGCCAAAATGGAGGGCCAAAATTGGTTTGGAATGAAGGGTTGAGATTGAAAGAAAGTGGGAGAGGATTGAGAGGACAAGGTGTGGAATTCAAGAGATTTGCCACAGAGGCATTTCTTGTCTTCACCCTCCTCAAGTGCATGGGGAAGAGACCCCCAAGTACATTGGAAGAATAAAGAGAAATTAAAAATTCCTTGGGGGAGGACAAAGGAATTAAAAATTCCTAAATAAGAGATTGTGTGGGAAGAATAAAGGGATAAAGGAATTAAAAATTCCTTGGGAAAAGGAGGCATTGGGATGTGCAAAGGATTTTAAATCCTTTGACATAAATAAATTTGGTGCATTTAAGGTTTGGAGGATGAGATGGAAGAGCCATTTAAGGCAAAGAGTTGACCCATTCCTAATCAAGGTGATTAGGGATGTGAAAATTATTAGGAGGAGTGATTAGGTGGGTCAATGAGGATTAGAGTGCAAGTTGGAAAGTTAGGAGGATGTGACATGAGGAGAAATAATGAATAGAATATAAAATTGGGGGATAATAATAATAAGCATGACTATAGAAGAATTAATTAGGTTAGATGATAGGATTAGGAAGGGTGATTTGTAGGAATCACATGGTTACCTTAATTAAAATCAATTAACTAATGATGATTGGAATTACTTTAGAAGAATAGGGAAATAATTAATTATTAGACTATAGTGATAAGAAAAAATTAAATTTGACTTAATTAACCTTAAGGGATCAACACAATGAAATTAATTAATTATGTGGAAGGGATTAAATTAATCAAATATTAATTTAATTAATTTTAAACCGTCTACATTTTGCCATTTTTTTACACAACAACAAAATTGGTGGTGGTTAAAAGACGAAGAGAGATGCCCTAGCGTGAAGACATGGGTGAGGTATGCCCCCTCAATAATTTAATCGGAAAATTTAAAATTTATCAAGAAAATTCTTGAAAAAGAAGAAAATGATAGGAAAAAGATGAGAAACATAGAAAAAATGACACGTGAGATGAAATTTTGGAGGAAAGAGAAAGAGAGGATGGAGAAAGGACGACAAAGGGGCAAAAGAAGGGCCTATATATAAGCAACACAGGGCCCAATGAGGGGTCATTGTCACACACATAGTTCATCAAGTCTTTGGTGAGTAGAGTAAGAAGACATCATACTGTGCATTCCATGACATGAGAACCAAGGCGAGAGGGTTCAGAGGTATGAGAGACTACTGGATTATGGACCACTGATATATACCGTAGTCCCAACTTGGTCATTTAGTAGGTTAGCATTAATAAGGTGTATTTAATGGGGCAAAATCTACCAGGGTACAAATATCAATTTTTGAATCGATGTTTGTGCCCAGGGATCATCATCTGTGAAGAAAATCCCCACATGTGCAGGCGTGGAAATGTTTGTGAAGATATTGATCACCGAATCAGTGTTTGCACTGCTGGAAGGGAAGAAGAGGGGTAGCAAACTGCAGAATGAATAAGGAGGCACATTTTTGGTGTCTCTATTTAAGGAAACACCGTCTCTACTTAGGAGGGAAAAAGGGGGAAGGTAGAAAGAAAAAATTGGATGAAGGGGTTTTAATAAGATGTCCTGGGGCTAGAAATAGGCTAGAATGCTAGAAGAGTGGGCTAATGAAATGGTTTGGATGGTTGCAGGAGGATCCTACTATTTTGCGATCATAGGACTATTGCCCTCTCACCATGGCACTGCGGAGTCAGTTGGATGGTGCAAAGTAGACCCTGCTATCATGGTGCAGTCTAGGGTTTGTGGCATAGTGGCCTTAGATTCAATGCCACATGCCAATGATGATGATATTGGTCAAGCACTGGCATAGCGAGACATTCACTTTTCACTTCTCGATGGGTGAGGCCAGCATCACATTACTTAATATTTTGTCAGATCCTAAAGGTGCCTATCCCTAGGATCATCCCAAAGTACAAATTGGAGGGCATTGACTAGTACATGTGGATCATTTGTGACACAGATGACTTGTTGATGGACCGGTTATGGATGATCATAGAGTGAGCTATGGAGTGACATTGGGGAATCCCATGATTTGTTTTGTTCATTTGTGGACTTATCAGTGGGAGGATGATGTCTGACCTCAGTGGGCATGACTTTTGGATAGGAAGGTCTAGATGCTTGTATTATATGCTCGAGGATGGTGTCCGCTATGCATGGGGTGCTGTCATTTTGGGTCAGTTATATCATGACATTCACATGTGTGTATACCGAGGTTATAGGAACCTTGGGATAGGTTTCATGCTCTTACACATTTGGGCATGAGAGCATATTGTAGTGACACAACCACTAGGAGTACAGGCTCATAGGAGGAGGTATCCCTATGTTGATAGATATAGAAGTTTATTGCATCACACTTAAGTAGGAGCTATCTAGTTTTGGTGCCACATTTTTGATGAGATGATGGAATTCACTTTACGTCCATTTAGAGACTGCAAGTGGTGGGGTGGAGACATTTTTCTTTCCTGGGCCTAGAATTAGTGTTGCTTATTTGGGCAAACAATGCACATCATAGATCGGTACCTTCCTCATCAGGTCATGAGGCAGTTTAGAGTACAGTAGGACATTGTAGGGGAGGAGAGGACACGTCCCCACATTACCAAGGAGACAACCATGTGTGGGGATGTGGTCAAGCCCTTTGAGGTTCAACGAAGTTGGATAGGTTTTGAGAAAATTGTCTGGGAGGAGAAGCCAAAGGTTGTGGATCCTGGTTGCATAAGAGCATATGCAGTATGGTGGGAGACACATCGGCCAACATGATTGATGATACTTGGTGCCTTAGAGGTAGATGAAATCATGCCCTCAATGGATGAGGTAGTGGGTGAGGAGGCGGATGCAGCATGAGAGGGGGGAGCAACAGGAGGAGCTAGTGTTAGACAATATGTCCCATGAAGGGGCAAGAGAGGATAGGGATAGGTACCCATACAGACATAGGTATAGGTACAAGATTCGACAGAGCAAGTGGGATCAACTCAACAAGTTGAGGGACCTCCGCCACCAGCACAGCCAAAGCTAGAGTCGATGAATGCACAGGTGCATGGGGCACAGGTATAGGGACATATCTCTCAGGCCATTTTGGATCAAGCCATTTTGGAGAGAGACTTGGACAGAGCCCAGGCACAGAGTTTGCAAGTTGAGCTAAATAGAGTGAGGGCAGAGGGAGATGCCTTGAGGACATATCTCAAGGATTATATAGCGGAGAGGGAAAGTTACAAGATTGAGGCAAAGACCACCTCAAATACTTTTGAGGCAACAAGGGAAGGGACTATAGAATGGGATGCATAGGATGGACAATGAGATGTAGCTACTAAGGACCTAACTATCCCAGTCAGAGGCAGATGTGATTCAGTTGCGAGGGGAGGACATTGCCCACCAGCTACTAGTTCTAGAAGGCTTTGCTCCTATGTTTGCAAAGATCATGGGTGCATGCCAACAGATAAAGAAGATGGCACGAGAGACCTAGTATTATAGGGATCTATATCATTAGCCAGTACTAGTAGATCAGAGGGTGACATCCTATACAAAGAGTGTCCGATCGCACAAGACTTAGAGCCAATAGTGGATCAGGTCCACTGGGATGAGAGCACCCCGAGAACCTCCAGTGGGTGGGCAGACTTGGGTTCTAGAGATAGGGAGAGCAAGGGCTAGCTCTTGGATATTGTGTGACATTGTACCATTTTGACTCTTCCAGGAGATGATTCATTGTATTATGACTAGACATGTTATTTTTTTATATATATGAGATAAGTCATGATTCCTAGTGACGATCTATATGATGTACTCTTATTGATGGACTTTATTATGGACTTTGGTTTTATCTGATGGTGATTGACTATGATGGATGATTTATGCTTATGATGATGCATGATGATGATCTAAACATGAGAACTAAACATAGTGTCCACAAAACTTTCTCTTACTCAATATCTCTATGGTTACTATTGACATTTCCCATTGTTAATGATTATCCTTAGGGTTGTACTATGTAATATCATGAAGGATGCATCAGGGTTACTCACTATTTATGTCTTCATTATGCTACTACATGTTAGCATTTACTGTCACCAAAGTCAATATTGTCTGTGATTTATGACTATGATCATGGTTTTGATAGTCATATAATGAAACGAAATCATCTCTTAATAAACCAATTTGCCAACAAAATCAATGCACGAGCATGAGCTAGGTTGGGCCCCAAAGTGGGTCCGACTAAAAAAAAATCGTTTTCATGCAACTGACCTTCGAAATGCCTCAGGAACCTTAAACGTACCTCTGGAATCGATCGGCACCATTTTCGGATCATCAAACTAAGTTTTGTAGCTTTCAGACACTTGCACCACATTTTTGCATTTAATCGCAAAGATGTAATTTTCAAACTGGTCAAAACACCTTTCTGGAACTCACCATCTGACAAGCAGGTACTCTAATATACAAACATGAACTCTACCAAGCGGTTTTTCAAGATGAATCCTGAGTGAAGAAATATTAATGGTCAAATATGACCAACTGGCTTTGTCGGCACTGTGGACCTGATGAAGTCGATGCGCAGGCAACTCATGATGCCTTTCTCAAAAATATCAAATGATCTTCATAGACCCTCAAATCTGAGGCATATGTACCTTGAAGTACATATCAAAACTTAGAATTCTCAGTTCGACCAAAAGGTTGACTAGGTGCAAATGGTGCACTCATGAAAATGGCTACTTTAACTGATGCGGCAATGAAAGTGCGGAACACTGAAACAGATGGCTCAAGAAACCCTTTTGAAAACCGATTAAACGGATTGGCAGGAGCTTGAAACTAGAAATATAGCTTGTTATTTATACCAATAATATCCCAGAACAAACATTCTGACATGACACTCACTGAGGCAACTTTTACACTTATGCAAAATAGGGCTCCGACTAGCAGCTGAAACAGGGACTTGTCAAACCATACAAACTGCAAACAGATTGAGCCTGCTAAACTAAGAAAATGGATTCACAAAGACTTGAAATTTTGCACGGGGGCACACTTTTATGCATAGAATTCAATTCACTTTTAAATTATTCATGATGATCAACAGGGCAAAAGATATGAGCGCTCAAAGTAGGCTACTTGGTAAAATCTGCATATGTGCCTAAAATGCACTTTCAGCTCACCCCTTTGAAATGGGTACCTGATAAAACGATCCAAACTGAAAACTGAAAGTTGCACAACACTTCATTAGCTAAATGAAAGGTGTAGGACACACTTTCCAAGCCTTACCCTTTGAAAATCAACTGGCTCCATTCTACCCCCTTTCTAACTAGGCCATTCAAATTGACTCATTTTATGATCATTTGGAAATGCAGAGCAATATTTTTTAAATGGGCCTCTAAACTTGACTCAAATTTAATGAGTCCCATCAAAAGTGACAAGACCAATCATGAAAATGACATACACATGGCCAACTAACATCTCTTTCTAAGAGTTGGAGTAGGATTATGATAATATGCTAGACATGGGGAGGATGCATCTCGATGGGCCAAGGTGACTGATAGGATTGATTTAGGAAATTCAATAGATGGTGGTGCAAGTGGATGAAAATATGGAATCTCATTGCTAATATTTGATTAGCATGGTGTGGATGGATGTTTGGGTGACACGCAAGTCAAGAAGAAGCTCAGTTTAATGGGACAAGCTCTGAAAGTGGGGTAAAGCTCAGTGTGATGGGATGAAATCTCAGTGTACTGGGACAATCCTTATTCACAGCTTGGATGAAATCTCATCATCTCGGTGGGGGAGAAGTGAATGCAAGAAAGAAAGGAAAATGATGTGGGTGATTAAGACAAACACTACCTACAAATATAAGGGCAATGCATGACAGGTTGAGTGGCGAATTAATGGATTACATTACTAAAGAAATATGGATCTTGGTTTGGGGGGGAGTAATGCAAGTGAGTGGGATGAGTGTCCAAAGAGATAGTGGATCAGAATTATTTACCTTGATGCCTAAACACAGGTTTTCACTAAGGTATTTGCCCATAGCACCATAGAGTGTTTTCCATTAATGGATGAATTGTTTTTTTCTTTACTTTTTTCTTTTTTCATTTTTTTTTGTATTTTTATGATTTTTTATTTTTTTTGCTCTTTTCCTGATTTTTGAAAACTGGTAATCTCTAAAGACTAGGCATAGAATTTCTTTAGATGCATGATGTTCATGGGCTCATCCAAAGGATCTCCTTTAGGTGTAGACAACTAATAGGCTCTTGATCCATACTTTGCAGCAATGAAATAGGGTCCAAGCCAGTTAGCCTCAAACTTGCCTTTCTTCTCATGATCTTAGAGGTTTCTCTAATTTTCCATAAGGACAAGATCACCAATGTTAAATTCTCGGGTCCTGACTCTCTTATTGTAGCTTAGTCATAGGCAATTCTGATATACCCAGAGGTGATTTAAGGCCTTGAGACGCCTTTCATCTAACAATTCCACCTCTTATAGCCTGGCCATTTTGTATTCTTCATCAGGAAGGATTTTCTGTAAGGATACTCGCAATTAGGGTATCTCAATCTCAAGAGGTAGGACGACTTCATAATCGAAGACTAAGGAGTATGGTGTAGCTCTTGTGGGGGTGTGAATACTTGTGCAATAGGCCCAAATGGTAGGATAGAGTTGCAAGTGTTAATCACGACCAGCTTCATTGACTATCTTCTTGTGGATTTTGATAAGGGTTTTATTTGAATCCTCTAGTTGACCATTACCTTGCAGGTAGTATGGGGTGGAGAAGTGGTGTTGGATGGAGAAATTCTGGCATAATTCTTTGACATCTTGATTTTTTAAATGTTTTTCGTTATATGTAATGATAACTTTAGAGATTTTGTAGCAGTAGATTACATCGTTTATAATAAACTTGGAAATCTATTTGCCAGTGTTGAAGGTCAGTGGTATGGCTTCCACCCACTTGGTGAAGTATTTAGTAGTGGTTATTATGAACTTGTGGCCATTGGATGAGGTCGGATGGATTTTCCTATGAGATTGAGTCCACACAGTGAAAAGGGCTAGGGTGTGATAAATGGTTGCAGATCCTAAGAAGGTGCATGAATCTTGTCACCATGCTGCTGACAAGGGATACATTTGTTCACATAGTGATAGGCATCATGTTCCATTATGAGTCAGTAGTATCTTGTGTACAAGAGCTTCTTAGCCAAAGTGAGACCGCTTGAGTGTGCTCCACAGATACCTTCATGTACTTCACGTAGTTCTCATTCAGCCTCCTCTTTGTATAAACACCTTAGGAGGGTTCCATCAAAGTGCCTTTTAAATAGGGTATCACCAAGGATGGTGTATTGGGTGGATCAATTAATGAATGTCCGTTGTTGGGTTTTGGTGAGGTGAGGGGGGATGGTGTTATCTTGGAGGTAAGTGAAAGTTTCTTGATACCATGGGGAATCAAGACCAACAAGGACACATACCATGTTTGATTTAGGGACATCATATAATGGTACTAAAATATGCTTGACCAAGAACTCACACTTTTGACTATTTGTGGGCATCTACAAGAGATAACCAATTGTAGCCATTGCATCGATGTCTCTGTTGTTTGTCCTAGGAACTTGCTAAAATTGGATAAAAGTGAAGTGTTTCTTGAAGTCTTCAACCATGCAAAAATAAAGGAGAAGCTTGTCATCTTTTTTCTCATACTCATCATTAACTTGTTTAATGACAAGTTGGGAATCTCCATAGACTTGTAGTTATGTGATCTTCCATTGAATATCTAAACGGAATTCAGTGATGAGAGCTTCATACTCCACTATGTTTTTTGTGCATGCAAAGGCTATCTTGTAGGACTTAGGATTCTAGTCACCTTGAGGGGTAATTAGTAATATACCTGCCCCTGATCCATGTTGTGTATAAGAACCATCAAAATATAACTGTCATTGGGCTGATTGTGTGACAAACATGATGGAATCATCAGGGAATTTTTCTACGAGGGGGTGATCACCTTGAAGGGGAGCATCAGCCAATTGATCAGCTATGATTTGTCCTTTTATTTCTTTCCTATTGACATATTCTATGTCAAACTCACTTAGTAGCATGACCCATTTAGCAGTGTGTCCTATGAGAGCAGCTTTAGACAACAAGTATTTGAGAAGGTCAATATTTGCGATGAGTTTAGTCTTGTTGTTAAGCATGTAGTGGTGAAGATTCTAAGTACTAAAGACCACTGCAAGGCAAACTTGTTCTATGGGAGTATAATTGAGTTTATATCCCACAAGAGTGAAACTGATATAATATATTGCATGCTCTTTTCCTTTGTCATCAATTTATGCAGGTAATGTCTTGAGAGCCACTGTAGTTGTTGATATGTACAAAAGAAGTGGTTGTCCTGGTATAGATACCGTCAATACTAGAAGGAGGACAAATACTCTTTCAGTTTATCAAAAGCCTTTTGACATAAGCAATCCCATTTAAACATGGTGTCCTTGCATAAAAGATGTGCAAAATGATGGCACTTGTTTGCAAATTCTACAATAAACCAGTGGATGGACTAAAGCTTTCCCTGTAGACTACGAAGTTGCCAGAGTATCTTAGGGGGGGGGTATTTCCATTATTGCTTTGAATTTGGCTAGATATACTTCAATTCCTCTATGAGACACTATGAATCCCAACAGTTTTTTAGATGTGAACCCAAAGACACACTTCTTAGGGTTAAGGTGTAGCTTGTATTTCTCTAGTCTTTCAAAAAACATTCTCAAGATAGGAATATGTTCATCACGTGTTTTAGACTTGCCCAGAAGGTCATCTACATAATCTTCCATAATGTCATGGAAAATGGCTGCCATTGCTCTCTGATAAGTTGCACATGCATTATTTAATCCAAAGGGCATGACCTAATAACAAAAAAATTCCCCAAGGGATGGTAAATGTTATCTTGTGTTGGTCTTCTTCAACGATCTTGATCTGATTGTATCTGGAGAAACCATCCATTAAGGAAAGCATCTCATGTCTAGCTGTTAGTTCAACAATCATGTCTATATTGGGTAGGGGGAAATCATCCTGAGGACATGCTTCGTTGAGGTCCCTGAAGTCTATACAAATCCTTATGCCCCCAGCAAGCTTGCCAACAAGTACAATGTTGGAGACCCACTCAAGATAATCAATGGGTCTAATAAATCTGACATCCAACATCTTTTGTAGTTTTGCATTGACAAGTAGGGAAATCTGTAGATGAATCTTGTGAAGCTTCTATTTCACTGGTTTAACATCTAGTCTAATAGTGATATTGTGTACTACCAGTTTGGGGTAAAGGCCTGGCATGTTAGCATAGGATCATGCAGAGTTGACTTGTGTCTCATTGAGGAAACTTATAAAGTTTTGTTTCTACTGATCTATAACGGACTTTGCAATAAGAACATTCTTCAGATTGTCATCTGTACTCATGTTGAGGGTATATGTTTCTTCAATCAGCAATGGTGCTTTTTCCTAATACGGGTTAACCGTGGTAGATAGGTCAAGTCCCTCATATTATAGCGTCAAAACCAAGTTTTCACTAGAAGATGTGTCCTTTATTTTTACTTCTTCTAAGTCCAAAGGTGATCCGGAGAGGTTTTCACTAGGGGACTTTTGATTGTTCTTTTTGTTTTCATTTTTGCGACTAAGGGAGTTGACTTGACTACCAAAGTATGCCTCTTTGTTGAGTTGAATTCCATTCACAGATGTATGATTCTCAAGGTCTCACATATTTTATAATGCCAAGAGGGTATTGTCATCAGTATAGATGTCAAGGTCGGGTGGTCCTTGTTGGCCCCAATCAATAAGTTCTAGGTGGATGAGTTGGAGTTTGGATGAGTGGGAAGGGGTGATGGGGGTGATGATGTCAATGTAGGAATCATCAAAGAGATCATCAAGGTATTCGAAAGGCACTTCTTGGAATTTCTCTTCATCGAAGTCTTCAATTTTAGGAGGTTCTGTCAGAGCACTAGTAATAGTGACCTCCATTGGTGAGTAACCCAAGCTCTTATTGTGCTTGTATGAGATTGGTGAGATGGGCACTTTCCTTCCTTGTCCTTGAGGTCCAAGACCATGTCTTTTATACCTCATCTTATCTACAATAGCGGATGCTTTAGGATACATTTTCTTTGGGATATCTATTGGTGCTTCATCTTCTTCTCAATGCAGCCAAGAAGTAACATCAATTTCCAACTCTTCATCAAGTGGGTCCCACTATTCAAAGGTGGTCTTTTTGAATTTCATAGTGGTATTATTTTGGATCTCAATTTCTTAAGGTCTTCCATATGACTTAGGAGAGGGTGGGATTTGTCCCACAAAAATTGCAATTTGAAGTGTATACTCTCCACAACCATTGTCAATTATCTTAACCTTGATCTCGGGTTGGGAGGAGGTGGGTGCGACATTTGAAGGATCAGATGGAGGTGATGGAATGGGTGTATTGAGTGGGAAATTATAAGGGTGCTTTCCCTCAAGGAGTTTGCAATACTGAAAGGATTGCGGATCATCCGATATTGTGATCTCTCTTCCATTGTAAGGGAATTTTAGGCATTGATGGTAAGTGGATGGAATGGCTTGAATGGAGTGGATCCATTGAAAACCAAGAGGATGTTATAAGGGAGATCAAGGTCTATGACTTAACATGTAGTTTCAACCATTGTAGGGCCCACTTGAAGAGGTAGTGTTATGGTGCCTTTGGAGACCCTTTATGCATTACCATATGTTTTAATTGTGATCTTGTTGGATGTGTCAACCAAGTCTTCAGAAATACTCAATTGTTTGATCAATTTATATGTATGAAGGTTCATCTAGATCCATCGTCTATAAGGACTCTCTTGATTTTATGTTTTTGAACAATGGCCTCAATGTGAAGGGGTTTATTGTGAGATGGGTCTACAGATGGAGCATCATTGGATATGAAGACAAGATGGTGTTGCGCATCAAGGTTGCCAATTAAGGCTTGGAATTGGGCAGCATTGATGTTATATGGAATGCGAGACTTCAAGAGGGCTTGTTCAAGGATCTTTTTATGAATGAGTGAAGTCTTAAGGAGTTCAAGGATAGAGATCTATGCAAGCATATTACTAAGATGATCAAGGATATCATAGCGATGGGTAGATGACATGGGAGCTTGCAGAGGAGGAGAAGGAGCTCCCTGAATGGTTACTCTCCCTCTACAGGTGGTGATATTAAGGTCATTCTAGGAATATTATGTGGAAGGTGACGCACCTTGAATGACAATCTTAGCTTGGGAGGACCTACTTGATGATTGTGGGGGAGGGGCACCTTGAACTGTTACCCTAGGTCTACAAGGAATGGATGAAGGATCAGCTCCTTAGATAGTAATAGTGTTAACATGGATGTCAGTGGGCACTATGTGGCCTACCAAGGAGTCAAAGTTGGTGAGGTGGTTGGTGTAATCATAGTGAAATTCATGAGATTATGAAGATTTATCCTTACCATGATTATAGAAGGCATCCTAGTACATTTTGAGATTATCATTTGAATTACCAGGTTTGGAAGTTGCAACCTCAACATCAACCTTGTCAATCAGTAATTGAATATAATTCTTGAGTTTCACACACTTGTGTGTATCATGACCTTAGACATGATGGTAATCACAATATTCATTCTCATTGTACCATCTAGGTTTTGGTTGATTTGCATCAAAAGGGCAAGTCATTGGAAAAAAAATAGTGCCAGCCTTGACAAGCTTTTGGAAGATGACCTCTATAGGTTTAGTGAGTGGGTTGTACTCACGTTGGGATTGGTTATTAGAACGAGGAGGATGAGCATGGATGGAAACATTATCATGAGGTTGGGATTGATTGAGGGAATCAGATTGAGTGTTGAATTGATTATTGGTGGTGGTGGGTTTGGTAGAGATGGTCACAATTTGGACACACTTAGAGTCGGTAACTCCATCATTGCCAAAAAAATTATTTTTGGACCAAAACCTAGGCTTGTCATTGGATAAAGAAGGGCCTTGTCAATTTTTCTGATAAGGTTTGAAAGTACCTTCCTCTAGGAGGACTCTTTCTAATGAGAGACCCTTCTTGGTAACTTGTTCAAAGGAATAAAGACACTAACAAGTCAAAGGATGAGATATTTATAGCACTAGGTTGTGTAGAAATAACTCGATTTGGTAAGACTTTAGTATATCCCAAGGGAATTTCTCAATGAGGTGTTGCCATCTTTGCAAGAATTTGGTGAAGGTCTCTCCAGGCCTCTGCTTTGTGTTGCATAGGTCCATCATAGAGGCATCATTTTCAATGTTATATTCATTATGGGACACAAAATTTTCTATGAGGTCTAGGAATGATTTGATGGAGCCATGGGGTAAGGCCGAAAACCAAGTGAGGGCGGGTCCACTAATAATCTTGGTAAAAATTCAGCGTAAGTAGACATCACTATAGGATACCTCTTGTTAGGCTATGTATAATTCTCCGACATGGTCTCTAGGATCTCCTTTGCCTTTGTATTTTTCAAACTTAGGAATTTCAAAATCAAGGGGTTACAGGGCTACCGAAAGAGAAGGATCATAGGGACAAGGACAAATTTCCTCAAATATGTAGGGTTTCTTACGAGTCCCATCCCTAAGATTTTGTATAAGGTCCTTCATGTCCTAGACTTCCTTCATAAGGTCGGGTTTTTTATTTTGGACATTAGGAATGTATTGACCTGAATTGGACCCTGGGATTTGCGTGGACATGGACTATATACCACCACCAATATATTGATAAGAAGACATGGGAGGTTGTAAAGTGATTTGAGGATGTGACATGGTAATGGTGCTAAAAGGTGGTAAATTAGCATTGATGCAGTTAGCCGAGTTATGAAGAGGTATGGATGACCTAGGAGGTTGGGAAATGGGGGGATTAGCATGTATAGAAATCAGAGGTAGTGAGGTCATAGGTGTGGAAGTCGTGGGTAGTAGATGAAGAATGGTATTGATAATAGGGTGGTTTAAAAGGTCACCCTTTACGGGCATGTCAAGGACTGATCGATCAAAGTCAGGGGGTAATCATGCCCCTTGACTGATAAGCTAAGCTAAAAGCCCATTTGAAGCAAATTTGAAGAATTTTTCTATCATTTCTTGGTTGTAATGATCATCCATAAATGTTTTAAAATGTGGGGAGTGCTTAGGTTGGTCAACGAATTTTTCCTCTTGTTGGAGATCATGGTCAACGAGGTGACTAGATTCAGGCATCTCACTACCTTCAGCCATCTTCACTTTTTGGGAGCAAGTCAAGACCATATACAGGTAACCTCAAGAATAAAAAGGACAGAAATGACAAGAATGGACTTTGGAATCATTTGGATTTGGTGAGAAAAAGTGATGAGAAGGACTTAGCAAATTTGGATTTGATTTGATTTGGATTGGATTGACTTTGATTGGGTTGTCCTTGTATTAGGACAAAATTGATTTGGATGATATCTTGGCCCTTGGATTAGGACATAGATGAGGTGTAGGGGTCAATGATGTGGGACACAAATCAAGGTAAAAACCAAGCTAGGCGAAACTCAAACCTTGGATTAAGATTGGATCAAGCCTTCTTCTACTTAGGATAAACTTAGTTCCTAAGAAAATTAGGACAAGGGATTAGGGTTTTGATCAACCCAAGTGATTAGTATCAATTAAAAAATATACATGAGATAGATTATTCCTCAAGCACAAGGCTAATTTTGATAAATGATAAAAGGTCTAAGTCAGACTTTACAAAGTGTTGACCTTGGATTGGGAGGTTGATTGATTTGATTGATTGAAATTGGATTAAGGTTGACGATTGATGTGCTAAGTTATTAAAGATGAAATGGAAATGATTATGGAAGAAGGTGGATTGAAGAGGGATAAAATCAAGGTTACCTTAGATGGGGGATGACTCAATAACTAATTTCTAGGACAGGCAAATTAGACGATGGGATGCAACCACTCCTATTAAGAGATTGAGATAATCCTCGGATCATTGATGGAAGGCATGGGTTCTCAAAGGTTCCTCATCAAACTCATTGTCGTAACCATGAAGGTAACCACGGAAATGATGTAGAAAGGTACGATGTATCAACAAGAGTTTGTGGTTGGCATACAAGAACTTGTGAGACTTGAGAATTTGTTTATAACTTGGCTTTTTCTTCTTGACTTGTTGGTAAATGGACTTCTTAGGATGTTTGAGGGACTTGGGCTTATGGTGCATGAGTGAAATTGAATAGATTTTTACTAGGGTGGAGATGCTGAAACATAATTGAAGACATTGATCCTAAAAAATGGAAACATCGATCCTTAGTGGTGGAGACACTAAAATACAGGCAGAAACATCGCTCCTCGAGCGAAGATGTTGAAACTCAAATTTGGCAGTTTAGATGAAAAATTTTAGAAAATTTTGGTCAAATTGGAAAGTTTTGGATTTTGTCTCTACTCTTGGCAAGAAAAATAAGATAGTGACAAACACATTGGCCAAGGAAATGCTTGCAATAAGCATAAAAAAGTGAGGAGGGCCTAGATTATGTTAGTTAGATGAGAGGGGGGGTGAATCAGATAAACTTACAATTCGAAATATTCATCAGATTCAACCTCGGTAGAATTTACTTGACATGCAACTATGACTGTAAATCATTCAAAATCATAAACTGGTAAACTTGAAACATCAAAACACATATAACACCAGATTTAACGTGGAAACCCAAATAGGGAAAAACCACTGTGGGATTTCGGACCCACTAAGAAAATATACTCTTCTAGAGTATGCTCAATTAAAAGCCAATCCTGTTAAAGATTACATAAACACATTGCTAGATGTGACCCGGTCAACGGATTTCCCTCAGATCTATCAGAATCTTGCACTTTGTTAGAAGTGACCTTGTCAAAGGATTTCAAACACTCATTCAAAATGTTACCTTGCTAGATGATTTACAAATAAGACTGTTAGGTTCACTCGATTAAGAGATTTCTTGTTACTTACAAAAATAAATAACAGTAATAAAATATATCTGTAGCTTCACATCTAAAATGTTAAAGCAGACTCTATGTGCTCAAAATAATCTTGTCATAAGACTTATCTTCCTCCTTTCTGGTCTTCTCAATCTGTTCTTCAATCTTATGTACTCGGTAATCACTTCTGCAGTATCATTGCTCTTCTATTTGCCTGCTTGCTTTGTTCATCAACTTTTCCTTATTTATAAGCAATTCCTAACCGCTTAATCTCCTTAATCACATTTCCCATGATTAATCTTAGCCATCAGATCTTCAAACTTGACTAGGTTCATTTAATCCTTCGAACTGAAAAATGTTTTATCTTTCCTTGAAACTTGTATACCTTCCTTGGTACTTGTGCTCGGTTATGACCGTTCAATCTGTGTTGTAGATCCAACTCTTGAATTTTCATTGCCGTTGATCCTTAACAAACTTCTTGCACGACATTCCAATCTTCTATAAATCTCCAGCTCATTGGCATCCTTCATTAATAATGTATTTATTCATCCAATGCATTCTATTACTGCTCGGTTGATACTCGGTAATTATGGAACTTTACTCAATAGACATTCTTTCTTCTTTAACCAACACTGATAACCTTGGTGTTTGTCGACTAGCTCCTTGCTCGGTAAAATAGAACAGTATCAAACATTTACTCATTCTGTTGCATGAAATCTTTTCTCCTTCTTATTCAGTCTTTGAATACACATATATAGGATATCAAAACAATCAAAATAACATAATCTCATCACTGTCTAACTTGGTAGTAGTTTCCCATTGAATAACTTATTACTCCCCTTCATTTTCACATTCTTTTTGTGTCACTTACCGACATCTTTATACTCATCAAAACATACTCTTTAAGATATGGCAACATCATACTGAATTAGAAAATCAATTGCTTGACATCAATGACAAAATAATATTATTAAGACAGTAATCATCCTTTATCAATTATATCATCAATCTCCAACAACCCTCTCAATATCATCATACCAACAAACTTAATGTAATGCCAACAATCTCCCCCTTTGGCATTGATGGCAATACCAACTTGATTTATTCCAATTGATTCGGACTGTTGTTATTCTTCTCCTGTTATCCTTGAGCTGTAAACTTCTCTTGTGATCTTCTCCCCCTGTCATTAGTCTTCTCCCCCTTTGACAAAAATGCCAAAAGTAAAACTAATCCATGATTACTTCCCCTATGAAGTAATTTCCTTGCTTGTTAAAACATATACAAATGTATCATCTAAGTCTCGGTCAGGTCATCTTGTCTTCATTCACTGTTTCAAGCACAACTTTAGATGACCTTCTAAAGTGTGTAAATCAGCATCAACTCGCAAATAGTATTCTGTAGAGTCATAGAATTGATGCTTTCACCGAACTCTGTTAGTGAGTACTAGATAGGGGTAGGACCCCTAACTTACTTCTGAGATACTCAAAAGTGTCCGTTGGCAGTGGCTTTGTGCAGATGTCTGCTATTTGTTCCTTTGTGCTAACATACTCCAGCACAACTTTCTTTTCTTGAACTTCTTCTCTTAGATAATGATACTTTATAGAGATATGCTTTGTCTTAGAGTGCATTACCAGATTCTTTGAAATGTTAATAGCACTTGTATTATCACAAAATATAGTTACTGGCTCGGTAACTATCTCATTCATACCTTCCAACAATTGTTTGATCCATTCTATATTGGTACAATTCAATGTTGCAGCGACATATTCAGCTTCATCTATTGACTGTGAAATGCATCCTTGTTTCTTGCTAAGCCAATTCACTAGTCTTTCTCCCAAAAAGAAAGCTCCACCGCTTGTGCTTTTCCTGTCATCAATATTTCCTTCCCAATCAAAATTAGTATAGACTTTTAAGTCAAAATCATTCCTCTTTTTATATAGTAAACCATAATCTTCAGTGCCTCTCAAGTATCTGAAAATTCTCTTGATTGTTGTCATATGGGTTTCTTTGGGATCTGCAGAAAATCTTGCAGCTATACCTATTGCATGTGCTATATCAGGCCTGTTGTGAACTACATATTGCAACTTTCCAATCATAGATTGGTAAAGTGTCTCATCAACAGATGCAGGTTCATCATTCTTTGATAGTTTACAATTAGTAGTCATAGGAGTACTTACAGGTTTAGAATCCTCCATTCCAAATTTCTTCAAGATTTCCTTTATATACTTGGATTGAGTAATGAAAATCCCATTTTTCATTTGTAGTATCTGTAAACCTATAAAATACCTTATTTCACCAATTAATGACATCTCAAATTCTTTGCACATTTCATTTCCAAAGTTCTTGCATAAAGAATCATTTCCACAAAAAATAATATCATCAACAAATATGGCTGAAATCAGTATTCCATTATCCTCATCATTCTTCATATACATGTTGTTGTTTTCACTAGTCCTCATAAATCCAATCTTGCTTAAGTAAGAGTGCAACCTTTCATACCATGCTCTAGGTGCTTGCTTTACGCCATATAAAGCTTTGTTCAACTTACACACCTGATCTTTATTCTTCTCTTCAATAAATCCTTTAGGTTGTTCAATATAGACTTCTTCTTCTAGTATACCATTCAAAAATGCAGATTTAACATCCATTTGATATACCTTGAAATTTTTGTAAGAAGCATATGCCAACAATGTTCTCACTCCTTCAAGTCTTGCCACAGGTGCAAAAGTCTCACCATAGTCTATTCCTTCTTCTTGAGCATAACCTTTGCAAACTAGTCTTGCTTTATTCCGAATGACCTCACCTTTTTCATTTAGCTTATTTCTGAAAATCCACTTTGTACCGATTACATTTTTCTCTTTTGGTCTTGGGACCAGTGTCCATGTTTCATTTTTCTTGATTTGTTCAATCTCTTATGTCATAGCATTCAACCAATCTTCATTGCTTAATGCCTCTTTTACTATCCTCGGTCCAAACTTGGATATCAGACATGTGTTCTGTCTCAGTTTGTTCCTTGTCATCACTGGAGCATCCTTATCTCCTATAATCTGACTTGATTCATGATTTCTTCTGACATATTTTGCTAATATAGGCTCGGTAGGCTCTGTATGACCTTCTTCATCACTCAGTAACTAAGTATTTTCTTCATCGGCTTTCTCGGTTAGACTTCTCGGTTGTACATATACAAACTCTTCATGATCTTCTAGTTCTTTGGAGTTTCCTTCATCATTCCTTTCTGCAAATTCATCAATTTTCACATTTGCACTTTCCACTATTTTATTAGATGATTTGATCAAACATTTAAATGCTTTACTCCTAGAGGAATAACCAAGAAATGTTCCTTCCTCGCTTTTCTGATCAAATTTTCCATTTTTGTCATCTTTGTGAACATAACATCTACTTCCAAATATTTTAAAATAACTTACATTTGGTTTCTTGTCATACCAAATTTCATACGGTGTCTTCATAGTTCCTTTCTTCAGTTGTACTTGGTTCAGGGTGTAAACTGCAGTGCTTATTGCTTCTCTCCAAAATATTTGAGGTACTCTCTTTTCTATGAGCAAGGTTCTTGCACAATCTACAATTGATCTGTTTCTTCTTTCAGCTACCCCATTTTTTTGTGATGTTCTCGGTGCAGACACTTGTCTCTTTATACCATGATAATTGTAGAATAAGTTAAATTCATCTGAAATAAACTCTCCTCCTCTATCAGATCTTAGACATTTCAACTGTCTTCCTATTTCATTTTCAACTCTTGCCTTATACCATTTGAACATTTGAAAGGGTTTTGATTTCTCTTTTAAAAACATAACTGACATCATCCTTGAGTAATCATCCACAAATAATATGAAGTATTTATCACCATAATAACTTTGAACTTTCATAGGACCACAAAGATCAGTGTGTACAAGATCTAAAATTCCTTTAGAATTGTAAGACTTACTTGTAAAGCTTGATTTTGTCATCTTACCCATCTGGCATCCTCGGCATATTGCATTCTCAGGTTTTTCCAAGCTCGGTAGACCTCTTACTCGGTGCTTCTTACTTATTTTGATCAAGTTATCAAAATTTACATAACAAAACCTTTTATGCCATAACCAGGTGTCTTCTATTTTTTCATACAGACAATTGTTCCGATTTGAGTCAAGATGAAATGTATTACCTCTTGTTTGAGTCGCGGTAGCAGCCAACTTTCCATGTTTGTCATTAACTTTGACAATTCCTTTTTGAAATTCTATTCGGTATCCTGTATTGTTTAGTTGTGCTACACTCAACAAATTGTATTTCAAACATTCAACCCAATATACATCATCACATTTATCATTGTCAAGAAGTGTGATAGATCCTTTACCTTTCATAGGACATGGTGCATCATTACCAAATCTTACATAACCTCCATCATAATCTTCTAATTTAAGAAATTTGTGTTTATCACCTGTCATGTGAAATGAGCATCCACTATCTATGATCCAAGAATCATTATTATTTATGTGTGATATTAAGGCTTTTTCTTCATACCTTTCTTCATCTAATCAATCTTTTATAGCCACATAAACAACTTCCTCTGTCTCAGTCCCATCAGATTTTTCAGCATTGGATTCCTCATCAACTACTAGGCATGTCTTTCTATCTCTCCTTCTGAAGTCTCGGTGCCCTCTGTATTGGTTGTCTTTCTGTCTGTCATCTCGATATTCTCTCTTTTCACTAGATTCTTTGTCAGGATAGTTTGAAGCCATATGTCCAATTTTATCACAGCTAAAACATTTCAAAGGTAACTTTCCTTTATACTTACCTTTGCCTCTCAGTAACCTTCTGGCCAATAATGCTTCAAACTCTTCTTGCTTTCTGATTTCCTCATATAGTTTGTGTACTTCTTCCATGTTTTTGTGAAATCTCTCACTTGCTCCACTATGATTTCCTTCAGCATACTTATACATTCTATCATTGTAATCATTAGATTCATCAAGATGAAAAGAACTGAATGCAGATTCAACTTTGTTAACTGAAGACCCACTGTTATCAAAATTACTCAACTCAAAAGCATGTAGCTTACCGATAGTAGCATCCAAAGAGACTGGCATGTTTGGTATAGACCTTAATTCATTAATTGCAGAGACTCCAATGGCATAAGCAGGTAGAAGTGTTCTCAACAACTTACTTGTTACATCCTTTTCTTCAATAGTTCCTCCTACTCCTTTGATTTGATTGACAGTTTCCTTTAACCTTGTACTGTATTGGATTATGTTCTCACCTTCATTCATTCTCATTGATTCAAGTTGTCCTCTTAGACTATCTACTTTTTCTCTTTGAACATGTTCATCACCACCATACACAGATATAAGCTTATTCCACATAGATTTGGCATCATTACAACCTTCTAGATCATTAAACTCTGAGGAAGTCAATGCTGATGTTATTTCAATCATTGCTTGAATATGTTCTTGCTTTGCCTTTATCTCTTCCATTGTCATCGGGTAGGTGCTAGGTGTAGTGTAATCATTCTCCAGATAATATGTTGCATATTCTCCAATTCCTGATAAGTGCAGCTTCATCCTTTTCTGCCATGTGGAGAAACTTGACTTGTTCAACTTTGGTGCATCCCTTTTATACATCTTTGGATCTTGCCTCAAGTTCCTTTAAACTTTTCTTCTAGAGTTCTAGCTCTGATACCAATTGTTAGTTAGATGAGATCGGGGGGTGAATCAGATAAACTTACAATTCGAAATATTCATCAGATTCAACCTCGATAGAATTTACTTGACATGCAACTATGACTGTAAATCATTCAAACTCATAAACTGATAAACTTGAAACATCAAAACACATTTAACACCAGATTTAATGTGGAAAGCCAAATAGGGAAAAACCATTGTGGGTTTTCGGACCCACTAAGAAAATATACTCTTCTAGAGTATGCTCGGTTAAAAGCCAATCCTATTAAAGATTACACAAACACATTGCTAGATGTGACCCGGTCAACGGATTTCCCTCAGATCTATCAGAATCTTGCACTTTGTTAGAAGTGACCTTGTCAAAGGATTTAAAACACTCATTCAAAATGTTACCTTGCTAGAGGATTTACAAATAAGACTATTAGGTCCACTCGGTTAAGATATTTCCTGTCACTTACAAAAATAAATAACAGTAATAAAATATATCTGCAACTTCACATCTGAAATGTTAAAGCAAACTCTATGTGCTCAAAATAATCTTGTCATAAGACTTATCTTCCTCCTTTCTAGGCTTCTCATTCTCTTCTTCAATCAGATCTTCAATCTTCTGTACTCGGTAATCACCTCTGCAGTATCACTGCTCTTCTATTTGCCCGCTTGCTTTGTTCATCAACTTTTCCTTATTTATAAGCAATTCCTAACCGCTTAATCTCCTTAATCACATTTCCCATGATTACTCTTAGCCATCAGATCTTCAAACTTGACTAGGTTTATTGAATCCTTCGAACTAAAAAACTTTTATCTTGCCTTGAAACTTGTATACCTTCCTTGGTACTTGTGCTCGGTTATGACCATTCAATCTGTGTTGTAGATCCAACTCTTGAATTTTCATTGCCATTGATCCTTAACAAACTTCTTGCATGATATTCCAATATTCTATAAATCTCCAGCTCATTGGCATCCTTCATTTAATAATGTATTTATTCATCCAATACATTTTGTTACTGCTTGGTTGATACTCGGTAAATACTGAACTTTACTTGGTAGACATTCTTTCTTCTTTAACCGACACTGATAACCTTGGTGTTTACTGACTAGCTCCTTGCTCGGTAAAATAGAATAGTATCAAACCTTTACTCATTCTGTTGCATGAAATCTTTTCTCCTTCTTATTCAGTCTTTGAATACACATATATAGGATAACAAAACAATCAAAATAACATAATCTCATCACTGTCTAACTCGGTAATATTTGCCCATTGAATAACTTATTACTCCCTGTGTAGGGGAAAAAGTGACACTAAGCAAACATGCCCTAATCTCACTTTAAATCACACACTTGTGGAATACGAAAGAGCCTAGAGGTATCACACAATTGGCTACTTCTTTTTGTGGAAGAGAGAGCCACAGGCTACCTATTAGGATTTCTATTCCTTTGTTGCAAATGATAGATAGAATGATGCAAGTTCAATCCCTAACCCCAAACTGTAAGTATGAACTAATAACAAGATTGCAGAATTGAACTTAAAGTATGGAAAGCTGTAAACACAAGGACAAGACAAGAATGCAAATGCGTACCCGGAGTCAAAATCTGAGTGAAAATGTTCGGGACGGGGGCGTGGGCGCCACTGTCCTGATTCTGCCCCTGAAACTACTCCTGAAACTGCTATTTTGCAACCTGAAAAGCTGTCAAAATGCTGAAACTTGTTGTCTGACAGAAGGACCAGGGTGCCCAGCACCCCTATCCTGGCAGGACCAGGGCGCCCCACGCCCCTGTCCTAGCTTTCTGGGCTGGAATTTGGTGTGAAGTTCAGTTTCCGTCTGCTTCCGTCGGATCTGCAATTTGTGGCATCGTCCGAATCCTGAAACCTCCACTTATATCTGAAAAGGTATGGTGGGCGGCTATATAGGGTTTTGCCTTAGTCAAACCCCCGCTTTGGTGATTTCCACCTCCACGAATAGCCAAGTTGTATAGTAAAAGTTGTGTGTGCAGACCTTGTGTGTGTGCAAGATCCTAAAATGAAAGTAAGCAAACTAGAGCAACCTAGAAAGTAAACCCTAATTGCTTGTAAATGATAATGTAAATGCTCCAAATCAAGATGTAAAGAGATCTAAAGCATGAATACAAGTGACATAATGAGGCTTATGCAAAGACATGAAAACAACATGAAATCATACCCAACCCCAAGGGAGGGGTACAAGCCAATCTTCAGTCGGTGATCCCTTATTGCTCTTCAATGTCTTCAAAGCCCTAAATGGATGAATGAATTTGATAGATGCTTGATGGATGGACGTTGAATGTTGTTGAAGTCTTCCAAGATCTGCTCTTTCGCTGCATAGAAGGTCCTTGAAACCAAAATTCGGATCCTTTCAAATGAAGAAAGAGAGCTCTTATATATGAAACCCTAGGTCTTAATTCCAACTTTTGGCTGACCTAGAGATTGAATCTCCCGCCAATTTCTTGGGGTTAAGCTTTATTTTATGATTGGATCGCGCTCCTAAAATTTCGGGAAAAATGTGCGGGACCATGTGCACGTCGGGCGCCATGGTCTTGACAACTTTTCACCAAATTTTCAGGGCCGTCGGATATGATGATTTTAGAGAGAATCTCGAAGTTACAGGTGATTTCGAGATGTTTTGACCCCCGAAATCAAGCCCCCAAGTTCAAAATAGGACCTAATTAGGGTTTTTGATTAAATGATGTATTAGAGGAATAAAATGAAAGGGGCACATTTTAATGAAAGGGCCCAACTTTATGATGTGGAAGATGATGAAATAAGACCTTAGACCTAATTAATTTATTTAATTAAGTGCTAAAGGGGAAATGCAATGCAAAATGCAAAATGCGCCAAGGCGGGTGCTAAACTAGGTGTGAAATTGTACCACCCTAGCAAGTGCGTACAATTTACGACGCTACACTCCCCTTCATTTTCACATTCTTTTTGTGTCACTTACCGACATCTTTATACTCATCAAAACATACTCTTTAAGATATGGCAACATCATACTGAATCATAAAATCAATTGCTTGACATCAATGACAAAATAATATTATTAAGACAGTAATCATCCTTTATCAATTATATCGTCAATCTCCAACAACCTTCTCAATATCATCATACCAACAAACTTAATGTAATGCCAACAGATTAGCCCAATGTTATGAAATTAATTGGTATAAACATTGAAGACACGCAAAAGACATACAAATTAGGCTGGAAAGTGGATACTACTTATTGATCCCAACGTGGATTTCTTCCTGTTGTCCTCATTTTTGTAATTCAAAATTTGAGACAACCCACAAAATCATCTAAGGCACACTTTTCAAAGGCCAAAATTTGTCTTGATTGGTGTCTAATCATTTGTGTGAGTTTTGATCATCCTTTTTGAAGTTTTAGTTGTTTTTTGTTATGTTTTTTGCCCTTCTTAGTGCAGTTTCGGGTTTCAAAGTTGGCACTGCAAATTAGGGAACCGTTTCTTGACATTGCAAGTGTTATTTCACTTACTTTTACTTGGATCCCCAAGGCCCAATTACAAGTAAGAAAAGGCTTTAAGAGTTTTTACTTTGCAAAGACTTGTAATCAGGTATTTAAAACCCAACTACAAGTGTTTTTCTTTTCCAATGTCTTTTATATATTGCTTGTAATCAGGTTTTAGATACTCGATTACAAGTAAGTTTTTCGGTATGCAAGAAGACGTATTTTTTCTTGTATCAGGTATTTTGGGACCCAAGCTCCTACATTTTCCTCTTAATCCACACGAGGTTAGGGGAGTTTGTTTGTTCTTGTGATTGGAAAGGACTCTTCTTCCTTTCCCTATATGTGCTTTCGAGGATAATCATTTTTTTTATTTTTCCCTTTGCTGCATGGGAGGTTGTGTTTTGGTTTGTGCATTTCCTTTCTAATTTCATGGTTTTTGCCTCTTGAGGTAAGTGTTTGTTTTTGGCTTTTTCGTTTCATTCTTTTTATGATTTTGTGGTGCATTTTGGTGTATCTTTTCCTTGGTTCGTGTTTTTATTTTTGTAATCTTTGATCCAAAAGCATCTTCTCATTGTTAGTCCCAACCAATGTTGAGAGGGGAAGGGTGAATCGGCACTTTACCAATTTTTCAAAATTAAAACTTTTAACTCAAGACTGCACTAAATTAATATTCATCAATATAAATAGTTATTGCAGAGCAACATGCATGCATAAAAAGATACATAGTGACACCAAGATTTATCCCGTGGAAACCCAAATGGGAGAAAACCACGGTGTGAGTAGAAACTCACAAAATTTGCACTCTTCTAGAGTAGGCCCGGTGAGGAGCCATCCCTGTTAGGAGATTACAAAGACACTATTAGATACCACCCGGTTAAGGGATTTTGTTTAAGGCCTGTTAGTGCCTTTACCCTGTTAGAGGTAGCCTTTTTAAAGGTCTTAGGATCATCAATTAAGATGACACTCAGTTAAGGGATTTTACAAAGGGACCTATTAAAGTACACTCGGTTAAGGGATTTTGAGTTGCAATGGTTAGAAAGCAATAGGAAGTTGATCTACTAGAATAGCTAGTGATAGTCTGATTAGATCATAATGAAAATCATACTTTGTCTCCACCGGTGGTGTTTGCTCTGCACTACACTGGTTCTTTGCTCATACCCTCGACTCTACACTCTATCGGTCTACTTCACACACACTCTGCTCTGCTAAATCATTTAGCACTTCTTCACTCTTCACTCTACACTTCGGATCACCTCTCATAAGATTTGAACTTTGCAAATTTTACGATCAAGAATATTTAGAATGAACTTAAAATACTTTATGCATTCTCTGTTGTCACCTTTAGGTGTTTTCATAATCAATACAATCATAGATTTTGGTAGATTTAGAATTCAAATCTTCCTGCTCTCGCCTGCACGCCCTACAACAATTCCACCAACTACTCAACCAATTATGCCACTCCATCCCCCCAAAATAGTGACTTCTGGGTCATGTTTAGTCTTTTAAATGCGAACGAGAAAATCTGCAAATAATCATGGCTTAACTGTATGATAACTGAAGTTGACTTCGCCAACCTTTAGTTGGGTGTTACTACAAGCTCACCAACTCACCTTTTGCCATCGCAACTGTGTAACCGATCACCGTTCTAAGATTTACGATATCCACCTATCTTCCTTCTGCTTCACCGGTGTACCAGTATACCACTGCGCTCTTCATTACTGGTTCATCCTTTGATGTCGGTTTACAATGCTTCCATCAAGCCTCTTCTCCTATATGCTAATAATGTTCCGGTTTGCAAACAACCTCAAGCCTTCTTGCCTAAGTCACCTTTTGTGACTTCATCATCATCATAATGACCAACCTAAAGATATGACCTCAACACCGATCTTCTTGAGTGATAGGCCGGTTAGCTTAGTCAGTCTTTCCTTGAGTTGATTGAACCTTGATCATCTATCTCTTATGTTGTTTCCATGTTGTTTACTATTCATCACCTTTTCTACTTAGATACACCACTCCACCGATACCACTCCACTGGTTAGTGTTAGACATCAATGACAAATCTTAGCAAATATATCGGTTCTCTAGATTAACCGGTTTTGTCAGTGCCAACAATCTTCCCCTTTGGCATTGATGGCAACACTTCAGAATCTCTCTTATCAGTTGCTCCTGCATTTACTTTCTTCATTCCTTTCTTTATCATTACTTCTACTCTGAGTAATGAATATCTCCCCCTATCATTGGCAATACTCAATTTCAGCAACTTCAGCTCAACACTACTTACCAATACTCAAACAGTTGGTATCATCTCCCCCTTTGACAACAATGCCAAAGATTTATTTCAGTTACACTTAGAAGATCGGTCCCCCTAACCAGAATAGTCCACACTTATCAATCTAATCTTAGAAATTTTTCATAAATAAATCATACCAGATTGATATAGAGCCATTTTTTACTTACTTTAATGCAGGTAGGGGTATCACCCCTAGCTTACCTCTAAGGTATTCAAAGGTGTCCTTATGTAGTAGCTTAGTGAAGATATCAGCCACCTGTTCTTTTGTTGGTATATATTCCAACCTCACTTCCTTGTCTTGAACCTATTCCCTGAGGTAGTGGTATTTGATAGTTATATGCTTTGTCTTGGAATGCATCACCGGATTCTTGGATATGTCGATAGCACTGGTGTTGTCAAAGTGAATCACCACTAGTTCAGTCACCTTTTCTTGGATACCTTCCAATAATTGCTTGATCCATACTATCTATGTACAGTTGATTGCAACAGCCACATACACAATCTCAGTTGTGGATTGAGATATGCAATTTTGTTTCTTGCTTGTCCATGACACAATCCTATCTCCAAGAAAGAATGCACCTCCACTAGTGTTTTTTCTGTCATCAGTGTTCCCTGCCCAATCGAAATCGGTGAAGAAACTTAAGCTGAAATCTCTCTTATGTGGATACTAGAGACCATACTCATCAGTCTCCTTAAGGTATCTAAATATTCTCTTGACTGCCACCATATGAGTCTCTTTCGAATTTGTAGCAAATCTAGCAACCAAGCCAACAACTTGTGCTATATCCAGTCTACTGTGTACTGCATACTACAACTTACCGATCATGGATCGATAAAGTGTCTCATTCACTTCATGAGCCTCATCATTTTTGGAGAGCTTGCAACCTGTAACCATTGGAGTTCCAATAGGTTTGCAATCATCCATTCCAGAAGTCTTCAATATTTCCCTTATGTACTTGGTTTGGCTAATGAATATGACATTCTTTAGCTGTGATACTTGCAGGCCGATGAAGAATTTTATTTCACCTATTGTGGACATTTAAAACTCTTGCTTCATTTGTTCTGCAAAACCTCTGCTCATCTCATCATCTCCTCCAAAGATAATGTCATCAACATAAATTTCTGCAATCACATGTTTTCCTTTTTCTCTAGTCTTTAGATATAGGTTACTGTTATCACTAGTTCTCTTGAACCCTATGCTTAATAGATATGAGTGTACCCTCTCATACCAAGCTCTTGGTGCTCATTTTAGCCCATATAGAGCCTTCTTCAGCCTACATACCATATCTCTTCCATCTTCTGATGCAAACCCTTCTGTTTTCTCTATGTATACTTCTTCCTCTAAAACACCATTCAAGAATGTTGATTTGACATCCATTTGATAAACTTTGAATTTCTTGCAAGCAGCATAGGCAAGAAAAATTCTTACCCCTTCAAGCCTGGCCACCGGTGCAAAGGTTTCTCCATAATCCAAACCTTCTTCCTGAGCAATGCCTTTGTAGACTAGCCTTTCTTTGTTTCTTACTATTTGACCAGTTTCATCCATTTTGTTTCTAAACACCCATTTGGTGCCTATCACATTTTTGTTTTCCGGTCTCGGCACTAGAGTCCTAGTTTCATTTTTCTCAATTTGCTCCAGTTCCTCCTCCATGGCTTTGATCCATTCTTCATCTTTTAGAGCCTCCTTTTCTATTTTGGGCTCAATTTTGGAGAGCAGACAGGCATTCTCTCTTGCTATTCTTCTAGTCAATACTCCCACATCTTTGTCACCAATGATATTTTCAGTGGAGTGATTGTTTCTAACATACCTCACTGGTATCAGTTCATTTCTTGGAGCTTCTTCTACCAGTTGTGCAGGTTCTACTTCACATGCTTCCTCATTTGCCACTACAACAGGATTCTCTTCAACAGGTTTGATCAGTACAATGTACTTGAATCCTTCATAATCCTCTAGTTTACTCTTGCTATCATGTTCATTTTTCTCAAAGAACTCATCTACTCTGGCATTGGCACTCTCCACAATCTTACTAGTCCTTTTGTTCAAACATTGATATGCTTTACTCTTTGTGGAGTAACCTAAGAAGGTTCCTTCATCACTCTTGGGATCGAACTTTCCAGATTACTCATCCCTCTTGATATAGCACATGCTTCCAAATACTTTGAAATAGCTCACATTGGGTGAGTATCCACATCATAATTCATAGGGAGTTTTATTTGCCCCTTTATTCACCTGTATCCAGTTCAAGGTATACATAGCAGTGCTTACTGCTTCTCTCTAGAAGATATGTGGAATATCCCTCTGTATCATCAGAGCCTCACACAATCAATTAGAGTTCTATCCCTTCTTTCAGTAACCCCATTCTGTCAAGGTGTTATAGGTGCAGACATTTGTCTCATAATCCCCTATTCTTCACAGTAGTTCATGAACTCTTGAGAGGTGAACTCTCCTCCTCTATTTGATCTCAAACATTTCAGATTCTTACCGGTTCCTCTCTCTACTCGATCCTTGAAGACTTTAAACATGTGAAAGGCTTCAGATTTTTCTTTCAAGAATACAGCCCACATCATTCTTGAGAAGTCATCTACAAACAACATGAAATACCAGTCTCCATAGAAACTCTTGGTCCTCATTGGACCACACAAGTCTGTATGAACTAAGTCCAGCACATTCTCATATGAATAATATTTTCTACTGAAACTAGACATGGCTAAATTTCCTAGTTGGTATTCTTTACACATAGCATTTTCAGGTTTCATAATATCAGAGATACCTCTAACAGACTTCATTTTACTGAATTTTGCTATGCTATCAAAGTTAACATGACATATTATTTTGTGCCACAACCAACTATCTTCTACCTTTTCCATTAGACAACTACCTACTGTGGTGTCTAGGTGAAATAGATTACCTTTATATTGTTTACCGGTAGCAATCAGACTTCCTGATTTGTCATTTATTTTGCATATTCATTCATTGAATTCTAACTGGTAACCCTTATTGTCAAGTTGTGCAACACTTAATAGACTATAGTTTATCCCTTCTACCTAATAAACATCTTCATAATGTGTTTTATCATTTAAGGTTATAGATCCCTTCCCTTTTACTACACAAGGAGCATCATTGTTGAATCTCACCGTTCCTCCATTGCAGTCCTCCATGTTGAGGAATTTGTTTCTGTCACCGTTAATGTGGTGAGTGCAACCACTATCAATTACCCAGTCTCCACATCAGCTTGAACTAGAGATTAGTGTCATGTCACTTTCCTCTGAGTTATCTTCCTTTACCACTACAAACGCAATTACATCTCCATCGTATCCTTTTGATTCTTCATCGGTAACTCCTTCTTCTACAAGATAGCACTCCTTCTTTCTCTTGTCCTTGTAGCTTCTAAAATTATCCTTCCTATCTCTATCATTGTCAAGACATCTGGATGCAATATGACCCATTCTATTACAAGAGAAGCACTTCAAGGGAAGTTTACCTTTATACTTTCCTTTTCTTCTTTGCAGTCTTCTTGCCAATACAACTTCAATCTCATCTTGTTCCTGTTCTTCAGATAACAGGTTGTCACTTTCATGACAATGACCATTTCTTGTAGTAGAACATATTCCAGTTTCTTTTCTTCTTCTTGTTGGTGCATGCATCATGGAAGCTTTGAAAGAAGAATCAATATTTGGTACACTATTATCATAGTTGCTCAGTTCAAAGGCAGTCAACTTACCGATCAGTGAGTCGAGTGAAACACTAATTGTTCCCAAGGATCTGAGTTCCTGAATTGCATAAACCCTTATGGCATATTGTGGTAGCAAGGTTCTCAAGATTTTGCTAACCACATCATCTTCTTCAAGCTTTCCTCTAGCACTTCTGATGGAATTTACCACATCCTTTATTTTTTTACTATATTATTCAATATTTTCTCCTTCTTGCATCCTCGTCTCATAAAATTTTCCTCTGAAGCTGTCAACTTTAGCCTTTTGAACATGAGGATCTCCTCCATAAACAGTCTTGTTCCACATATGATAGGTTGTTTTCCAGATCTTAAACCTCAGCATACTCATTATCAGATAGAATGCTAGCAATTAGATCCATAGTAGCAGTGTTGTCTTTCCTTTCTTTAATATGATCTATAGTGAAAACCCTTGTAGGTTCATTGTACTCTATGAATACATGGTTCCAGTATTGATCTCCTAGGCTTCTTAGGTAGAGCTTCATTCTACCACACCATAAGGTGTAATTCTCCTTAGAGAGCTTAGGACCCTCCTTTTGCATCATCTTGGATCTTTCCTTGAGTTGTTAAGCTCTTCTGAATCTAAGGACTAAAGCTCTGATACCAATTGTTAGTCCCAACCGGTGATGAGAGGGGAGGGGTGAATCGACACTTTACCAGTTTTAAAAAATTAAACCTTTTAACTCAAGACTACACTAACTTAATATTCACCAATATAAATAGTTATTGCAGAAGAACATGCATGCATAAAAAGATACACAGTGACACCAAGATTTATCCTGTGGAAACCCAAATGGGATAAAACCACAGTGTGATTATAAACTCACAAAATTTGCACTCTTCTAGAGTACGCCCAGTGAGGAGCCATCCGTGTTAGGAGATTACAAAGACACTGTTAGGTGCCACCTGGTTAAGGGATTTTGTTTAAGGCCTGTTAGTGCCTTTACCCTATTAGAGGTAGCCTTTTTAAAGGTCTTAGGATCGTCAATTAAGATGACACTCGATCAAGGGATTTTACAAAGGGACCTATTAAAGTCCACTCGATTAAGGGATTTTGAGCTACAATGGTTATAAAGTAACATGAAGTTGATCTGTTGGAATAGCTACTGATAGCTTGATTAGATCACAATGAAAATCATACTTTGTCTCCACCGGTGGTGTTTTCTCTGCACTACACCGGTTCTCTACTCATACCCTCGGCTCTACACTCTGTCAGTCTACTTCACACACACTCTGCTCTGCTAAATCATTTAGCACTTCTTCACTCTTCACTCTACACTTCGGATCACCTCTCACAGGATTTGAACTTTGCAAATTTTACGATCAAGAATATTTAGAATGAACTTAAAATACTTTATACATTCTTTGTCGTCACCTTCAGATGTTTTCTTAATCAATACAATCATAGATTTTGGTAGATTTAGAATTCAAATCTTCCTACTCTCGCCCTGCACGCCCTACAACAATTCCACCAACTACTTAACCAATTATGCCACTCCATCCCCCCAAAATAGTGACTTCTGGGTCACGTTTAGTCTTTTAAATGCAAACGAGAAAATCCACAAATAATCATGGCTTAACTGTGTGATAATTGAAGTTGACTTCACCAACCTTTAGTTGGGCGTTACTACAAGCTAACCAACTCACCTTTTGCCATCGCAACTGTGTAACCGATCACCGCTCTGAGATTTACGGTGTCCATATATGTTCCTTCTGCTTCATCGGTGTACCAGTATACCACTATGCTCTTCATTACCTGTTCATCATTTGATGTCGGTTTATAGTTGTATATGGTGAAAATGGATAGAATAATAACAATATTGAAAGGCTAAATGAATTCAACCACAAAACCCTAGCCTAACAACAACAAAGATCCACCATAACATATGAAGATTACCTAAGACAATGCAAATCAAATGAAATCACAAAGATTTTACCATCACATGTCCAATAGGGTTTTGATCTCCATTCTTCCTATCTCCATTGATCTTGCTTGATATATTTGCTCTCAGATTTTATGTGCACAAGAGCTCAACAAAGAACGGAATGTGGTTGCAAGTAGGATCGTAGTGTAGTCAATTGCATAAAAGATTATTCATTAGGGTTTGATAATGAAGGAAGTATCTCCTTATATAGAAGACACTATAAGAAATGGAGGGATAAGATT
The DNA here is from genome assembly GCF_030272615.1 of Cryptomeria japonica. Classification (NCBI taxonomy): domain Eukaryota; kingdom Viridiplantae; phylum Streptophyta; class Pinopsida; order Cupressales; family Cupressaceae; genus Cryptomeria; species Cryptomeria japonica. The sequence continues at coordinate 468,879,166 of NC_081407.1, forward strand.
GAGAGGTCTAAAAGGAGGTCGGCTATGATTAGAGGGTAGATAAAAGAAATAATAAAAATAATGAAAGGGGTAGGAAGTGTAGGAATTAAGAGATGAATGACATGTGTCATGGGTAGAAAAGGTTAATGAATTAATTAAATAAATAAATATTTATTTAATTAATAGAAGAAGTGGGATAATTAAATAAATAAAATATTTATTTAATTTAGGAAAAGGATAATTTAAATAAATAAATGTATTTATTTAAATGAGAAATAAGGCTAGAAGAGGATAAATGAATTAATTAAATAAATAAAGATTTATTTAATTAATAGAAGAATTAGGCTTAGATAATTAAATAAATAAAATATTTATTTAATTAGACTGGACAATTTTGGGTGTCTACATTTTGCCCCTCTTTGAGACAATGCGGCTTGTCGCATTGTTTCAAAGAAGATAATATGAACTGATACAAAGTTGCCCCAAGATGGGAATGATATGCCCCCTCGAGAGATTGGATGAAAGAATGTTTGAAAAAATCACAGACAATCTCTCGATAAGAAAAACGGGATAGAATGGACTGACCAGATAAAGTGACAAAGTCACGGGATAATGAGCACTGACTCGGGAGACGAGGGCTAGGGCTAGGGTAGTCTATAAGATAGACCATGGGGGAAATACATCCTCATTGTCATCTACACATTCACGAGAGCAGAGTGCAGAGCGAAAATAGAGCAGCAGCAGTCAACAGCGATGGCCTTCATTCATAGATTCGACCATGTTCGCCAATTTCAGAGGCCAGCAGAGGCAGGAGAGCCAGTAAGTACCGCCAAACCTCCTCGTACTTTGACGCATTTAATATTGTCATTAATGCATGGTAGATAGGGCAATAAATGCACTTAGAATAGGGTCCAAAAAATGTCCAAAAATGTCCAGGTGCGTCTGCGTTGGTGCCAGGCGCGTCTATGCTCGCGAGGCACGTCTGTGTTGTGCCAGGCGCGTATGTGCTTGAAACCGCGTCTGTGTCAAATGTGGTCGCGTTTGTGATGTTTAAGCGCATCTATGCCAAGAAGGCACGTCTATGTCGCCCAGGCGCGTCTGTGTAGAGCATAGGCACGTCTGTGTTTGTCAGGCGCGTCTCCGTTTTTCAGGCGTGTCTGTGCAGCCTTTAAGCGTGTTTATGTTAGGTAAGCGCGTTTGTGTTTAAAAAATATGAATTTTTGTCTTCTAGGTCAAATCGGCAGTTTTGTGATGAACATACGTTGTCGATTGGATAAGCTGCTGAGAGGATACACTCAAGCAGGTCCTCTAGGGAAGACTAGAATAGATCTAGGCACTTTGTGATGAACAATGAGTACCAAGATATAGTACTTTGTGATGAACAGTGAGTACTAAAATATGAGCAGCACTTTGTGATGAACAGAGAGTGCAAATGTGAGCAACACTTTGTGATGAACAGTGAGTGTCACACACGTAGTACTTTGTGATGAACAGGGAGTACTACTAGGATAGAAGCAACACTTTGTGATGAACAGTGAATGCCACTATGACTGACATGATTGATTTGCTTGACTCCAGGAGTACTTGCCGATGCTGGAGTCACGAGAGAGATTCCCGTCTACTCAGAGATTGCGACCTGAGCTGACAGCCGAGGAGCGAGCTGCTATCGAGGCTATGGGATTGAGACATGTTCTGTATGTGCCTGAGTTTCAGGCAAACATGGGACTGTTGACTATGCTGGCGGAGAGATGGCACTCCGAGACATGTACTTTTCATTTGTCGATGGGTGAGATGACAGTCACCCTGGAGGACGTATACAGGATCATGCGGATACCGATCGATGGGGAGTTGATCCCATACGATCGAGATGGAGATAGGGAGGCCCTGAGACGAGTGTTCCAGGACCCAGGACTGGAGATGAAGGCAGGACATGTGGCTTGGGACACTATGACAGCTACAGGGCTAGCGCTACCAGCAGTGGTAGGAGGAGCGATCAGTGGGTTCCTATGTTCGGATAGGGTGACACGGGGGTTGGCTGTAGGCTGGGGAGGAGCATTGGAGACACTGGTGACACAGCACACCAGATATGCCTGGGGACCATGTGTGTTGGCACACCTGTACTATGAGCTACATCAGTTTGTATATCATGGATCAGTGGGATTGGGCTGCAGGGTGACATTGCTGCAGGTGTGGGCTTATGAGCATTTGCCAGTGACGAGGCCGATACACTTCAGAGGCAGGGGTCATGGACGCAGTTTTGTGCACTTGTATGACATGATCATGTCACAACCACGGATTGGTAGGTTAGAGCATTGGCGGCGGGTGATAGATGATATTGATGTGGTCATATGGAGGTCATATCTGGGATGCGAGCAGTGGGAGGATGATGCAGTTGAGCTTCCTTACACCTTTCGAAGCAGGTATTTGATTGGGCGGATGCCCTATGTGCTGGAGAGGCAGCTAGTGGACAGGGTTGGTAGGCAGTTTGGTAGGATCCAGAGGATGCCACGGGGCTCAGGCATGTATGCATGGACTGTGAGAGATCAGGCGAAGTTTGGGCCCCTGTTATCATATGATCAAGTTGTTACGCAGCTGGTAGAGATGATGCCACTATCCTGGGACATGTGGCCAGAGATTGAGGATGTTGGCATGGATGCCGAGTACACAGCATACTAGGCAGAGCATCCATTCCCACGCCTGATGGATCCGAGAGAGCCATTGGATGGAGAGGGGGGTGGGGATGATGATGATGGTGGAGGTGATGGGGGCATAGGCCGACGGAGGAGGAGGGGAGCAGTTGGAGAGCGGAGGGTTGCACCATGGAGGGAGGGTGGAGAGGAGAGGCAGGCTCGGGTGGTGAGGGATTGCGATGGATTGCCACTACAGGTGCTAGCAGCATAGGGTCCCAGACATGTATAGGTATAGGGACAGGGTCAGATACAGGGACAGGTACCAGTACAGGCACCCGTACAAGTATAGGCACAGGCATAGGGGCAGGCACCCATATAGGGGGAGCCACAGGCAGAGCCAAAGGGGGATGATGCAGAGGAGGATGAGCTGATAGAGCTGAGGGAGATCTGCCAGGGACAGGCAGATGAGATCCAGGAGCTAGAGAGGGAGAGGGATAGGCTCCGAGTGGTGAGGTTATGGGTCCTCCACCACCACCATATAGAGGGGACAGGAGGGATGATCCTAGGGCGGGTCCTTTAGAGGCTCAGATTCCATCGAGGCCAGGCAGCTCCGAGGGAGGGAGTTCATCATAGCCGTAGAGGGCCCCCTATGTATCAGTATTGTACCATTTTTGTATGATGATGTAGACACCTACGGGTGCGTTGTAGCCATATGATTTTGACATCATTGTATCATGACACTTTATGATTATATATATGAGATGATTCATCTTTGCGGCAGCTATATGCATGTGTACCTATATGATGAGATGTTCTTATGTGATGTTTATGATGTGGATGCAAATATGTATATGATGCAATGCAATATTTTTGTTCTTTTATGTTTTATATATGTATGCATGATGCAAATGTGAATGTATGTAATGTAGATGAATATGATAATGCAAATGTAAATTGTGCTAATATGTGTTGTGTGTAGGATGTGATGCAATTGTGATATCTATATGTATGTATGAAATGCTTATATGTGGTAATGCAGGTGCAACTACATGAAATGCAAATATTTTTGGTGTGTCATTATACTCAGTCATGTGATAGTAGGCTATGCGGACTCGCGAAGGATGATGGAAGTCAATCAAGAAAGAGGGATGAAAGACAGAAGATATGAAAGTGAAAGAGCTTCTTGTGCGTTATCATCATTGAGCTTTATTATGGCAAGTAGGTTATGACAATCGAGGCATATGTTTGACCTAGAAATTCATTGTACCTGTTTACATGGAGATAAGACAGTCACAAACAAGGAATGCCCCAGTTCACACTAGACTCACAGTGTCCTCATATCCTTGGACAAGTCATAGCATTACTAAAAGACAATCCACAAACAACAAATACAAATAGGTGACGATACCCCATCCTTGCCTTTCTAGTCAAAGACATCCTGGAGATAGAATCTCTAGTCAGAGACATCCCAGAAAAGCTAAAAGACATGTCACCAAAAGATAAAATCAAAAGAAAACCAAAACTCGACACAAACATTCACTGTAGTCCTCAAGTTTCGTGTCTCTTGTCACTTGTATAAGTCTTATTTGATTGTAGTCACAATGTTTACTTTCATAGAAAGGATAGATAGCACTGAACCATCTGTTGTCTGAGTCTGTTGAAAGATTTGATTTGTCAAAGCCCATTGTTGTTGCTGTGTCTCATCTCAACTGACTGAATCCATGAAACTGATACTTTATTGTGGAGAAGATGAAACTTCATTGCGGATCTGTGATGCAGATGCTGCTTTATTGCGGATTGTGCGTGGATAGACTGAAGGAAGCTGGAAGAAACTGTACTCCTCGAAACATGTGATGTTCTTAGTTCCACACCAATCACTGGACGTAGGATTTGCCTTAGCCACAAATAGGATCTGATTTATTATGAATGGAAAGGGGTGAAAAGGGAGGTTTATTATGAATGGCGAACCAATCTTGGGTAGATCAATAACAAGCCATGATGGGAATGGGTAAGTTTATTATGGATGACTTGGTCGTGAGTGTGTACAAAGTGAAGTGATGAAAGAGAATCCTGAAGGAGGGAGGAGCAATGTCTCTACACATGGCACTGGTAACCCAGTTTTCACCATGGTACTTGCCCAAGGTGCCACCGAAGTGGTTTTCACCGTTGGACGAAATTATTTCTCTTTACTTTTTTTGATTTTTCAATGTTTTTGTGTCACAAGGCGCTTGTTTGCCAGGTTTTCACCAAGTAACGATTATTTGTGTTTTATAATTTTTTTTGTATTTTTGAATATTTTTTTATTTTTTTTGTATTTTTGAATATTTTTTTATTTTTTTTGTATTTTTGAATATTTTTTTATTTTTTTTGAATTTTTTGAATTAGGATACTCTAAAGAGCTATGTGTAGAACCTGCGAAGGTGCATGTTGTTGATAGGATCCTCCAAAGGTTCACCTTTTGTAGTTGAGAGCTGATATGCACCAAATCCATATGCTGCTGTGATGATATAAGGACCGAGCCAATTTGGTTCGAACTTACCCTTCTCTCTGTCTTGCTGATTTTTGGGGTTTTCTCTGAGAACCAAATCACCTACCTCAAATGTGCGAGGCTTGACCTTGTGATTGTAGCTGCGACTCATTCGTTGTTGGTAAGCCTTGAGATGATTAAAAGCAGTTTGTCTTCGTTCATCCAGTAGTTCCAGCTCTTGTAAGCGGGAGACCCTATAGTCTTCATCACTGATGATGTTTTGCAAAGAGACCCGTAAAGAGGGTAGCTCGACCTCAATAGGCAAGATAGATTTAGCGCCTTAGACAAGTGAATAAGGTGTAGCTCTTGTAGGTGTGCGGACACTTGTGCAGTAAGCCCAAAGTGTAGGATTAAGTTGGATATGCCAATTACGGCCAGCATCATCGATTGTCTTTTTTAGGATTTTAAGGATTGTTTTATTAGACGCCTCAACTTGACCATTACCTTGGGGATAATATGGTGTGGAGAAACAATGGGAAATATGGAAGCGGTCACAGAGTTCACGAACATCCTGATTTTTGAAGGGACGCCCGTTATCAGTGATAATGGAAACAGGAATACCGTATCGGCAAATGATATAGTTGAGGATGAATGTAGCAATCTTTTTTCCAGTGACTTGTGTGAGAGGCACGGATTCAATCCATTTTGTGAAATACTCTGTGGCAGTGATAATGAATTTATGCCCATTGGAAGAAAGAGGGTGAATCTTGCCTATGAGATCGAGTCCCCACTAACAAAAGGGCCAAGGAGATGCAATTGGTTGAAGTTCTTATGCTGGCGCATGTATGAGGTCTCCATGAATTTGACATTGCTTACATTTCTTGACAAACTGATATGACTCTTTCTCCATATTGGGCCAATAATATCCAGTCCTGATGAGTTTCTTGGCCAAGGTAGGACCACTAGCATGTGGACCACATATCCCTTCATGTACTTCACGTAACGCAATTTGAGCTTCATCGCTTTCTAAACATCTAAGAAGAGTGCCATCTAGACCTCGCCGGTATAGGATATCAGCTAAAATGACATATCGAGAGGATTGGCGAATGAAAGTGCGACGTTGGTTATTTGATAAATCAGGAGGTAGGATATTGTCACGTAGGTATGTGAAAATGGAACCATATAACTGGGACTCGGGACCGATGACACATATCATCTCATTAGGCATGATCTCATATGAAGGAACCAAAAGGTTATCCACCAAGAACTCATAGCGGGTCTCATTTGGAGGTAGATCAATCAGTGAAGCAATTGTAGCCATGGCATCTGCAGCGCGATTCTGCTCTCTTGGTATCTGCTCAAAGTCTATCTTTGTGAAATGTTGTTTCAGGTCATCCACCATTTGTTTATAAGGCATTAATTTTTCATCTTTTGTTTGGTAATCATTAGTTGCTTAACGGATGACAAGTTGAGAGTCCCCAAAAACACGAAGTTCCTGGATCTTCCACTGAACTGTAATTCGTAATCCTGTTGTTAATGCCTCATATTCCACTATATTGTTAGTGAAAGGAAATGATAAGCGGTATGATTTTGGTATAGAATCCCCTTGAGGAGTTATAAAGAGGATGTCGGCTCCTGCCCCATGCTATGTGTATGAGTCGTCGAAGTACAGTTGCCATGGCTTTGCATGTGACATTGTCAAAATAGATTCATCTAGAAATTCTGAACTTGGAGGAACATCATCTATCATGGGAGCATCTGCTAATTGATCTGCGATGGCTTGTCCTTTTATTGCCTTTCTTTCCACATACTCGATGTTGAATTCACTCAGGATCATTACCCATTTGGCTAGTCGCCCAGTAAGTGTTGCTTTATTGAGAAGATATCTCAATGGATCGATCCTTGCAACTAACTTAGTCTTATGAGTGAGCATGCAATGTCATAATTTCTGCGCAGTAAAGACCACGGTGAGACATGCACACTCAATTGGTGTGTAGTTTAGCTCATATCCTACCAATGTGCGATTGATATAGTATACTGCTTTTTCCTTGCCCTCAGCAATTTGTTGTGCTAAGAGTGCCCCCAGTATTGTTGGAGTAGCTGATATGTATAGTAACAGTGGTTGATCTGGAACTGGTGGCATCAGAATTGGCGGATTTAGAAGATAATCTTTGAGCATCTGGAAAGCCTGTTGACAGTTATCATCCCATTTGAATTTCATGTTTTTATGTAGCAGGTGCTGAAAAGGATTACACTTATCTGCAAGTTGCGCTATGAATCTTTGGATGGATTGGAGTCTGTCTTGTAAGGATCGGAGTTGACTGATATTTCTTGGTGGTTGCATCTCCAAGATGGCCTTGACTTTTGTTGGATCAGCTTCAATTACTCTTTTGGATACAATGAATCCTAGGAGCTTCCCGGAGGTTACTCCAAAGACACATTTCTTGGGGTTTAATCTTACTTTGTATTTTTCCAACCGATCAAAGATGACTAAAAGTATGTCCAAATGTGTATTTCTGTCTATTGATTTTCCCAAGAGGTCATCGACATAATCTTCCATGGTTACGTGCATGAGATCATGAAAGATAGTAGTCATGGCTCTTTGATATGTAGCACCTGCATTCTTTAGCTCAAAGGGCATGACGTTCCAACAGAAAGTTCCCCAAAGACAAGTGAATGATGTTTTGTTTTGATCCTCGGGTGCGATCCTTATTTGATTATAACCAAAGAATCCATCCATTAATGATAACATTTCATGACCTGCTGTGAGATCAACAATCAAGTCAATATTTGGTAATGGGAAGTCATCTTTTGGACAAGCTTTGTTGATGTCTCTGAAATCTGTACAAATTCTGATGCTGCAATCTGGTTTACTGACAGGCACCAAGTTAGAGATCCATTCAGGATAATCAATTGGGCGTATGAATCCGACATCTAATAATTTCTCAAGTTATGCTTTGACTAATAATGCCACTTGTGGATGCATCTTTCTTAATTTCTGTTTCACTGGTTTTGCCCTCGGTTTAACTATCAAATGATGCATTACCAAATCCGGATCCAATCCAGGCATGTCAGCATATGACCATGCAAATTTGATTTGTCGTTCTTTGAAGAAACTTATGAATTTTGACCTTTCTAACTCTGTCAACGATTGAGCTAGGAATATGTTGTGTGGAACCTCTTCTATACCAATGTTTGTTTTGATAGTCTCCTCTACCAACATGGATGACTTTTCCTCATATGATGCTGGGAGAATGTCGAGCCTTCCATCTTCGGGTGCCTCAGAGAGGTTTTCACCCTCATATACGTCCTTTCTTTTTACTTTTTTGGGGTCAGACAGTGCCACAGTGTGGTTTTCGCCATAAGACCCTTGATTTGTTCTTATTTTCACATTTTTGCGACTGGAAGGTCCAACACCCTCACCAAAATATGCCACGTTGTTGAGTTCTATAGTGTATCTCGCCTTATGGTCCCCAGGAGGAAGAACATCTTGTATGCCCAGATAGTCAATAAAAGCTTCATCATTTTGGAATGTGTCAAACTATGCAGGTCCCTCATTATCCCAGTCAATGAGTTGGTGGTGAACAAAGGGAAGGTCGTTAATGTCTTCGAAGTTAGCAGGGCTAAGAGTGAAGATGCAATTATATTCAGGTATGTCAAGGTAATTATCGAGGTCATCGATGGCACTCTCCTCATCAATCTCGATCGCGAATGAATCCAAATTATCATCACTAGTAGCACATTCTGGGACAGGTGTTCTCATCCTATGTGATTTCAACCTAGAACCTTGAGACAAGGACTGCGTGGAATCCTCATGGGTTGTTTCTTGACCAACTTTGAACTTGTTATAGAATTCCTCTTCTTCTGTGGGTTCATCTGGCTCTCTGAATGTCTCGGTGAGCTCGTAGTCACTGGAGGATTTGTCTGAACCCCATTCCCATTCGTTGGAATCTGTGGAATAGCAATCCTCTTGTTGAATTTTGGCCGCTTTGATTTGTAAGGCTTCTTCTATCATTTGGGTGTGGACCTTGGAGGTTAAGAAACCAAGTCCTTTTGAGCGTTCCTTTTTTAAAGTCAATTCAGGTTGCAAAGGTTCAATGATGCCTTCCTTTCGTAACCCAAGAGGGCTTTTTGTATAAATCTTCCTCTTCTAGTTCACCCCATCTTTGAAAGGTAGTAGGGTCCCATTTGAGTATCATGATGGATACTTGCTTGTTAGGATGTGGTCTTCCATATTCTTTTGGGGAACTCATGACTTGTCGTAAGTACATGGTCTGATTTAAAGTGTATTCCCCCATGCCTTTGTCTTGAAACTTGCCTTTAAGCTCACCTTGTTTTGATGTGGAAGGTTTTAATGACTCAGGATCAATATATGCCGAAGAAGGAACAACTTCACGATTACTGGGAATGATGGTCTCAGTCTTTGATCTCAGGTTATTGCAGTATATGAACAGATTAGGATCACCGTTAACTGTTACTTCCACTCCATTATGAGGAAACTTAATGCATTGGTGATATGTGGATGGGACTACCCTCATTTCATGAATCCAAGGACGTCCTAGTAATATGTTATAAGTGAGATCCAGGTCTAGGACTTGACAAACCACATCCTTTATAACTGGCCCAACTCTGAGAGGTAGGGTGACCGTGCCCTTGGATAAACGCTCTTCGTCATCATATGCCTTGATGGTGATTTGATTTGTAGAATTCACATCTTTATCAAAATATCCCAATTGTTTAATGGTGCCCAATGTACAAATGTTTAGACCTGCTCCTCCATCTATCAGGACTCTTTTTATTCAATGTTTGTGTATGAAAGCTTCAATGTGTAGCGGTGCATTATGTGGCTGACTTACGGAGGCGTCATCAGCTTCTGTGAATGTAAGGGAATGTGGAACGAAAATATATCCCACCATGGCTTGAAACTGGTCCACGTTCAGATCAGTAGAAATGGCAATATCTCTCAAGATTTTGTCAAGAATAGCTTTATGAGCGGGGGATATGCGTAATAGCTCAAGGATGGAGATGAGCGCGGGTGTCTTCCCTAACTGTTCTACAAGATCATACTCAAGTTTGGTTGATGAAGAAGCGGTGCTCTTAGTTGAAGCCCCTTGCAAAGTGATTTTACCTCAGCGAGTTGTAACATGACATTCAGAGGTAGGTTCGGAAGAAGATCCAACACCTTTTAGGACAATCTTGGGTCTCCGGGTAGAATCTTCAGACGTTTTGTCCTTGATGATAATGGTAGAGACATAATTGTCCATCGAGATGTGATTGATGGTTGAATCATAGTTGTAGGATGCTATGGTATAGTTGGTTTCATCCTCTGTGGCTTTAGCTTTTCCCTTGTCATGTTTTGGGAATGGTTCCTTAAACATTTCATGTTCTTGATTGGATGAGTGTCCCTCAATCTCAATGTCACCTCTATCAATGAGATCTTGTATGATGTTCTTCAGTCGATGACAATTTCCTGTCTTATGACCTTTGCTCTTATGAAATTCACAATACTCATCATCATTCCACCAATTTGGCTTGACCTTTGGTTCATATGGAGGAAAATCTGGAACTGTGATTACCTTGTTTGCCACTAGCTTCTTGAAGACTGACTCAAGTGGTTCTCCCAATGGAGTGTACTTCCTTCGTGATCTAGAAGTTGTTTGAGTATTCACTTGATTGTTTGTAGAACTTGATCCCAAAAAGATGAATTTGGGTCACACTGTGTTGGCGTCAACAACACCATCATTGACTATGTTCTTGTTTTTATTCCAAAATCTTGGCTTAGCTTTTCCTTTAAAGTCATCTTTGTTTTCCTTGAATATCTTAATTACTCCTTGTTCAATTAGGACCTTTTCTGTCGCTAAGCTTTTTTCAATGACGTCCTTGAAGGTAGACAAACAAGCTTTCCTTAAGTCATAGCCAATGTGTTTGTTGACATTTTGTGTGAACATCTCTACCATTTGTTTTTGTGGAATTTCACAAGAGCATCTGTTGGCTAAATTTCTCCATCTTTGTAAAAATGATGCAAAAGACTCTCCCTCTTTTTGCTTGGTGTTGCACAAGGTAGTGACTAATATGTCTGTCTCTATGTTGTAGGAGAAATGTTGGATAAATGCCTCTCCTAAGTCACCCCATGACTTAATTCCAGGTGGAAGTTGGGAGAACCATTCCATATCTTGATCACCTAAGCTTTGTGGGAATAATCTCATCAAATATGTCTCTTCTGTTGCTAACTCAATGCAAGCTGTAAAAAATTGTCTTATGTGTGCCTTAGGATCCCCTTTTCCTCTATACTTATCAAATTTAGGCATCAAAAAGTGTGTAGGAAAAGGAGGCATTGGAATGCTCTTGTCAAATGGATAAGGACATATGTCTCTCATTGTGTATGTTGGCTTCAGTGTATTTATGTCCTCCATTTTCTTTTGTAAGTCCCTAATTTGTTGCTCCAAATTGCTCTTAGGTGGAGATCGACTTCTTGGACCATATCCCATGCTTGAGGCACCAATAGGAGGAGCATGTTGCATATATGGATGATATTGATCATACACATGTTCATATGGAGGAGGTCTATAGTGATGTTGCGTATATGGACCACTTGGTATAGATTCATGTTGAGGAACACCATATCTATTTTGTGCATGTATACCATACTCTACAGGCATGTCATGTTCTAATGTGTTGCCCCCAAATTTGACATGGGGTTTCCTTGTGTCCAAATTTTGAGCATGCCTTTGAATATCCAATTGCTTTGGTGGTTGATCCTTAGCATTGATATGTGATTGAGCATATTTCTCTCCATAAGACTTCCATAATGGTCTGCGAAGGTGAGTATCATATGCTTGACCATGTGTGTATGGGACCTCTGGTTTTTGAAACAAATATGATGGTGATTTAGGTACCATATGTGGTCCTCTATTGCCTCCACTATGAGGTCTCCTTTGATCCATGTTGGAGTGAGGTTGTTGCAATGGTCTATGTTCCATTATTTGAGACATGTCAAAATCATGAGGTATCTTGGCTCCACTTTGTGCCATCATTTGTAAGAAATATTGTCTATCCCTTCTCATTATTTCCTCAACCAATCGATTGAAATGGGGATTCATAATGGATTCTTCCACATCTGCTGAATGTACGGAAAAGTTGTCCATGTTGTCATTATGTGCAGCATTGTTGTTTGTAGTGTCCATGTTCTCAACATTTGGAATGTTTCTATAGGCATCCATGTCAGGTAATGTAGTATGATCGGAATTGAAAAAGATATCATTGTCATACTCCTAAGAACTCATGTTTGCGGACTCTTGAGCCTCTTTAGTTTCTCTCCTAGATCTTTGAAGACGGGTTTCAACCATGAACTAGGTATTGACCGAGATGTGTGAGACTAGATGAAAATGGAAAAAGTATGGAAGACCAAGAGTTGGATGGAATGTAAATGGATCTGAGGTGTACTTGCAATGTCCAAAGTGTAAGACCAAGTATGTATGTAGTAGAGTAGGTGTGACTTCCAAAGAGAGGATAGTTTCTCTTGATGAGGTAAGTTGACCTTGACTCTAAGTAAGACCAAATGAGACCCAAAGGTAAGAAACCTTGATGAGGGACCACTTAGTAAAGTGTTGTTGTATGTAGTATGTTGACAAAGTATAGTGAGGACAAGCAAGTGACCTTTTGACTCAAGTTTAGACAAATGTGAATGTAAAGTGAGATGTGAAGCAATGATGGACTTTGTGAGACCCAAAGACAGGTTGAATGCTAAATGAAACCATAGAGAAATGACCTAGGAAGCTCAAGAATTCTGAAACTGACTGTGTTTGTTTGCTGGACTGGAAAAGTTTTGTCAATTCTGAACACAGACGCACCTATATACTTCACAGACGCGGTTTCCCGACACAGACGTGGCTCTGTTCAACACAGACGTGCCTCTGAGATTTTTTTGCAAATTGCAATGTTGATTCTGGGAACACAGATGCATTTCTGCCCTTCACAAACACGGTTATACAACACAGACGCTATTATGTCAGACACAGACGCGTTTCTGCAAAATTTGTGCAATTCTTTCCAGTCTGTGAAGTTGTTTTGTTGTGACCAAATCTGACTGTTTGACTATTTTTCGTGACAAGAGGACACAGTATTGATGAAGACCCAATGTTTGCAAGTGTCTAGACTCAAAAATGACTCCAATAAAAGTGTGTTGTTTTGATGTAAAATGTTTTGCATACACTTGAAGACACAAAAGACACAATGTTTTGTTGTTTGGTCTTGAATGTTTTGAATGTTTAAAATAAGTCAAGCACAATTCTTATGGCTGGCCAAGACAATAGTTGTTGATCCCACATGGGGTTTTACCCCCGAGGCTACACTATTCAAAGTGGATACTTAGATGCTTGACCTCACTAGCTCCACCCTTGGCACTCACTTCTCGGGTCAGCCAAGCATCAGTCCCCACGAAAACTCCCCGTGGCGAACTTTATATCTCTACTAAGAACCATATGTGTGTGGGCCGCTACCAGAGGTCCGACCTCCTGCCCCAACAACTAGAAGGATTTGGCCTTCTAAAACAAAAAGGTGCTAGTAAGGGCATCCGCTTGTGTGGCCATACATGCGGCACTATCAACTCTGTAAATACAGAAGGCTCCCAGCGGTAGGGGTTACGCCCTACAAATGATCAAATAAATTTGATCAAACGGGTTTGTGGGGAGACATAGTGTCGGTATGAACTAATCAGCACACGTTATCCATAGTTTTCACCATGAATATATTTGTTTATAGTGGTTCGGAAGAGGTGGGTTTTTCTCGCTACCACTTGGGTCGTTCTCTTCTCACTAGTAGTCCTAATGACCACACGGGAAGACAGGCCCTCTAAAGATTAAACAAAAAGAGCCTATTGCTCAAGACACAAAAGACAATGATTCAATTTTAGTGCACCAATGAAAACAAGGCACACAATAAAAATCCAAAAAAAAACCCTTGCCAAGGACCTGCAAAAAAGAGTTGTTAGTAGTTTGGATTGTTTGAAATAATCACCCCTTCCTGCAAGCACACAAGTTAGGTAAATTTTAAACCCAAAAGACTTTGTGAAAATAGGGGCCTTCAACCAAACGATTTTGCCTTCAAGACAAGCTGCACCAATTTCGTTAGCTAGATCTGAAAATGTTAGCGCAAAATAAACTAGATCTGAAACCCTAAATGCAAAATCCAAAAAAAAACTGAATCAATAAAACCCAAAATTTGAAACTGGTGAACACAGACACGTTTACCCTCAACACAGACGTGATTTGGTGACACAGACGCGGTTCTGTGAGACACAGATGCGGCTACAGAATGCAGACGTGACTTATGGACGCGGCTAAAAACATCACAGACGCGACTTGATAACACAAACGCGCTTTCCCGGAACCTGCAAAACAAAAAAAACTGCCAGTAACATAGACGCGATTCCAGATGTCGCAGATGTGCCAAAAGAACAAAAACGCAATCCGAAAGTTCGCAGACGCGGGAATATCAAAATGCTGTCGAAAACGTCAGATCTGCAAGTTCAAAATATAAAATCTGCAACAAGGATGTTAAATGCAAAAGGGACAAGAGTCCCATCGAGCGTGCCAAAATGTATATGGTGAAAATGGATAGAATAATAACAATATTGAAAGGCTAAATGAATTCAACCACAAAACCCTAGCCTAACAACAACAAAGATCCACCATAACATATGAAGATTACCTAAGACAATGCAAATCAAATGAAATCACAAAGATTATACCATCACATGTCCAATAGGGTTTTGATCTCCATTCTTCCTATCTCCATTGATCTTGCTTGATATATTTGCTCTCAGATTTTATGTGCACAAGAGCTCAACAAAGAACGGAATGTGGTTGCAAGTAGGATCGTAGTGTAGTCAATTGCATAAAAGATGATTCATTAGGGTTTGATAATGAAGGAAGTATCTCCTTATATAGAAGACACTACAAGAAATGGAGGGATAAGATTGAGAGGTGTAAAAGGAGGTCGGCTATGATTAGAGGGTAGGTAAAAGAAATAATAAAAATAATGAAAGGGGTAGGTAGTGTAGGAATTAAGAGATGAATGACATGTGTCATGGGTAGAAAAGGTTAATGAATTAATTAAATA
The DNA here is from genome assembly GCF_030272615.1 of Cryptomeria japonica. Lineage (NCBI taxonomy): Eukaryota > Viridiplantae > Streptophyta > Pinopsida > Cupressales > Cupressaceae > Cryptomeria > Cryptomeria japonica. The sequence continues at coordinate 468,894,361 of NC_081407.1, forward strand.
AATAAATATTTATTTAATTAATAGAAGAAGTGGGATAATTAAATAAATAAAATATTTATTTAATTTAGGAAAAGGATAATTTAAATAAATAAATGTATTTATTTAAATGAGAAATAAGGCTAGAAGAGGATAAATGAATTAATTAAATAAATAAAGATTTATTTAATTAATAGAAGAATTAGGCTTAGATAATTAAATAAATAAAATATTTATTTAATTAGACTAGACAATTTTGGGTGTCTACAATAGTGCTTCCATCTAGTCTCCTCTCTTGTTTGCTAATGAGATTTTGGTTTGCATACAACCTCAAGCCTTCTTGCCTAAGTCAACTTTTGTCACTTCATCATCATCAAAATGACCAACCTGAAGATCTGACCTCAACATCAATCTTCTTAAGTGACAGATCGGTTAGCCTAGTTTATCTTTCCTTGAGCTGATTGAACCTTCATCATCTATCTCTTATGTTGTTTCCATATTGTTTACAAGTCATCATCTTTGCTACTGAGATACACCTCTCCACTGGTCAGTGTTAGACATCAATGACAAATCTTAGCAAATATACCGATTCTTTGGATTAACCGTTTTGTCAAAGCCAACACTCATATGCGTATATGCTCATTTCCATGGGTTTTCGGTTGAAAAAACTTGAAACATTTAGAGCTTGCAGTCGGGTCCTTGAAATTAGATTGCAAGCTCGTTCACTTTCTCCTTCCATTCTTGCATTTGCTTCAAGTGTTTCCCTAGTTCATTTTGCATATAGATTTTCCATTTGACCTTTCACCGATGCTTGTAATTAGGGTTTAGCGAGCTAGCTACAAGTTTTCTATCAATCACCTTTCATATACGTTCATGAGCTTGGTATATTTACAAGTGATTTTCACTTGCAGTTGGGTCCTTAAAACCCGATTGCAAGCGTGTTCTTCCCTTTGCAAATAGTAAAATATCACTTGCAATCAAGTCTTGAAGAGCTGATTACAAGTGTTCATTGTTATGTTTTCCCCCTCTTTATGCCTACAAGTGGCATTTCAGGTTTCTTGAGGATAGTTGCAAGTGGTTTCCAAGTTTTAAATATCACTTTCCATCAAACTTCCAAGTTCCATAAAGGATTTCCCACTCATTTGCAATTCATACACGCTTGAATTTGAGTCTCTAAGACCTGATTACAAATGCAATATGTAAAAAGTTTCATAACATTTCACTTGCAAGCCATTTTTCTACTGTATGATTGGAACATTATGTTTGCTTGCAGTCGGATCTCTGAAACTTGATTGCAAGTGGTTTTCAATATTTCATTCATTGCTTACTTGCTTACAAGCTTCCAAATTCCAATCTCAAAGGAAAACTATTAACTATGCTCACTCATTTGCAAGCAAAGCACACTTGCAATCGGGTCTTCAAGACCCCATTAGAAGTGTGAAATATGTCATTTCCCTTATCATTCCTTAAAGTTTGTTTGCTTGCAATTAGGTCTTGGAGGCCTGACTGCAAGTAAAAGTTCATGCCAATTGCATTCTATTTCCCAAGATCTTCTTTTTGTCCTTGTCAAGCCTTATCCATAAAGTATCTTTTGATTTGCCCCACTCCTTGTCATGATAAATACTCAAGCAAGTCTAGGTTTGAGCATTGATTTTCTAGGTTTTGGTATCATGGCTTCCCTAATAGTTGTTGAAGATGTTCTTACTCTTTTGAGTTTTCATCACACCATCGTAGATTCCTATTTAATGACATAAGAGCCAACCTCTCCTTCAAACAAAAAGATGAAATATAAATATGATAAATATCAGAACGAGATCGCTCCTCTTCAAGTGAGTTCTCTCATTTATGAGATCAAGGACATGGAGATTAGGCATGTTGACATGTCTACGTTTCTAGAAAGGGAAAAGGAATCACCGACTCATTGCATGAAGTTTCTGTTGAATAGTCACATCCATTTGGTTTCCACTTTCCCAGTACTTGCTTTGGAACTTGAGTTTGTGCTTGCATGTGCTTCTCATTTTGACAGCAAATCTAGAACTATCAAATATGATGATGGCAATATCATTATTAGGTTAGATGCAAAGACTATTGACAAGATCTTCAAAGTTCCAGCTACCCCTATGTATATAGACATATCTATGAAGATTTCTCTAGATTATTACAACCAGAGAAGGTCAGACTACATTAGACATGTCAACTATAAATGGATCAAGACTCCCAGGACCTGTTTCTCAAGATGGCCCAAGTTGTACCACCTTGACTTAATTGAAGAAGTCCGTGATATGATCACACTTCTTAGTAGGATAATGGGTTTAAGACTCTCCAATGTGTTTGAGATCTAGATGTAAAATTACATCGTAGTCATGAGGAAAGGGCAATCTCACATATTTTGGGGTAAAGTCATCAGTGAAAATCTATGTGAGCAGCTATCACAAGTCCCAATCACCCTCAATTTTTACATGAATTCGTACTTGGTGTAAATAGTGGCCTCACTTACATAGTTTCATGGTCTTTTTACCAGAGGTTATAGATCAGTGGTACCAGTAGGGAGATATTATGAACAAAACACTTTGAGGACCGGTAGAATCCATTATAGGAGGTTGCAGGATGCCTTCTTTGGTTATTGCATGTGTCTATTTGATAAAACACTCAAGAATGGGAGAGTGTCTGAGGAAGCTTGGAGAAAGATGAATGAGTATGGATACTTGTTCTTGCATTTCCCAACTTTCACTTACATGAGAGTTGGATGTTTTGAAGATCAGCCATACATGTTACCCAGATATCCTACTGATCAAATCATCATGATGGAGTTGGCTATGCAGCTGATGGTAGTTCATGCAGTTTAGTTGGGTAATCATAAACCAGGTATCAATATATAATCTCACAAACCATTGCAAATTGGTCGTTATCCATTGACAACCTCTACTAGAGCCAAGGCAATGGAAATGAAACTTCAAGAGATCAAGTTGAAGAAGTTCAAGGCGAGGAAAGATTTTGATTATCAAGGAATGAAGGACAAGTTCAAGGGATATTTCACTCATGTTCATTACCTCAAAAATATGGGTTGATCTTCGCATAGAAGGAGATGTTAGGAGAATGGATTACAGAAGGCTCACCTTGGAGCAAATTGTGGATCTAGATCTCAGTAAAATCCCAAAAGGAATGATAGATGATGGTAAAATTCTTGACCCGGAGTATACGATAAAAAGGATTGTTGAGATGCCTCTTCCATCTCCCCAATGGCCGCAGAAGGAATGTAACTCAATCAATGATAGATTTAAGCCTATCCTTGCCAATACCAATACTTGGATGAAGAATAATAATGTCAAAACCATCAAGATCAAAGGTGGAGCGGAAATCGATCCAGCTGGACTAGTTGGGAATAAATATGAAGTTAGAATCAAGTACAAAGAAGGTGCTTCTTTTTCAAGCACCAGGATCAAGGTAAGGGTGAGTAGGACATTGGTTATTCCTCCAAGAGAAGCGTCACTAAAAGGGAAGGAGAAACCTCAAGTGCAGATCCATGTCATTAACCCTGAAGGTGAAGCCCATGAGGAGAGTATAGCAGGATCCCCTCCTACCATGGACTCAAGTTCTCCTCACTCAATTCCTCAATTGTCATCGGATGTACCTATGTCTCCAATTGGCATGGATGTGGAATATTTCTCTACAGTTCACATGGATCATGTTTTGCTAAGTGTAGTTGTTTGCACTAATATTTCATCATCATATGCAAATATACCTGTAGAGACTTCTCATGTTAACTTGGAGAATGTCTTCGATGTAAATCCCTCATATGTTTCCCTATCCAACATATCATTTTTTATAAATTGATACTTCTGCCATGAGCTTTAATAAATTCATGACTAAGGCTTTCCATGATATACCATGTGAGAAAACACTTGTCATTGTCTAGAAAAAGGTCTCTCCTAGAGTTACAATTGTGGTACAAATAGACCTTGTTTCTTCACAAACCACAATTACTGTATGTTGGTTAATAGATTTCCCTTTTACACATTCTAATTCTTTGACTTATACATGCCCATAAACAAAAGTCAAAAACAAACCAACAGTTGGATAACTGCTTAACAGTTAACATCTATATAGGGTACAACTCCCCAAGAATGATTTTCAATAAGCTTAAACTACGACAATTTCCATGCACACTTTTTACCAGAAAGCATTAAAGGCATTTAAGCATTCATAAGTCAACACAAAATGACCACTGTAATATTTTCAAGTACAGATTTCTTCTAAAATCTCACAGACTTTCATTCTCCTAATCGGCAAGATAGATAATTTCAAAAGTTTTCCTTTTACGCACTCATATACACTGTATTAGAAAGATAACAAATTTTGCAATTGAGTTAAATACTCACAAATGTTCACACTTCAATTCATAAACACACAGATTTATAAGATGGAAAATGTTGTAATTTCATTCACTGATCAAACTATCTTTCTTTTCCAAAGTACATAGCATTGCAAAAATATAAAAATCTGTATGTTATATCTTAACCCAAAAATTCTCAGACCTCTTACAAGGCTTTTAATCAAGTATATATAGCCGCCAGGCTATGATAGTTTGTTACAATTGAACCAAAGTAAAAAGATTAACTCTTCATGAGAGTTAAAGAAGTTTATCCTTAAAACTGAAAAACAACATCTAAACAGGAAAAGCGACATAAGCCGCGAGCAACATTGATTCGATCAGGCTCCTGCAGATGATGTAGCCTCCACCTGTTTGTCTTGCGACGAAGGGGTGCTTTGAATATTTTTCCATTCCAAGTGAGTTGAGGAGAAGTTGAGAATAAGCTAATAATGTGGAAGACCAATATGTAGAATTTGCTGCTTCCACACTTCTCTCTTTTTGCTCACCTGCACAACCTTACCCTTATGTGTCTCAAGATGATCAAAGCAAACCACTAACATGGATTCAATTCTTGCAATTTTTGAGAAATCCTCGATTGTCAAGGATTTTTCTTCTTGGATTTTCTACACTCGATCTTTGAAAGCTTGAATCATATCAGATGAGTCTTCAAGTGTCTTCTTATCTTCTTTTAGGAGTTGAAGATCTATGCACTTCATGTCTTTCTGCATAGTATTGGTCTGTTATTTTAACTCCTTCAAAAGCTTAATGGATTCCTCATGTCCTTGTTCAATAATTGAATTTCTCCACTCAATATTTTCTTTGCATACAAAAAGTACATTGTCATCAAGACCATGTACTTCTTTTCTGCTAGGAAATTCATCACTCCATCCCTCTGTGTATCCCTCATTTGCTTCAATACAGCCACCCACTTGCTTTTCTCTTTTTCCTAAGCAACTATTTCTCTTTCCAACTCCTTACCTATAGACTGCATTTTCAAACACCTTGACCAAATCAGAAATGTAGCTAGTACCTTGTTGGGCAATTGATTCTAGCCATTCACTGAAGACATTTGCAACCATTAGGCTTCTTTGAACCTGATCAACCAGTCTCTGGTTCATTAGGGATCTTGGATCAAATGACAAAGGAACTTGACAAAATGGTTGAGGATTAGGATTCGTATAGCATTGATGTATTGGGCCATTTGCATTATGATATGCTTCATTTTATTTTTATCCTTTTCATCTTTCCAAGTTCTGGTGAGAACTCTTTTAGTGGAAGTCTCCAAGTGCTTAGCATCTGCAACTCAAGAGGTCACCCCTAAGTCAATCTTCTCAACATCTTTATCTATTAGGGGTCTAGCCACGTTTGCAACCCAATGACATGTTTGGTCATCCACATCTATCATCGCTTCAGTCTTAAGTCTCTTGGACTTTGATGTTCTTCCCAGACATTTATTGACCATGTCCTCCATTGGAATTGAGATGGGAATTAAATTCCTTTTCTTGGTAAGCAAAGTACTTAACCATTTGGGAATAGTAGATGTTTCCATGGGTGGTGGTGATTATTGGTTAGTAGTGACAATGGCCATATTGTTCACAGAATCCTCAAGTTCTTGGATTTCCTTTCCCTTATCATCAACACCTGTAATGATCTTGTCCTACATTTGAGTATCCATTTCCCATTGAGTTTCTTCTTCATAATCCAAATCTACTACAAGTGAACTTGTAAAGAGTTTTTGACTACTTTCCCTACTACGAGATCTGGTGACATGAGCAGGGGCGGAACCTAGAGAGGGTTCTCCTAAATTTGCAATGTTGGTTTTCTCTGTCCTTTGTTTTTCATTACCTACAACATCAATAGCAATGTCAGAAGGAGAAAGAGATGCTTGAGAATTTTCATGAGTTCAACCAACTTTTCTACTCTTAGGTGCAGATATGGGTTGTCCAAAATGACGATCTTTCAGCCATCTTTGTGTGTATCTAATCACATTGAAGGTTCTAACCTGAATGTTGTCATCCACTTTCCTATCCGAATCAAATTCTAGGATAGGTTGCCCCTGTATCTTCTCATTGAACTCAGGATCAACAACTTCCTTTCCTTCATCTTCTTGTACATCAGAGATATTCATGGACAAACCCATTGTCACAATTTGTTGAACTATGAACCTCGACCACAATCTTCTTCTGACTTCAAATTCATCATCACAATTCTCCCAGTAATCTTCTAGCTAAGGTTCACGACAAAAACCATCATCAACATTTAAGTTCTCTATAGCAAACCTTCGACTATCAAATTTATTTCTAGCAACAAATAACTGAAGATTGAACTTCTTGAATTCAAGTTCAATGTTCAAGGCATCTAAAACTGATCTACAACTATAGTATCCCAGCTCTACTTGAAAGACAACCCGAGACTTTCCTCCACTTCTCTTATCAATATAAGCTAGTTGTGAACTGACTTCAATTAAAACATAGCTATCCAGAGCATACCTGGGTAACCTGAAAGGTTCACCCTGAAAGCCGCCAACTCTAATATAGGTAAACTGAACAAATTGGATAAAGAAACTACCATAAATACCAATAAATTCCATTGCAACTCATGAACCAATCTTCCTACAAAAATGTCATTCCATCTGATGAACTTTTCTACATATCTTTGCTCCTACAGTTGAGGATAGTATTCATATACCCTTAATCCATCAATCCAAGGTTCATGGTGTAAGCCATTCCAATCTTAGGTGCAAGTAAGCATATAAAATAGGTACGAGGATATATAGAAACCACTCATTCTTGTAAATTTGTTTAAACTCTCATGCAATCTCTATGCAACAACTTGTCGCCAATCTAGGTACACAGTTCCATTCAACATGACTTGGATGTATAAATACATCCACTCTTCCCAGTAAAAGGCATGATTGTTTCCTTTCAATCTATTCAATAGAACAAAAATATCACGTACCTTTGTTATGAAATGCTCTCTAGTGAGTGGCCTTGGTAACCTGGAACATCCTTTTTGAATTTTCAATAACCAGTTCCTAGCAATTACACTTTTGTAAGTGCTCTTCTTCTCATAAAAGAAGGAGTATGAAGTGCCAATGGTCCAATCTTCATACGGTTCCTTATGAGGAATGCCCATAGCTGCCATTATGGCCTCCTTGTTAATTTTCAACAGCACTTCACCATTAATGGCCCTAATACACCTGTTTTATGCATCATACAGGTTCATACATTCTAAAACTAGCTTCGAGTATGGTGCAATAACGAGAAATGCAGCAGCCTCAACCAGACCACTCCTTACAATTTTCTCCATCATAGAATTTTGGGTTGGGTTCTTATCTCTCTCAAGAAAATCAGAGAGCTCTGCTTGTGCTAATGAAGTGTCACCCATCTCTGGAAGCGAGCTAACTAAAAGGGAGGTGCGCCCCACTTTTGGCAGAGTTGGCCTCATGATGGCCCCTCTCATATTTATCAAATAATTTTAGGAATGAAATGAATTCTTCTACACATCAAAAGCTAATGAACAATAGCTAGCGTCTGAACAAGTAAATACAACAGAAGAAGAAACAATTGAAACTAACCTGAACCAAACAGCAAATTCTCGAAAACCTTCTGAATGCAGATACAATACCTCTGGCTTCCCTCGCTTTCATGGCTACTAAGAAGGTATTAGAAAGATTTCTAACTTTTTGCAACAAAAATGGACAAAATCACACTCAAATCCTAGCAAGTTGTACTAATTAAGTAAGTTCATGTGGATTGACACCTGATTTGATGGATAATCGGCATGCATTTAATTTTGGGTCATTCCATCACATGACACACAAATTACCATGATTGTTTGTCATAATTAGAAACTAAAATTTCGAACTGCCTGAAATATTCCCTATTCCCGCCGCCATTTTCCCTCCATGATAGGCACACCATTTCTAAATGAAGCCTCGAACTATGAATTTGGAACTTTGAACCATGAACCAAGAACCAAAAGGTTCAAAGGTTCAAGTTCAATATTGAGAAATAACACAAAACAAAACATAAAACAATCTCCACGACAAAACAAAGGACAATGAATGAGCAAAGACAAAATTGACGCAGAAACAACTGTGAACCTTGAACCTTGAACCAAAAAGGTTCAAAGGTTCCATTTCAATACAAATTTCATCAAAGCACTCGCCTTTACCATGAAACAAAGTTGCGAAGACAACTATTTTTAAAGTGTGCTTTGAACTTGAACTTCAAACTAAGGAAAGGTTCAGTGACGTGAGTTCAAAGGGAGGAAATACTCGACTGAAAAGGGAAAATAAACATCAAAGGGAGACCTTCAAATTGAAACTCAAAGAAAATAAGGGAGGACTAAAATTGGCTCTGACTAGGGACTGGGACAGCAAGGGACGAAGACATGAACCCCAGTATCTCTGGTTTTGCAAATAGGCCTTAAACTAAGAGTACCAAAACTAAAATGAAACAAAACCGAACACAAAAAAATTTATGTACAAGATCTATAGGGGACTCCTGCTAGATTGAAATAATTAAGGCCTTTTACCTCTTAAATTGAAAATGGTTCTTTCCATAATGACTCGAACTTCGCATGTGCCCCTTTTGGTTCTCTTCTTCAGTCCCAAAAAAGAACCTGATCACCCAGCATAAATTTTCATGGTCTGGCTATCTTGTCAAAAAAAATTTGACCCACATTTAATGTTCTATAATCTGATCAACCAATTTATCTCTTTCTTCTTAAATCCTCATTAAATGCATAATCCTCTTCTCCAGAGAATCTTGAAAATATGCATCTTCAATAACTGTTTGTAACTTTGAAGCCGGAAGTTCTAAGGGAAGTGACACTTGAGCCCCCATGCCATACACTAGTTCAAAAGGTGACATCCCTATGGCTCTTTTTGGAGATGTGTGATCCACCCAGAGAGCTTCATACAATCTTTTGTGCCAGTCTTTGAAGTTTTCACTCACCAGTTTCTTCATAAGATTTATCAGATTTTTATTGCTTGACTCTTACTGGTTGTTACCCTGAGGGTAATAATCTGAAGAGTGAGCAAGAGATATCCCATGATCATAAAAAAATAATGAAATCTTGGTAGAAGAGAAGTTGGTTGCGTTATTAGCCACAATCTTCTGAGGAACCCCAAAACGAGCCAGAATATTTTCTTTAAGAAAATTACAAACAACCTCAGAAGTTGTCTTCCGCACCGGAATGACTTCGACCCATTTGGTGAAGTAATATGTGGTTGTCAGCATGTGTGTATGTTTGACACTTTAATTAGGTGACAATGGACCTATAAAATCTAAACCCCATTGTTTAAACGGTTCATCAATAACTACTGGTCTGAGAGGCAATGCTGCAAGTTGTGGCTTCCCAGTGAATAACTTACATTTTTCACACTTAGCTACCCAAGCATATGCATCCTTAAATATACCTGGCCAATAATAATAAATTCTTAATATTTTATAGGCAGTTATTGTTGATGAAAAGTGACCACCATAGGCTCCATCATGAAAGGTTTTCAACAGTGACTCCTGAAGCAACTTATCCACACAGTGTAAGAAAGTTTCATCCAAACCCTTTTTGTACAACACGTCATCAAAAATGACATATTTAGCAGCCTTTAATCTCAAAATCCACTTTTCTCTCATAGAAAGATGTGTTGGATAGTCTCCATAAGTTAGATAATATGCAACATTCGTAAACCAAGAATCTTGAAGTTCAACAAATAAGACTAAAGGTGATTCCTCATTCACTTCATTCTTGCTTTCTGCAATTAACTTACACAAACCTTGTCCCCTCACCAATTTTGTTGGCTTAATGTCTACATTAGATTAAACTCATGTATCTTAGACAGTCATGAGGCTCTATTGTTCATTCTGATATCCTGTTGTGTTAAAATACTCTTAACACCATAATACGACACATAAACTATCGCATGAGAATGAAGGATATAATACCTGAATTGTTTTACAACTTTCACAACAATAAATGCTTATTTTTCCATTAGTGAATATTTCAATTCATGTTTATTGAGAGGAACACTCATAAAGGATATTGGAACTTCTTCATTTTCTTCATTCCTTTGTAACAAAATCCCTAACATGGTATGTTCTGAGGCATAACAATAGATAATAAAATCTTTCTTAAAATATGGATTAACAAGAATAGGTTCTTGAGCTATAGCTTCTTTTATCACTTCAAATGCCTTCTTCCCCTCTTCATTCCACTTTAATACCTAATTTTTACTCATCAAGTTCACAATGTACCTTGTGGTTTCTGCAAACTCTGGAACAAATCTCCTCAGAAAATTCACTTGCCCAAAGAAGGACCTGACTGCATTTCTATTCGATGGTAAAGTTAATTGTTCAGTTGCCTTCACCCTTCCAGGATCCACTTTAACTCCCTCTTTAGAGATGATGTGACCAAGTAATTTCCCCTCTATGACCCCAAGCACAGACTTTTTCGGATTCAACAACACTCCATGTTCCCGTCATCTTTGCAATACTTGCCTTAAGTCTCTTAGGTGATGTTTTCTCCTCTTTGAGAAGACAATTAAATCATCAAGATATATAACAATTATCTTATCTTTCAGATGACTGAAAGACAAGTCCAGAGCCCTCTGGAAAGTTGCCCCAACTTTTATCAGACCAAATGGTATTTTGTTATATGCGAAGGTGCCCCAAGGAGTAATGAAAGCAGTTTTATGATGGTCGCTTTTTGAAACACTAATCTAATTATAACCAGAAAAACCATCAAGCATAGACATCATTTCTTAACTTGAGACTGCCTGCAGAATATGATCCATAGCAGGTAATGGATAATTATCTTTGAGGTTGGCCTGATTCAAATTCCTAAAGTCCACACAAATTCTTATCTCTCCATTTTTATTACGAACTGGGACAATGTTGGCTATCCAAGTAGAATGGTGAATAGGATATATGATTCTAGCTTTCAACATTTTGTCTACCTCCTGAAATATGGCTTCGGCAACTTTGGGGTTAAAATTTCTAAGTTTCTACCAAAAAGGGCTTGTTCCAAGCTTCAAAGGAATGTGATGTTGAAATTTTCCTTCCCTGAAGTTCTTCAAGTCATCATAGCAAAAACGTCTTTGTATTACAACAGGAGACTTATGAACCTTTCTTTCTATGCAGGTGTGCAACATTTTCCTAGATTAACATACTTAGGATCCTCCTCAGCTCCAATATTAACTCTTTCATAATGACCAGCATCTTGGACTTTAGGAATTCGTTCATCTTTTTCCTTCTTAAAGGAATCATGGTGATCAAAGAGACGTTCTAAAGAGACCAACCCTTTAGGAATCTTATTTCCTTTTAGTTGTATTACCCCATCGTTCATTTCTTGACCCAATTCTGGTGAAAACTTCTTACATTCAACATCTGATCCTTCAAAGAAAGTGGCAGTGAACATTTATGCGCAATGCAAGAAGTTGATTTGCTTATCATTCTCAAAAACCTGCAAAATTTTTGAATTATCAGGTACACTAGGTCATTATACCAATTCCACTCGCTACGTATCATTTGTAAACTCGGGATGAGGAATCAATAGGGAAGCCGATACTGCCAAAGAATCAGCTTTAGAATTTTGTTTTCTAAGGATGGATTCAATAGAAAATGCATCAAAACCCTCAATTTCATTATAGACTTTATTTCAGTAGTGCCTCAATCTCTCATTCTTTACATTGAACAACCCTCTGACTTGTTTTGTAATCAACTCTGCATCCCCCTTAACTTGCAACAACTTCACTCCCAATTTCATTGCTTCAGCTAATCCCAACAACAATGCCTCATACTTGACAATATTATTTGTGTTCTTGAACTCCAACTTAAAAGAGAAAGGAATATGTCTGCCAGAGGGGGAATGAGAACTACCCCAACTCCAAAACCTGATGCTCCACAACTTCTATCAAATTCCATCAACCATAAATCCTCCATTGTCTCAGGTTGTGACAAATTTCTTGTAGCTTCATTATCAGATAAGATCATATAATTCCCAAATTGACATTCATGATATAATATTTGTGCCTTTGGATCATCAGAAGGGAAAACAGTGAACTTAGATTTGGGCTTGGGTTGCAAAATGACTCGCTATTTCCCTATGGGAATCGTGGCCTAAGACCAATCCATCTTAATATCACCCCCTAGGTCTCTACAAAATGTATGACTTAACAACATGTCGTAACTCGTAGGAATATCAACTATCAAAATGGTTAACTTGGCTCTTTTATTTGGATGAGCAGGAAGGACCACTTGAGCATCTTTGATCTGTCCTAATAAGGGTATTTGTTTGGATTCCATTGAATAAAACCTACCAAAGGTTTTTGTTAAGGATAATCCCAAAGCTTTGGCCACTGTAGATGGCATGATATTATCTAAGGCACCTGAGTTTATAATACAATTATTTAATTTGTGACTATTTATGAACAAAGATATATAAAAAGGCTCAGGTTTTGATTCAAGAATAGACAACGTATCCTCAACCTGATGGGCAATTATTTTTGGGAAAACTTCATGGATAGCAGGATGAGTTGACACGTCACCTTGGGAAGAAAATGTAGTATTAACTAATTGTTGAACCATGTCGGCTTGTATATATGTATGATTTCCTTTCACAAACTTAACCAATCTATCAAGTTCTTTGGGATTTAATTTAAGATATTTTGCTAGTGTAATTTGAATTTGAGAGGATTTACAAAATTCTACAATATCAAATGAACCTTCAGTCTCTACAGATTTCAATAACTGGGGTTCTTGAGGTCTAAAATCATTATTATTATTAACTGATTTCTAGTCAGTACAACATAGGAAGGATCTGGTTAGTACAACACAGTAAGGATCTTTTAAGGTAACCAAAATATCACCTCCTCTTTCTTAATCTAACTCATACTCCAGGAAGTGGATTTCAGAGTTGCCAGGTTGCCTGGAAGATTCTTCTTCACTTGGTTCACTTAGCACCTCCTTAGAAACAATCAACTAAGCATAATGCACCATCTCTAGACAAGAACTTCCATCATGGTCATTAGTGAAATGAAAAATGCAAATGTTAGCCTTTGGTGGAGGTGCTTCAATAGCAAGCCTTTGCTGCATAGGAGGTAATTGTAGTGCTTTACCTCCAGTCCCTGCTGATTGATTTGGAAATCTCCTCGGGATGTCTTGATATGTTTGTGGATAACTTGTATTGGATTTAGGTAATTTTATCTTGAGTGTTATCACATCATTCATCAATCTCTAAATCACTAGGTCTGATGTAGTTTTTGAGGTTGATGCTTGTGGACCAGCAATTTGAACTTCTTTCTTCCACTTTCCTGTAGTAATTAAATCATCCTCCAATTCTACAGCTAAAGTCTTGGCAGCTGCTAAATTTTGCACTCTTTGCGTACAGATTAGGAAACTTATTTTTGAAGGCATTGAGTTAATAAAGAAGCACTTCAAGTTATCATCAGAGGGTCTTTGAGTAGCTAGGATCTTATGGGCTATTATATCAAACTTAGCCACAAAATCTCTCATTGTTTCAGGAATCTCCTTTTTCAATTGTGCTAATTGGGCCAAAAGTGAGTATTCATCCTCAGCTAGTTTAAATTTAGCTTCAAAATTTGTCTTGAGATCTTGCCAATTTGTAATATCACCATTAGGTAAATGGTAAAACCAATTTGCGACAACTTTAGTCAATGTTTGAACAAATAATCTTACAGGCACATCCTCATGCTAGATTGCTAATATGCCACAACCCACATTGAAGGCATTCAAATGATCATCAGTTGTAACCTTTCTATCACCACTAAACTTGGGTAAATGATCTCTTGAACCTTTTGGTAAGGGATTTAAATTTTCTCCAAGAGCAAGTGGTCCTACAGCTAGCCCTCAAGGGTTATTATCAGCCATGGGTAATACAATATTCAAAGGTTTGGAATTGATTACCGTAGGAATAACAACACCATGCAAAGTTAGGACATGACAAATGAAAGATATAGGTAAAATAGAAGAGGAACTTGGGGGTTTACTTCTTTATCTTCTTCTAGGTGTAAAAGAAGGAGAAAATTCAAATTTTGTAGTTCTTGAAATACATAATCAAACACTCCTTCATGTCTCTAGGACCTTGTATATCTTCTTGACTCTAGCCTATCTATAAAATGTCTCTTTAATATACACATGATGAATAATTAAGCTAATCACAAGACTTCCCTACACACCTTATGATTGTATCTAATCTACTTATTCGACTCCCCAGCAGAGTCGCCAAAAATCTGTTGGTTAATAGATTTGCCTTTTACACATTCTAATTCTTTGACTTTTGCATGCCCATAAACAAAAGACATAAACACACCAATAGTTGGATAACTGCTTAACAGTTAACCTCTGTATATGGCTATAGCTCCCCAAGAATGATTTTCAATAAGCTTAAACTACGAAAATTTCCATGCACACTTTTTACCAGAAAGCATTAAAGGCAATTGAGCATTCATATGTCAACACAAAATGAACACTATAATATTTTCAAGCACATATTTCTTCTAAAATCTCACAGACTTTCATTCTCCTAATCGACAATATAGACAATTTCAAAAGTATTCCTTTTACACACTCATATACACTGTATTAGAAAGATAACAAATTCTACAATTGAGTCAATTCCTCATAGAGATTCACACTTCAATTCGTAAACACACAGATTTATAAGATGGAAAATGTTGCTATTTCATTCACCGATCAAACTGTCTTTCTTTTCCAGAGTACATAACATTACAAAAATAAAATAAAAATTAGGTTCTATGTTCTAACCCAAAAATTCTCGGACCTCTTAAAAGGCTTTTAATCAAGTATATATAGCTGCCAGGCTATGATAGTTTGTTACAATTGAATCAAAGTAAAAAGATTAACTCTTCATGAGAGTTAAAGAAGTTTATCCTTAAAACTGAAAAACAACAACTAAATAGGAAAGGCGGCATTAGCCACGAGCAACAGTGATGTGATCAAGCTCCTGCAGATGACATGGCCTCTACCTATTTGTCCTATGACGAAGGCATGCTTCAAATATTTTTCCATTCCAAGTGTGTTGAGGAGAAGTTGAGAATAAGCTGATAATCTGGAAGACCGATATGTAGAATTCGTTGCTTCCACACTTCTTTCTTTTTGCTCACCTACACAACCTTACCCTTATGCATCTCAAGATGATCGAAGCAAACCACTAACATGGATTCAATTCTTGTAATTTTCGATAAATCCTCTATTGTCAATGATTTTGCTTCTTGGATTTGTTGCACTCGATCTTTAAAAGCTTGAATCATATCAGATGAGTCCTCAAGCGTCTGCTTATCTTCTTTTAGGAGTTGAAGATATATGCACTTCATGTCTTTCTGCATAGTATCAGTCAGTTCTTTTAACTCCTTCAAAATCTTAATGGATTCCTCATGTCCTTGTTCAATAATTAAATTTCTCCACTCAATATTTTCTTTGCATACAAAAATTACATTGTCATCAAGACCATGTACCGGCCTTTCTGCTAGGAAATTCATTACTCCATACCTTTGTGTATCCCTCATTTTCCTCAATACAACCACCCACTTGCTTTTCTCTTTTTCCCAAGCAACTATTTATGTTTCCAACTCCTTACCTTCAGACTCTGCATTTTCAAACACCTTGACCGGATCAGAAATGTAGCTAGTACCATGCTGAGCAATTGATTCCAGCCATTCACTGAAGACATCTGCAACCATTCGACTTCTTTGAACCTGATCAAGCAGTCTCTAGTTCATTAGGGATCTTGGATCAAATGAAAAAGGAACTTGAGAAAGCGATTGAGGATTAGGATCATGTATAGCATTGATGTATTAGGCCATTTTCATTATGATTTGCTTCATTTTATTTTTATCGTTTACATCTTTCCAAGTTCTAGTGAGAATTCTTTTAGTGGAAGTCTCCAAGTGCTTAGCATCCACAACTTGAGAGATCACCCCTAAGTCAATCTTCTCAACAACAAATTCCTTCTCAGTGATATTCTTAGCATCTTTAACTATTGGGGGTCTGGCCACCTCTGCAACCCAATGACTTGTTTGGTCGTCCACATCTATCATCACTTCAGTCTTAAGTCTCTTGGAATTTGATGTTCTTCCCAGAAATTTACTAACCATGTCCTCCATTGGGATTGAGATGGGAATTACATTCCTTTTCTTTCTAAGAGAAGCACTTAACCATTTGGGAACAGTAGATGTTTCCCTGGGTGTTTGTTGATTGCTGGTTAGTAGTGATGATGGCCATGGTGTTCCCTTATCAGCAACACCTATAATGAGCTTGTCTTGCATCTGAGAATCCATTTCCCCTTGAGTTTCTTCTTCAGAATCCAAATCTACTACAAGTGAACTTGTAAGGAGTTTTTGACTGCTTTTCCTACTATGAGATCTGGTAACACAAGCAGAGGCAGAACCTAGAGAAGATTCTCCTAAATTTGCAATTTTGGTTTTCTCCATCCACTATTTCTCATTACCTGCAATATCAATAGCAATTTCAGAAGGAGATAGATATTTTTGAGAAGTTGCATGAGTTTGACCAAGTTTTCTACTCTTAGGTGCAGATATGGGTTGTTGTCCAAAATGGCGATCTTTCAGCCATCTTTTTGTCTATCTAATCACATCGAAGGTTCTAGCCTGAATGTTGTCATCCCCTTTCCTATCCCAATCAACTTCTGGGATAGGTTGCCCCTGTATCGTCTCATTGAACTCAGGATCAACAACTTCCTTGCCTTCATCTTCTTGTACATTAGAGATATTCATGGAGAAACCCATTGTCACAATTTGTTGAACTGTGAACCTCGACTACAATCTTCTTCTGACTTAAAATTCATCATCACAATTCTCTCGGTAATCTTCTAGCTGAGGTTAATGACAAAAACCATCATCAAAATTTAAGTTCTCTATAGCAAACCTTCGTCTATCAAATTTATGTCTACCAACAAATAACTGTAGATTCAACTTCTTGAATTCAAGTTCAAGATTCAAGGCATCTGAAACTGATCTACAACTATAGTATCCCATCTCTACTGGAAAGATAACCCCAGACTTTCTTCCACTTCTTTGATTAATATAAGCTAGTTGTCGACTGACTTCAATTAAAACATAGCTATCCAGAGCAAACCTGGGTAATCTGAAAGGTTCACCCTGAAAGTCGCTAACTCTAATATAGGTAAGCTAAGCAAACTGGATAAATAAACTACCATAAATACCAATAAATTCCATTGCTTTTATCGATAATCTCCTATTTTTATTACCCTGCAACTCATGAACCAATCTTCCTGCAAAAATTTCATTCCATCTCATGAATGTTTCTGCATATCTCTGCTCCTATAGGTGAGGATAGTATCCATATGCCCTTATTCCATCTATCCAAGGTTCATGGTGTAAGCCATTCCAATCTCGGGTGTAAGAAAGCATATAAAACAAGTATGAGGACATATAGAAACCACTCATTCCTGCAAATTTTTTTAAACTCTCATGTAATCTCTCTGCAACAACTTGTCCCCAATCTAGGTACGCACTTCCATTCAACATAACTTGAATGTAGAAATACATCTAGTTTTCCTAGTAAAAGGCATGAGCACTTCCTTTCAATATATTCAACAAAACAACAATATCACATACCTCTGTTATGAAATTCTCTCTAGTGAGTGGCCTTGGTAACCTACAACCTCATTTTTGAATTTTTAATAACTAGTTCCTAGCAATTACACTTTTGTAAGTGCTCTTCTTCTCAGAAAAGAAGGAGTATGAAGTGCCAATGGTCCAATCTTCATACGGTTCCTTATGAGGAATGCCCATAAGTTGCCATTACGGTCTCCATGTCAATTTTCAATAGCACCTCACCATTAATGGCCCTAATACACCTGTTTTCTGCATCATACCGGTTAATACATTCTAAAACTAGCTCTGGGCATGGTGCAACAACGGGAAATGCAGCAGCCTCAACCAGACCACTCCTTACAATTTTCTCCATCATAGAATTTTGATTTGGGTTCCTAACTCTCTCAAGAAAATCAGAGAGGTCTTCTTGTGCTAATGAAGTGTCACCCATCTCTAGAAGCGATCTAACTAAACAGGAAGTGCACGCCAATTTTGGCAGAGTTGGTCTCATGATGGCCCCTCTCATATTTATCAAATAATTTTAGGAATGAAATGAATTCTTCTACACATCAAAAGCTAATGAACAACAGCTAGCGTCTGAACAAGTAAAAACAATCAAAGCAGAAACAATTAAAACTAACCTGAACCTGACAATAAATTATCGAAAACCTTCTGAATGCAGATACAATACCTCCGGCTTCACTCGCTTTCACGGCTACTAAGAAGGTACTAGAAATATTGCTAGCTTTTTGCAACAAAAATGGACAAAATCACACTCAAATCCTAGCAAGTTGTACTAATTAAGTAAGTTCGTGTGGATTGACACGTGATTTGATGGATAAATGACATGCATTTAATTTCGGGTCATTCCATCACATGACACACGAACTACCATGATTGTTTGTCATAATTATAAACTAACATTTCGAACTGCTCAGAATATTCCCTTTTCCTGCCGCCATTTTCCCTCCATGATATGCACACCATTTCTAAATGAAGCCTCAGACTATGAATTTTGAACTTTGAGCCACGAACCAAGAACTGAAAAGTTCAAAGGTTCAATTTCAATATTGAGAAATAACACATAACAGAACATAAAACAGTCTCCATGACAAAACAAAGGATAATGAACGAGCAAACACAAAACTAACATGGAAACAACTTTGAACCTTAAAACTTGAACCAAAAAGGTTCATAGGTTCAAGTTCAATACAAATTTCAACAAAGTGCTCGCCTTTACCATGAAACAAAGCCGCAAAGACAACTATCTTTAAAGTGAGCTTTGAACTTGAACTTTGAACTAAGGAAAGGTTCAATGACGTGAGTTCAACGGGAGGAAATACATGACCGAAAAGGGAAAATAAACATTAAAGGGAGACCTTCGAATTGAAACTCAAAGAAAGGAAGGGAGGACTAACACTATCTTAGATGTGAAATCATTAGAACTACATCCAGGGTTGAGTTCAGTCACTCCTAAAAGGAAGAAGTGGTAAATCTCTAATGATATATTTGATTTTCAGCAAGTTAGGAATCCTAAGCCAAGAGCCACTAAGAAGGCTAAGATAGTCTCATGGGTGGTAGTGGAAAACAATAAAATGAAATATGTGGAAGTGGCAGAGCCTTTAGTTGAGAAACCGCTAAAATAAATGCAACTATCAGATTATAGATTCACAAGGGTGGAACTAGGAAAGCAAACGCATGTTGGAATTATGCATGATGCTCAAGATTTGGTGGCTTCACTAGTTCAAAGTTATGATAAGCTCCTAGCAAAGAAGGATAAGCTTAAGGAGGAGAATACGCAGCTCATCTTAGTGATCCAAAAAATCACTAATTATTCAACAAAGGTTGATCTGTTGACCTCCTCCACTTATGAAGAATGTACCAAACAATTGGAGAAAGCTTCTCAGAAAGACAAGGCAGTCGATTGTTGGGAAGATCAGTTAGTTGATCAGAGCACTCAAGTGGTGAAGAAATCAATGCATGTAATGATCAATGTGAGAGAAGCATAAATGAAGTTGAATAAGACCTTAGAGAATTTTAACCAAAGTCTGGATTCAATTGAGAAAGATTTGAAGGTTTGTCATGAGATGGATCAAATCAAGTTGGAAACTTTGTGCACCAATATGGTGCTACCAAATAGGGAAAGATACATCAAATTCGAAGAACTCATGGTTAACAAGTCATTGGTTATCAAAGACCTTATCAAAGATGTATAGGCTACTCTTAAAATGAGTTTTGAGGTGGAGCAGGATGTCGTCTCTAATTTTGAGGTGTCTTGTAAGATTGTAAGCTAGGATGGAGAATTGCTCACTGAAGATTTGATACTTACTGAATTGGTATCAAAACTTCACCTGGAACTAGAATCAGAATAGTTTACGGTGGTTTCAATCTATCAGTTTGTGAATTGCCAAGTTTTCCTTGACAAGATGCAAATTGTTCTTGGGGAACATACATCAGCAACAGTGAGATATTTTGATGCCATCATCAAAATTGTTGTTGTTGTAAGGAACATAGTGGGTCCTGATCCTGATGAGTTGAAAAAATCTATTAACAGATTCTAGTCTTTCATGTCCAGAGATAGAAGAGAAAAAGAAGTGTCTCATGACACTTGCATTTTGTTTTATGCATTTTGTTTTTGACAAATTATATGTAGTTTCGAGGCTTGTAATTACAAGTAATTTTATCACTTGTAATCCTGTAACTTGTAATTACATGTAAACAAATTACAAGCTAGTTAGAAATAGAATTGGAATTTGAATAAGTCATAGTTAGTTAGTTAGTTTTGGAAAAAGTCTCATTTAGTTAGACTTATCCCACATTTTTCTCTCATCCCCTCTCCTATATATACACGAGGGTGCTTTTTGTAATCTTTTTATTTTTCAACAAGCAAGAAAATTCTGCAGAAATTTGCAATCGTAGAGACTTTGTGCTTTATATTTGTAAACTATTTTTCCTCGAGTAATATCAAAATAGTTTTGAGTTTCAGACTTTGAGTTAAAGCCATACTTTTATGCCCATTGTTGTCAGAGTAGAAGGTTTAATTTACTTAATTAATTTAATCATATTGATTAATTAATTAAGTCACCTTTTCTTTTTTCACTTAAGCTAAATTTAGGAAGCTTTTTTAGGCATTTAATAATTATTTTATTTCATGCATTCATCCCTTAGGGTTTGCTTTAGGGTTTTGATCTCCTTTATTAAAGGATTGTTCTCATTGTAATTATTCATTCTGGCAAGTTAATTCAATTCTGATTACTTCTTGCAATTGTCTCCAATTATTCTTGCACTCTCTTGTTTGTAGGTTTTTATCTTGTATGTGGCAGGTATTTACATGCAGGTGATTATTGGGCATTGTGGAATTCATAAATCATGAATTCTAACATGGTATCAGAGCTCCAGACCTGATGCACCTTGTTCGTCAAATTTGAGATTTTCCTTACAACGAGTTTTTTTTGTGCATCTTGGGTCAATTTGAATCTCAAAATCAGATCTGTGAGGGTTTGAAAAGTCAGCCTTTTTTTTGTGATCCAGGGGGCACCTATTTTATGGAGCAATTTGGGCAAAAAAGGACATATCTTGTTGCATTTATTGCCAGTCAAAGTCAGAACTTCCTTTTGGCGCTTTCGGGGGCATATCTTTTGCATACAAACTCTATTTTTTGCAAACGAATAAGCATTGGAAAGGTGTTGGAATGCTTTATCCAGATTTGTAGCTTATTTTATCAAAAAATTAATCATGTATACAGAGATTGTTCATTTGTGTTTTTTTCTTTTTTCGCACTTTCCATCTTTTAGATTTGTGCTAAGGTTTGGGTTTTTGTACTGTGGGGGGAATTTTTCTTCTATTTCACATGGCAGACCCTTCCTCTATTGAGTGGCTCACTCCACATAATAATCACACCTAGAAAGAACATATGAATCACCTTCTCATGGCGAAGGGGTTATGGTCATGTTTGGATGAGGTTCAGCTCTCAGTTGACTCATGCATTTGAGATCATGCAGCACCGGAACCGCATGGATGAGGCCATGGGGATGATTTCCCTAAATATTTTAGATAATCTTTTGTTCCACCTTGAGGGTTGCACTACACCTCGGGCCATGTTGATCAAGTTTTAGACTATCTTTGGCACCATCAACAAGTTTTGAGTTCTACAAATTGAGGCAGATTTGACTTCTTTTGCACTTGATTCCTTTCCTACCATTGATGACTTCCTGATGAAGTTCAAATCATTGGGATCTTAGTTGGAGGGTGTTGGTACTACAAAGACAGATACAGAGGGCATCTACCTGATTCTCACTAAGCTTTGAGGTCTTTTTCAAATTTTCTCTTCTTGTTTTTTC
The DNA here is from genome assembly GCF_030272615.1 of Cryptomeria japonica. Taxonomy (NCBI): domain Eukaryota; kingdom Viridiplantae; phylum Streptophyta; class Pinopsida; order Cupressales; family Cupressaceae; genus Cryptomeria; species Cryptomeria japonica. The sequence continues at coordinate 468,916,670 of NC_081407.1, forward strand.
TCCACCATGGATGCTATGGGGGCACGTCATACCATGCCCACTTTTGAGGTATGTTGTGATCATCTGACTCATAAGTAGGCCTAGATATGCCAGTTGGAATCTCACACTAGATCACATAACCATGCCTTGGTTATACAGTCATCTCAGGAGCCACAGAAGGAGAAATAGAAGTCGAAGACCAAAGAGCCTGGGAAAGATTCTAGTTCATAGCAGTCCTCAAGCCCACCTCCTCCTAAAGGGGGAACATCAAAGAAAGATAGACCTAAGTGTTCTTGTTGCAGCAAGCCAAATCATGATGAGTCTCAATGCTATGAGAATAAGATTGATGGATATGCAAAACAGGTTTCAGATTTGACAACTCTTCTTCAAAATAGCAACATTGATATTCCTTCTTCTTCTTCTACTTCTCATAGATCTTCTTCTTCTTCATTACAGACAGATGGATAGGACATAAGTAAGGGTCATGCATTATGTGCAACAATTAGTCCACCTTTTTTTAGATGGTTACTTGATTCGGGTGCTTCACATCATATAACATCTTCTCAAGATATTTTCTCATCTTTGCAGGCTTCTCCTACACCACACTGTTTGATGGGTAACAACACTGTTATGACTATATGTGGGAAAGGTTCTATCGATATTGATGATGGTATGTTTCATGATGTATTATGTGTTCCATATTTATCCTCTAAGCTTCTCTCCATCTGTCAGATTACTCATAGTGGGACAAGGAAGACAATTGAGTTCACCTAAGATTCAGTGCACATTAGAGACAGTGAGACTGGCAATATTGTTGCAATGGGGATAGTTGATCATTCTTCCCACTTGTACTCTATCTCTCATTTTGGTCCACCGTCTCCACTTTCAGAGAATCGCTCTTTCTTCAAGAGAGCATGTTGAGGTAAAGTTAGGTCACTTGAACTTGTGTGTTGTTCCTGAGACCAATGTTGTGATTTCTACACCTCCACCTCCTATTTAGATTGCTTTTGTTCAACAGGATTCCTCTTCAGCATTGCCTAACATTGTAGTTACATGCATCGAGCCACCCATTCCAGTTGTTGGGGATATTTCAAAGGATGTTCATTCCCTCTCAGTTGACAGATTCAACACATCTATTGTCCCACCATCATTAGGGATTCCATTACAACATCATCATGCATTCTCCTTTGAGAACCATCCAAGCCTTCCAGTTTCACCTCATGTTTAGGGGTATCCTCTTCTTTGTTTGCAACCTTTGTTTCTTTTGTATTGGAGACACATCGATTTGACTATCGACGTAGGGGTTCTATCATTTTGGGGGTGCTTTGGAGTCTCATACCTCTCTCATGGGGGGTTGGTTGTAAACATGTTCTTGAGAGAGTATCTTGAGACATGCACTTGCATTTTGCACTTGCATATGTACTTAATTTTTTTCCATCTCCTTTTGGAGAGGAGTTTTTCCCACTGGGTTTTCTCCTTTTCTCCACTTTACAGAGATTTGCATGTTGTGATTGGGTACCTCATCAGGCCTTGTTGTCAAGACCCAAATTTGTGTTGATTGAATGTAGTTGCATTTTTTGCATGTAGCTGCTTTCATGCACTTAGCTTTTTGGCTACTCCCTAAATTCATCTTAAGGGGGTGTTAGAGTAAACGGTTTTATTTACTTAATTAATTTAATCATATTAATTAATTAATTAAGTCACCTTTTCTTTTTTCACTTAAGCTAAATTTAGGAAGCTTTCTTAGGCATTTAATAATTATTTTATTTCATGCATTCATCCCTTAGGGTTTTCTTTAGGGTTTTGATCTCCTTTATTAAAGGATTGATCTCATTGTAATTATTCATTATGGCAAGTTAATTCAATTCTGATTACTTCTTGCAATTGTCTCCAATTATTCTTGCACTCTCTTGTTTGTAGGTTTTTCTCTTATGTGTGGTAGGTATTTACATGTAGATGATTATTGGGCATTGTGGAATTCATCAATCATGAATTCTAACAATTGTGTTCTTTTGTCATAGTGAAATATTTCTTTGTATTTTCTTGAGATTATAGTAAGGTTGTTGAAAGGAGCTTTAGTCTGATTTATTGCAAACTTTGTGCTGCAAATATTGGAGTTTAAATTAATATAGTTCAATGTTAAGAGTTGAGAAGAGTTGCAAGAATTTGTGCTTATAGTTGTTCCCATTTGCAGTTATTTGAAGGTGCATCATAGTTGCCAACTTTGTGCTGCCATATGTTGTATATTGTTCTTGTTTTACCATTCTAAAAAAGGTAGATATGATAGTAGAAACTCGAGACTTTGTCCTTAGTTTTATTTTCTCATCCTGGGGGAAGTGACGGAAGACTTTGTGCTTTCACAGAAACTTCACTTCCTTTTGTTTTAAGCATTTTTGTTATTTCTTTAAGCTACTGCATATATTTTTAAAACTGTTAAATTTTTTCTAGGAAGAGGAAAGAATATCGTCTTTTCTGAAAAAATAGAAAAGGATGTTGTCTCACCCAAATTAGATTAGTGTTTACTCAGTAAAAGTAGAAAAGGGGGAGTCTTCCCTAAATTGGGAAATTTTTACACTCCCACACTATGGTCAAAACCACAATTTTGCACATCTTCCCAAGTGTACAAAATTTTCAACCAACAGTCCTATATACCCAGACAAAGCGGAAAGATAGAGACCTGGTAGCACTGGCTCCCCTACATGATACTCACTTCTCGTGCATACCCGAATCTATTACCTCAAAGATCCAAAGATCTTATGAACCAAGGGACATCTATCTCTACTTTGAATGATACATATGGGGTCACTTTGGAGGTCGTACCTCCTGCATCAACAAGCAAATGGGATTTCGACAACTACAACAAGGTGTCTAGTAAAGTTCTAGGAGATCCCAGTCAAACGATGGATTCTCGAAGAAAGCAACTTAAGGCTCTAATTATCAGTTTAGAGAAGGCCTCCACATACATCGAATTCACTCAACACTCCAGCCACTTGACCAATAAATTTATATAGCGGCTCGAGATCCCACTAGGAGAGAAGTTATCCCTGATGTATCTCAATTTTGAACCACTCCCTTGGGGTGATGAGGCCCCCAAGAGGAAATTCCCTACAAAAATAAAAAATTCGGGTGTTCTTAATCACCTTTCTCTTACACCCAAGGTCCACGAAGATGAGGGGAGAGGATACTTGGTGTAATGGTCATTCCTATTGGCAAATTAGGGGAATTGATTATGTGTTGCATTAATATTTTGTCATTTATGGCAACACCAACTGTTTTGGTTGTTTACCAGTTTCTGATAGGTTCTGGTAGAGCGATTGGATTATGATATTGATCTGGTATGCTTTGGTTTGTGGAATTGGTTTGGATCTGTCATTCATGCTATTCAGATGTGTATCATGATCAGTTGGTTTAGGATTTGATAACTTAGGAGATATCATTTGTTCTAGTAAGCCTTTTGGTCACTGGTAAGGGTTTTACCGGCAGAGCTTTGTTGAAGATCTTTTGATGCACTTGATAAGTGGTATTGGCACGGCTTCTAGATGGCTTTCAAAATGTTGTTGGTTATCTTTTTCATGTTCTTGTTGATCAGTGTTGTTGGATTTGGGTCCGGACCTAATGATATCTTATTCTTCTAGGCTATGGACCGGTTTATGTAACGTGTTGGTGGATGATCCCGATGCATTACTGATTGGATTTATTGATTGGATTATGTTGTTTGATTGGATTGATCATTGGATTGCGGGTTTATGTTATGAATTTATTTTATTATCTTTTAGGTGGCTGACCTAATTGTTTAGTTCCCGGGTTGGTATAAATATGATGTAAGATCTCTTTGGAGATCATGGGAATATTCATGGGTTTATGGGATATAGGATTATATGTGTGCGAATAAGGTTGTAATCATATGCAGAGGTTTTGATCGATCATAGGTGATAGAATTGGGTTGGTGAAAGAGGTTTAAGTCCTCTGACTCTGAGCTTAACCAAAACTATATTCAGGCATAGGAGATGTTATTCTTGCAATTCACTCTTCTTTCTGGATTGTAGTCTGGATTTATTTTGTATTCGATGAGGCTCCTTTTATGATGAGTAGTGTGCTCTAGGCTATTGGCCTTCCTGCATGTGCAGGCCCCTCCTTTTGTAATCAATGTCTTACTATAGAAGTATTACCAAACTGTGCGTAGGCTTCCCACCATGGTTTTTCCCTTTATCGGGTTTTCCATGTACAAATCTTGGTGTTATCTTTTGTGGATGGTTGGTAAATGTTCTATGGTTTATATCTGTGCTTAACTGTTATATCTACTATTCCAATAATAAGGTTTTAATGCTTAAAGTTCTATAATCTGTTAACAACTGATTCAACCCCCCTCTCAGTTGTTCACCAGTTATCTGAGTTGTCTAATAATTGGTATCAGATCCCGGTCCTCTCTGCAGAAGCTTAACCACTTGAGGAAGATCCTATGGCATCTAATAGTTAAAGTTCATCAAGTTCGTTTGTAGTTGTTTTCCGAAGAGAAATTCCTAGGCTTGATGGAACAAATTATAGAGCATGGAAGATTCAGATGGAGACTCATCTGAGATGTCTTGGTAAGGAGATTTGGAAGCTCACTGAGAAAGGATATATACCTCTAATCTAGCATCTGAAAATCCTCCTGCGGTAGGCTTGGATAAGGACATTGAAAATGATTGTAGAACTAGAGAAGCCCTCTTGTGTGCACTTTATGATCAGCAAGTTATGGAACTAACCGACAAATCAACTGCAAAGGCTATATGGGATAACTTGGAGACTCTGAATGAAGGTGACCCTAATGTTAAAAATGCTAAATTTGATGGTTACTGGGTGAGATATGAGAACCTGAAGATGGAAGAAGATGAAAAAATTACTACTTTTATGGAGAGAGTTAATGAAATTGTTTTTCGAATTCAGTGTTGTGGATCTCTGAGCGAAGATGAAATAGTTTCTAAAGTTTTGAGAGATTTTCCACCGACTTATAAGATAAAGGCTACTGCAATTAATGAGTTGAGAAAAATGTAAAACACTTATGTTAATAGAGATACCTTGGTTGGGAAGTTATCTGCTTTTGAGCTTGAGGAATTTGGTCCTTCTGGAGTTGCAAAATCTGAACTTGCTTTTCATGCATCTACATCATCTACCGGCAAGAGTGATTGGAAAGCCTTATATGCTAAGGAACTAGAGGAAATGAAGAAAGAAGATGAAGAGTTTTAGCAACTTGAAGCCCTATTTTATAGAAGAGTACCTAAAGGTTCAACAGGAAGTAAGTAGGAAGGAAAATCACCTTTTAAATGTTTCCCATGTAATAAGATAGTTCATTTTGCATCTAGATGTCTTGAAAGGAATTCAAGATTTGAGGAAAGAGTTAGAAGATCCTTTAAGCCTAACCATGATTATCAGAACAAGCATAAATACAAGAGGAACAAAGACAAATCATGCTACTATGCGGTTGAGGAAGGTGTGACTGATTCTAATGATGAACCAGCACAAGATTCAACTAGTGGATCTGGCAATGGAAAGGAATGGTTATTCTTGGCTATCAAGGAAGATGATCTGGTACCTGAAGAAAAGGCCCTTTCTCCTAAAGTTGAAGACAAGGATGAATGGGTGATAGACAGTGGATGTTCACATCATATGACTGGAGATAAAAGGAAGTTTCTATCTTTGCAAGAATTTGATGGCGGTCTAGTTATATTTGGAGATGACAAAGCATGCATGATCAAGGGAAGAGGAACTATATCATTGGATGGTAAGCATGATACTGATAATGTTTATTATGTTGAAGGTTTAAGGCATAATATTTTGAGTGTAGGACAGTTGGTGGATAAGGGATTTTAGTTATAGTTCAAGGATGGAAAATGCAAGATTATCAATAGATCTGGATTGGAGATTGCAATCGATACTCAGACTAAAGGTAACATCTTTCATTTGAACTCCGGTGAGAAGACATGTTTGATTGCACAAATTGATGAGAGTTTGCAATGGCGTAAGAGGTTGTGTCATGTGAATTTTGATTGCATTGTGAAGATCAGTTCTACTAAGGCAGTTAAAGATATACCTAAGATTGTGAAGCCCTATATTCTGGTATGTAAGGAATGTCAAATGGGAAAGCAAGTCCGAACTTCTTTTAAGAGTATACTAGACAAATATAATGATGTTCTTGATCTTATTCATACTAATTTGTGTGGTCCTGCTAGAATCAAAAGTTTTCAAGGTGATAGATAGTTTATGCTAATCATTGATGACTATTCTAGAATGATGTGGGTTACTTTTCTAAGGGAGAAATCTGAAGCATTCGAAAAGTTTAAAATCTTTAAAGCTAAAGTTGAGAAAGAGACAGGATTGAAGATTAAATGCTTAAGGTTTGATCAAGGTGGAGAATTCACATACGGTGAATTTAACAATTATTATGAAAAGAATGGGATAAGGAGACAATTATATGCACCCCAGACACCTCAACAGAATGAAGTTGTGGAAAGGAAGAAAAAAACTATCTTGGATGTGGCTAGAACTATGATGATGTAAGATAATCTGCCTCATATCTACTGGAGAGAAGCTATGAGAATGACAGTATACACATTCAACAAAGTTCATATCAAAGGAGACACTAGTAAGACACCTTATGAGTTATGGTTTGGTCATACACATATAGTTAAATATTTTAGAAAATTTGGTAGTAAATGCTATATCAAAAGAGATGATTTCATTGGAAAGTTTGATCCTAGATGTGATGAAGGGATATTTCTTGGTTATTCTAATGAAAGAAAAGCATACAGATGGTATAAAAAAAGATTGCAGAGAATTGTGGAGAGCACAAATGTCAAGGTGGATGAGCTGAACATAAGTCAAATCAGAACTTATGAAAGAGAACCAGCAGTGGAAATTATCATAACAGAACTGGTAGCACCTACACCAAAACAAAATGTTGAACCAGTTACTCCGGCAATATCAGAAAATTTAACAGTAACTGAAGATTAGAGCAAAGGAACAAAAAATCAGAAGACTCCTAAGTGTGTTAGGTTAAATCGTTCAAAAGCTCAGATCATTGGAGACAAGAACAAAGGAGTGATGACAAGAAGAAGGTTGGCAGCTGATGAGGTATGTTTAATTTCTCAAATTGAACTGACATCAGTAATTGAAGCATGTAAAGATGAATGTTGGATAAAAGCTATGGAAGAGGAATTAGATCAGATAGAAAAAAATAATACATGGACTTGAGTTCCCCGGCCTAAAAATAAGAACGTTATTGGAACTAAATAGGTTTTTAGGAATAAATTGAATAAAGATGGACAAGTTGTGAGGAATAAGGCTATATTGGTTCGTAAAGGATCTTCGCAGAAAGAAGGAATTGATTATGATGAGAATTTTGCTCCAGTAGCTAGGATTCAAGCTGTGCGATTATTTCTTTCTTATGCTGCCCATAAGAACTACAAGGTTTATCAGATGGATGTCAAGTGTGCATTTCTGAATGGAGATCTTGAAGAGGAAGTTTACATTGAGCAGTCTGATGGATTTTCACTTTTAGATGACAAAAACATGGTTTGCAGGTTAAGGAAATCTTTATATGGATTCAAACAAGCCCCTAGAGCTTGGTATGCAAGATTGGATAAATATCTTTTGAAGCTTCATTTCACTAAAGGTAATGCTGACAATAATTTATATTATAAGATCACTGATGATGACATATTGATTGTTGGAGTCTTTGTTGATGATATCATTTTTGGAGGTGAGGATAAGTTATGTATGGAATTCTCTGATAATATGAAGAATGAATTTGAGATGTCTATGATTGGGGAGATGAAATTTTTATTAGGTTTGCAGATTACTCAGACTGATAAAGCTATTTTCATATGTCAAACTAAGTATGCTAGGGAGTTGTTGAAGAATTTTGGTATGGAAAATTCTAAACTGGTAGGTAGTCCTATGGTTACAAGTGAGAAAATGACTAAGATAGATGCATTAACACTGTTAAATCCTACAAGGTACAAGTCTATGATTGGAGGTTTGTTATTGATAACTTAGACTAGACCGGATATAGTGAATGAAGTTTGTATTCTATCAAGATATCAGAGTGATCCTAGAGAAAATCATGAGAGTGCAGTGAAAAGGATTTTTCAGGTATTTGCAAGGAACAACTAAATATAGTTTGTGGTATCCTAAAAATGATGATTTTACACTATGTGCATATACAGATGTAGATTGGGCTGGAGATGTTGATGACCGGAAGAGACCATCCGGTGAAACTTTCTTTCTTGGAAAGAAACTTGTTTCATGGATCAACAAGAAGTAGTCATGTACCTCTTTATCTACTGTTGAAGCTGAGTATGTTGCTATTGCTACTAATTATACACAAGTTCTATGGATGAAGCAAATGATGAAGGATGTAAGGGTGGATTGTAATGAACCGGTAGTTATTCACTATGATAACTCTGTTGTTATTGACATATAAAAGAATCTAATATTTTATTCTAAGACAAAGCACATATCTATCAAGTACAACTTTTTGAAGGAGAAGGTGGAAGCAAATGAAGTCAGACTGGTTTATGTGAACACTAAAGAGCAGATTGCAGATATCTTCACTAAACCTTTGCCTAAGGAATCATTTGAGTACTTCAGAGACAGATTGGGGATTTTTGCCCCTCCGGTAGAGACCCGAGTGATGCTGATTAACATCAGTCCGGTATGCATTTACAGAGCTACCATACATTCTAGATTGATGTGTTGGTGCTACTACTCAGGGGGAGTAGTTAGCTGTGTGGTTCAGTGGATTTATGATTTTTTTAATGTTTATGTCAGATGTTTGGCATTGATGTTAAAGGGGGAGAGATATATGTGAAAAATAGAGCTTAATGGAATATCAATCAAAGTGAGATCAAAGATTAACAGAGATAACATTCATAGGGGGAGTTTGTTAACTTCATTGTAATATCATCTTATGGGAGATTGTTGGATGTCTTCCTTTGGGGGAGACTTGTTTGGCATTTCTTGGCACTTGGATATTTTTCACATCTAGTGTTTCCATCAATGCCAAAGGGAGAGATTGTTGGCAAATTGGTGGAATTGATTATGTGTTGCATTGATATTTTGCCATTGATGGCAACACCGGTTGTTTTGGTTGTTTACCGATTTCTAGTAGTTTCCAGTAGAGCGGTTAGATTATGATATTGATCCGGTATGCTTTGGTATGCTTCAGTTTGTGGAATTGGTTTGGATCTGTCATTCATGTTATTCAGATGTGTATCAAGATCAGTTGGTTCAAGATTTGATGACTCACGAGCTATCATTTGTTCTAGTAAGCCTTTTGGTCATCGGTAAGGGCTTTATCGACAAAGCTTTGTTGAAGATATTTTGATGCACTTGATAAGTGGTGTTGGTGCGGCTTCTAGATGACTTTTAGGATGTTGTTGGTTATCATGTTCGTGTTCCTGTTGTTTGGTGGTGTTGAATTTGGGTCCAGACCTAATGCTATATTATTCTGCTAGGTTATGGACCAGTTTATGTAATGTGTTGGTGGATGATCCCGATGCATTACCGGTTGGATTTATTGATTGGATTATGTTGTTTTGGTCTTAGGCCAACTTGGTTGATCATTGGATTGCGGTTTTATGTTATGAATTTATTTTATTATCTTTTAGGTGGCCGACTTAATTGTTTAGGTCCCAGGTTGGTATAAATATGATGTAAGATCTCTTTGTAGATCATGGGCATATTCATGGGTTTATGGGATATAGGATTATATGTGTGCGAATATGGTTGTAATCATATGCAGAGGTTTTGATCGATCATAGGTGATCGAATTGGGTTGGTGAAAGAGGTTTAAGACCTCTAGTACTGAGCTTAACCAGAACTGTATTCAAGCATAGGAGATGTTATGCTTGCAGTTCACTCTTCTTTCTGTATTGTAGTCTAGATCTATTTTGTAGTCAGTGAGGCTCCTTTTGTGATGAGCAGTGTGCTCTAGGCTATTGGCCTTCCTGCATGTGCAGGCCCCTCTTTTTGTAATCACATACTTACTGTAGAAGTATTATCTGACTGTGGGTAGGCTTCCCACCATGGTTTTTCCCTTTACCGGGTTTTCCATGTACAAATCTTGGTGTTATCTTTTGTGGATGGTTGGTAAATGTTTTGTGGTTTATATTTGTGCTTAACTGTTATATATATTATTCCGGTAATAAGGTTTTAATGCTTAAAGTTCTATAATATGTTAACAACTTATTCACCCCCCTCTTAGTTGTTCACCGGTTATCTGAGTTGTCTAACAAGTCCACCCTACACAAGTGCAAGTGCCCCAGACACATAAAACACTCATTCTTTTTAACCATAAGAAATGTGTTTTCTAATCTAAAATGCAAGAAAGAAATCTAAGCTAGTGATAAAAACTTACTCTTCGACAAATGTCCTGCAAAAACCAACATATCAGAGAAATCAAACAAGTCCAAAATCAAAATCCAACTCAGAAGAAAAGTGGCTCTTTTATGCACCTCTTAAAGAGATCCCTAAAGGATTTGGCTAAAGAAGATCAAAATCATACACCTATGTCTAACAATGATCCATCCATCCATAAGAAAATTGATGCTCCAAAGGCATCTATTCCTACACCTCTTGAAAGCTTGCAAGAATCTTCCATAGCATCCTTGCCAAACAATACATCCAAATTTGAAGTTCCACAAGGGATATCCATAATTGCCATCAAACCTATTTTAGAGGATCTTATTCAAATCTCATATCCAAGCATTGATTCATTGCAAAATCCCCATAACGATCTCTTACAAATTGAAGTCCTCATTCATAGAATGCTTGTTAAACGTGTCCTAATAGATGGGGGAGCTAGCTTGAACATTTTCTCTATGATTCTTGTCCATGCTCTAGGCTATTCAGAAGATGTAGTTGATCCCCAGAAAAAGATAAAAATCAAAGCACATAATGAAGAAGAGAATTCATCTAAAGGAATGGTGACATTACCCATCACAGTGGGACCTTTGTAGAAGGACATAGCATGCCAAGTTTTAGACTTGGACCTACCATACAATATACTTTGGGGAGACCATGGATTCAGGACATACAATCTATACCATCAACAAGTCATCAGTGCTTAAAATTTCCATACAATGGACAGGAAACCACTATCTCAGCAGACTCAAATCCATTACAATGTTGTAATAATCTGAAATAAGCTCAAGAGATCATAATTTCACATAACAAAGAGGCAGCACCTCCAAGCACACAGTCAAAGGAACAATCATTTGAATCAATTTTGTCAAACATGGAAGAACAAATGCAGCTAAAAGATCAAGGAGCTGGAGAATATTTGCTATCATGGAATAATAAACAAGAGCAACTTCAAATTGAGAGAGATGAAGAAGCAGATATAGTAGTCGATATAGTTCACACGTATGCAGAACAAACGTTAGGAATTAGCCTACTTGAATCAGAATGACATTCGACTAACATGGACTTAGCCGAGGATGATCAGGATCTTCTTGTACAAGGTCATTCTAACAAGAGTATCATTATAGACATTGAAATACAAATTGAAAGCTCTGACATCTCTATCATGACCCCTAATATCTTTGAAACTATGCAACCTGAAGATCCTTTATCCTTAAGCTATCCTGAACCTATGGACTGGGAAAATGAAGGACATACTAACATTGATACCCTACCTAATGACCATGCCATATCCTTATATCTTGATGAAATCAAACCCGAAACAAATTTCACCAAGGATTCCGCTAATGTATCTTTGAGTCAAATGGATGTCAAATCTCTTAGTTGCAAAAGTGAAAATCAAGAAAACAATATCAGGTCTAATGCTGAAAACCATTTACTGGCAACATTAGACCGAGAAAAAGTAAAAATAAAGGACGCATCTAATGGTGAAAACCTCCTCGAGGCACCGAAAGATGGGAGATTTGATACCTTACCAAAAGGTTATCAAGAGAAGTTATCTATCATAATAGCACCAGCAAAGGCAACTATCATTGGCACAACTGATCTACTTCCAGCAGCTTCTTTATCAAAACCAGCAAGGCAAAAATACTTGAAACCATTCAAAAGGTAGAAAATCAACTTTACCTTTTCATATACAGATGTTACAGGGTTCGATCCATATCTTACAATACATCACCCGAATATCAGTCCAGGAGCAGACATCAATAATGGAACACAACATGGATCAAGAGAAAGCATCAATAATGGGACACAACATGGATCAAGAGCAAGCATCAATAGAGGAACACAACATAAATAAGAAGCAGGCATTCTATTCATCAAAATGGTTGTAAAATGGAACATAAAACAACTTCAAGTCTTTGGAGACTCTCAGCTTGTCATTAATCAAATCAATGATGACTATCAAACAAAAGATGACAAACTCATGCCTTACAAAAAGATAGTGGATGATATCAAGAAGTACTTTGTAGAAATAAATTTTGAGCAAATCCCCAGAAATGACAACAAAGCAGTAGACACCATGGCTACACTTGCTTCTCTATTGCAGACACAGGAAAATCAAGAGCGTTATGAATTCCTGGTTGAAGAGTTGTTTCATCCCGCCTATAATTGTCCTGATTCCCAAACCATCTGTCAACTTATTGGACATGATTCCTCTCGCTATGGTCAAACTTACACATACTTGAAAGATAATATCCTACCTCCTGACTTATCGAAGAACCAAAAGAGAAACTTTATTCGCCAATCCTCTCATTATACTCTCGTCGCAGATACCCTGTATAAATGAGGTCTAGATGGTACTCTCTTACGATGTCTTGAGCAAGAAGAATCTGAGAAGGCTTTACATGAAGTCCATAATGGCATTTGTGGCACTCATTCAAGTGGTCTTACCCTTTCGAAAAAACTCATACGCTTGGGCTATTATTGGCCGACTATGGAACGAGATTCTTTTAAGATAGCAAGAACATGCAAACAATGTCAAATCCATGGGAACTTGATCCATGCACCAGCATAACAACTACATGCTTTAGCAACATCTTGGCCTTTTTGTCAATGGGGACTTGATCTAGTAGGAAAGATAAATCCTTCCTCATCTAATGGACACAAATTCATTCTTGTCGCTACTGAATATTTTACAAAGTGGATTGAAGCGGTACCTCTCATCAACATATTTATCTTGAATTATATCATCTGTCGCTTTGGAATACCAATGACCATTATCACTGCTAATGGGCGACCATTCAAGAATCAAGATGTACAAGAGCTATGTGAGAAGTTCAAAATCCAGCACAGATTCTCCACAACATATTATCCACAGGGAAATGGGCAGGCAGAAGCATCTAACAAAACTATCCTGAAAATTCTTAAAAAGACAGTGAATGATGCTAGGAAAGATTGGCATATCCAACTAAACCCTGCTCTATGGGCCTACCGCACCAGTATCTGCACACCGACAGGTGCCACACCTTTCTCTCTTGTATATGGATCAGAAGCCATATTGCCAATCGAAGTAGAGATACCTTACCTACGTGTATCACTAAAAGGTCTCATCCTAGATGAAGAACAAAGAGTATCAGGACTGCAAGAGTTAGAAGAACTAATCCATGAACGCAGACACAATGCCTTTGATCATCTAAAGGTATATCAGCAAAGAATGTGTCGGAGCTATAATCATAAGGTCAAACCAAGAATCTTTCAAGTTGGAGAACTAGTGCTAAAAGAAAATCCACGCAACCAGGCAGATCGAGAAAAGAAAGGAAAATTTGAACCAAACTGGTTAGGTTTGTTTGTGGTCACAACAGTATTTGGATCAGGAGCATATCAGCTATCAACACGTGATGGAGATCAGCTCAAGGAACCTATCAATAGCATGCACCTGAAAAAGTTCCATGTCTGAAAAATCAAAAAAATAAAAAATAGTGAAAAATCAGAAGAAAAAATAAAAAACAATGAAAAATCAGAAAAATCAAAAAACAGTGAAAAATCAGAAAAAATCAAAAACAGTGAAAAATCAGAAAAATAAAAAACAAGGAAAAATCAGAAAAATCCTAAAAAGTGAAAAATCCAAAAGAAAAAAAATCAAATATCAAAAAAAGTGCAATAAAATAAATGATGAAAACCTGGCAAACAGGCGCTATCTGTCGGCTAGCTCTTCCATCTATTAGCTCATGCATTCATTCTTCCATCAGCACTATACATGACCATCATAAAGCCTTTATACATACGCAGACATCCCAGGTGGCTTCTTACCATGGTTTGGATCATTGGATATATCATAACGACTTTGTTTCTAGGCTTGGGGCAAAATCCTACTCCTAGCTGGGGGCAAACTCTTGACCATTTTGAGCTTAACCAAACAAGTAGACCAAACAGTTAGACAACTCTTATCAAGCGAAAACTGAGACACATCCAACTTTGAACTCAAGATCAAACTATCAACTATCAAGCTATCATGAAGTCAATCTAAGCACATCACACACTTTTCAGTGGATAATATCTTTTTGAATGATTGATTGTAACCTGATTGTTCAACTTTTTTATATTGCTTTTTGCTATCATGATTTCTAAGTGACTCCGGGATGTCATTGACTAGAGGAACAAGGAAGAAAAATGATATTTTTCTTGTTTGTTGTCTGAAAATTAATCATTAATATGTGCAAATTTGTCTCGGGACATGATCATCAGAATATCATTGAAGATATTTCCAATTTGTGTATTGAAATGATTAATACTGCCTGTTTTACGCAAACAACACTCAGGTCATCTCGGTTCAATTATACCTCGATGCTTGTGTTAACTTGCTATATCAAAATCCAGGAAAATAGTGCTTAGGTCATCATGATTTAATTATGCCATCGATGTTTGCACTCACTTCCCACATTTCAAAAGCTCAATGATGACAAAAATGCAAAATAATCTAGTGACTGGTCCGGTCGTAGCTTTGCATAGCATTTCATTTCATTTGCATTTTAGTTTGCATTTCATTCTTGCATGGGATCCTACAAGCTCCTTTTATCCAAGGTTAAATCTATCACAAGAATCATCCAAGTATCATCACAAGTGTATATGCAATCAGAATGACGACTCATCTCTTTCATGATATTATCAAATCTTATGCTATCTCTCTCAACATAACCAACAATTAGCATATCCAAAAAAAATTGCATCTTGATATCAACAAACTGTCAGTTCTTTATCTATCAACCTTATCAAATCAAATCAATCAATCAAACCTAATCAATTCTGTCACGTCTTATATAGGATGAATCCTTCCTGAAACCAGACGATCTGATTCTGATTCATGTCTTATACAGGATGTATCCTTCCTGAAACCAGATGTTCTAATCATGTCTTATACAGGATGAATCCTTCTTGAAACCAGACTGAATCTAATCAATCAAGATTTTTCAATCTTACCGATCTAGGCAATCAAGCTAATCAAAGAACTCGCACTTTCATCAAACCACAATTGCAGAAATCAAATCAAATCTATCGGGATATCAATCTCGCAAAAACTCCAAAGATCAGTTATCTCAATTGATCTCCCGAGGGGGCATCATTATACCAGAATTTAGCAATCAAGAGTTGGGGCATCCTATCAAATCAATACCATCATCAAAATGAGATTATTCTTTGAATCAACGCGTCATCACACCTCGCTTCAAAGAGGGGCAAAATGTATACACCTAAAAATGTTCTGAAGATAATTAATTGAAGAAAGCAATTATCTCAATTAATCTCCCTCCCCAATTTAATTGAATTCATCAAACAATTTGATTAAATCATCCATATTCATCTACTTATTAATAAATTTAAGGATTTATTAAATAGGTTCATTTCATTTCGCCCCTTTAATTAATTAATTCCCCCCATCAAAATCATTTCTTCTAATCCTAATTAATTAAAACAAATCATTCATGAATTGTTGAGATTAGTTAGCCATTTTCCTAATATTTGAATTTTTAAATTCAAATTCTCCTAACTTCTACCACTCCTAAACCTAACCATTCCTAAACCTAACCCATTATACCTACCACCATGTCCCCTTTCATCCAACATCTTCTAGAACCTTTGTGACACTTGTCACTAAGTGTTCCCTTTAATCCAACCCCCTTTGCCAACCTCCTCCAATTTAACCATTGATATCTTCAAATCAATCTCAGTCGTTGATTCATGCCAACTCACCCCTAGCCTTGGAAAATCCTATAAATAGACCTCATTTTGGAGCACAAAGGGTCCCAATTTCATATCATTTTGATGATTCCATCTCATTCGTAGCTTAAGCATTGTTACTAAAGGCATCTAGCTTCTAGTTTATCATTTCTTAGCAATGTTATCATGCTCATTTTAGCTTAAATCTTAGCTTAATCATGCTAGGATAATCATCAATTCATATAGCTTAATCATGATATCATGCTAGATCATGTATCTTAATCATTCAAATCCTCCATCTAAGTGTAGTCAAGACACTGGAATTTGCATACTAAGATCTAAGAGAAAAATCCACACTCGCATTTACTAGGAGGCAATAAGTCGATTAGCTATGGTTTTATGTTTCATTGATTTAATCTACTAACCATGCTTGCAATGATTTATTGAGTGTTTTGTGTTGCAGGAACAGGTATAACAGGTACACCACACAAATAAACGACAGTAACAACTAAAAAATATCTACCTACATCGTAGATGATGAAGGGCAAGTGCAAACACCAACCTCTATGCAAACGTCAATTTAGGTGTTGCCCCACAAACAGAGTTAATATGCCAAAATTTGAAATTTAAACTAAAATCTGGGTGAGAATTTTACCAGACCGCAGACATTGATGCAACCATCGGAGATGTCGATTCAAATTTCACACAAAATAGTTAACTTTAAAATTTCAAAAATTCAAATTCTTTCAGAAGGCGAGAATGCAAAGGGGTAGAGACGATCTGCAGTGTAGATGGTGACGTTTGCACAAACACCAAAGTGCAACTTCTGGAAGAAAAATTGGCTAATAAAATAGAAATAAACAAGTTTTTTATAAACAAGCCCTAATGCTAGCTAATTGAAGTGAAGATAAAACATAATTCTATATATGTTTTGATTTCCAGATTTTATATGTGGAATTTTTTGTTTTTTCTTAAAGATTTATAAATTGAAAACACAAAAAACCCAACTAAATTAGGTAGCAACATAGACATCGTTATGACACACGAAGATGTCGATCTATGTTTCCCGCAAAAATCAAGATTAGGTGGGAAAATATTTTGAATGCAGATGTCGCTCTTCTCGAATGGAGATGCTGAAATATAGTTGAAGGCGTTGATTCGTGACTTTTTGCGAGAAAAATCTAAAAACAACACAAAAACGTTAAATGACAGGGACCTGGGGTCCCAGCAAGCGTGCCAAAATGAAGCTGACAAAAATCTAAGCTAATGATTAATTGCATAAATCATAAAAACACATCAAAACATTCAAATGAACACAAATATCACCATTTTACCTAAATCTTGTGCTCCTTCCTCTAATTGAGCTTGTGGATAAAATGAAGAATGCACCCTTCCTCCACTTGATTTGATTTATTCCTTTTGGATGGATTGTGGATTGCTCTCCACTACACAACAAGATGGGGGGATGATCAAGAGGCTGAGTGTAAAATAGATGGGTGATATGAGTCAACAATTGGGCATGATAAGGGTATAGTGGATAAATTTTGGCTCTCAAAATAACAACATAAACTTACTCAAATGATGGATGAATTGTGAAGGGAGGAGACTTTAATTTATAGATTGGAGGAGGCCAAAATGGAGGCCCAAGATTGATTTAGAATGAAGGGTTGAGATTGAAATAAAGTGGGAGAGGATTGAGAGGATGAGGCATGAGATGCAAGAGATTTTCCATAAAGACAATTATTGTCTCCACACTCCTCAATTACATGGGGAAGAGATCCCCGAGTACATTGGAATAATAAAAAGGAATTAAAAATTCCTTGGGGGAGGACAAAGGAATTAAAAATTCCTAAATGAGAGATTGTGTGGGAAGAATAAAGGGATAAAGGAATTAAAAATTCCTTGGGAAGAGGAGGTATGGGGATGTGCAAAGGATTTTAAATCCTTTGACGTGACCAAAGTTGGTGCGTTTAAGGTTTGGAGGGTGACATGGGAGAGTCATTTATGACAAATAATTGACCTATCCCTAATCAAGGTGGTTAGGGATGTGCAAATGATTAGGAGGAGTGATTAAGTGGGTTAATGAGGGCTAGAGTGCAAGTGGGAAAGTTAGGAGGATGTGACATGAGGAGAGATAATGAGTGGAAGAACATAAAATTGGGGGATAATGATAAGCATGATTAGAGAATAATTAATTAGGCTAGATGGTAGGATTACGAAGGGTGATTTGTAGGAATCACATGGTTACCTTAGTTAATTAAAATTAATTAACTAATAGCGGTTTAGAAAAAATGATGATTGGAATGACTTTAGAAGAATAGGAAAATAATTAATTTATTGATAAATTAATTATTAGACTATAGTGATAAGATTAATTAAATTTGATTTAATTAACCTTAAGGGATCAACACAATTTAATAATTAATTACGTGCAAGGGCTTAAATTAATGAAATATTAATTTAATTAATTTTAGACATCTACAAATATGTTTAGAATCCTGGGAGGCAAGGGCGAAAACACCTCCACCCCCTCATTCTGAATGTTATATGTTAAAACCAAACCTACTTCTAAAGGGAAGCAATATTGACTTGCAATTAGATATTATTGATATTAACTTCTTCAAGCATGATGACATCAAGTTGATTATTTTGAATGGACTTTTAGACTTGATATTATTGAGTGGGGAGAGTAAACCCCTAACATTCTAGGGTTGAACACAACACTTGATTAGACATATACATTGAAACAAACATTTTTTACATGTACCAAAGAGATGTATCCTTATATGATACTATTAGAAAACCTAGAATAAAATCATACAAATCAAACCATATCATAAACACAATTCAATCTTAAATTCTAAGATTCTTAAATTTTAGTTGTTTGAAATTTTTGATCCTAGATTCAAGAACAATGTGTAACATAATTTGATCTAAAAATCCCATGAGCTATGGAGACACTCCGACCTCTCTTGATGCTAGGATTTTTCTGTAGCAACAAAGGTATTTCGTTGATGACTCTCAAGGGAGATTGCCTTGATGACTGGGTGTTTGTGATGAGGAATGACTATTTTTGGAGGGAGAATGACTTCGATAAAGTTCAAAATAACAAAGGTTTTTTAGTGAATGGATGCAGGGATTTTTTTGGTGCTGGTGAATGAGGTGGCTTTCTTTCACGCCACAGTTAGATGCAAGCATCTTTCCACTCACTTGCATTGGGGTAGTGGTGTTTTAAATGGAATATGAAGGTTCAAGTGGATGAGAGCATGGTGTGTTGTTCTAATGGGTAGTCAAAGGGTTTGAAGCTACATGCTTTTGATAAAAGCAATAAGCTAAAGAAGAGTGAATCTAAGAGGGAGGCGTTTTCTTTGGGAAAACAAGCTGAGTAATGTTTTGTCAAGTCTATTATGGTGGATTTAGCTTTGAAGGTGGAAAATGAAGTGCTTTATAATGAACAAATTTTTGCAACACTAGGCCTGATTTGGCAATTCAGAGGCTTTTGGCCAAGTCTATGTGAACTACATAAGTGGATTACTAAGTTTGGGAACTATTTTGGATGAGAGAATTCAAATCTACCTAGGTTCTCATGGGTTCTTTGTGGTAATCTTTGATAATGTCAAAAATAGGAACAAGATCTTATGTGATTTTCAATGGAGCTGGGAGGACAAGCATTGCTAATGTTGAAAATGTGGCACCCGACCTTCAATCTACCACTAAATCCTTTGATTGGATTCCAATCTGGGTAAGACCCCCAAATCTTCCTATATAATATTAGTTTGAACGCTTCTTTGAGGCTGTAGGAAATTTTTTAGGTAGATTCGAGATGGTGGATGAGGGCTTCTCAAATTTTCTGCATACTACTTATGCTCAGATTCTGGTGGAGATGGATGTGAGTAAAGATTTTCGAGAAGAGGTTTCTATTAAAACTACAAAAGGTTGTTGGTTGCAAACCCTAGACTTTGAAGGGGTTCCTTTTAGATGTAGAAGATTCTACCAAATAGGTCATATTGCTACCCACGGTGTCAAACGTAGATTGGATAAATCGACAACTTTGTGGAGAAAAGTTTTCCCTCTCCATTATTTAGTGGAGAAAGAGCATCAGAGTTAGAACAATCTCCTAAGGCCTCAATTAAGATTTTGAACTCAAGAAAGGACATCATTAATGGTGGATGTACCATAGAATCAAAGAAAATGGAAAGATTAGAAACATTAGACTATTTAGAAAATATGGGAAAGGAGGGTTTGTGAGGAAGTGATGAGGAGATTCAGAACGTTGCAAGGAAGGCACAACCAGTTGGTGAGGATTCAAAGGAGGGATGGAATGTAGTGAAAGGGAAGCGAGAAAAAATACTAAAGAAAGAAGGTTCTTGAAATATGTTTCTTCACTCTCACTCCAAAGATAAGGTTAAAAATCAATGTAACAATTCAACCCGTTAAGGGGTCTTTGATCTTAGATGATGTGAGATTTTGGGGAGGTAGATCCCCATTTGTAGACCCACATGGTTTGGGTTAGGCTATAAATCTCAACATATTAATCCAAAACTAAAAAAAAATTACCAATAAAAGAAAATTGCAACATAATTTTCTATCATAATAATATTTAAAAAATTGACAATGGAGATTCCCCATACATACCCAAAACACATTCTTTGTTACACTAGATGAAGGGTTACTTCACCCAAGGTTTTTGATTATGAAAAAAATGGGTTTTGAAGGGACCCAAAACCCTTTACATTATAAAAGTTCCAAGAAGACTCAATTGGCAGTTAAGCCAACAGAGACCACAACAACAAAAAAGCCCCATAACAGAGATAATCCACAAAATAAAAAAAGGGGCACAAACTAGAGAAAGCAAAAAGATAACACAAAACACAAGAAAACCAGCAGAAGTAGCCAAGAGCTAGCCCTAATCCAATAGTTTCATAGTTTGTTCCATCTCCTTCTCCATTTCAGTCATATTATCAACAATATTCCCAAACTTCTAAAAATCAGGAGGAGGACCAACTGCTTTCCACTTCAATGTACCTTTGGTCCTTTTGTTGGGTCCCGAAGAAGTGTCATGTTCAGCATTGGCTTCCACATCCACAACATTCTTCAACTGAAATTGCTCTTCCAAGCAACTAATTGTTAGCATTGTGTTGCCATTGATGTCAACCGGTATAGCATGTTATCGATATAGCTTGTCGATTAGTATGGATTGTTGGGATGTTGACCCATGAATAGGCATTGGACACAGTTGGCATTATGTCAATGCCAACTGGTGAGTGATTTGTTGGTAGTGTGTTGTTCTCAACCGGTAAGCATGTGACTGGTAAGCAAGCAAGATTGAACTTATGAAGAATATGTAGTACAACCGGTATGCAAGATGTGAAACATCAGGTCTCCCACCAGATAAAGATGTTGTCACAAGATGAAGAGAAGACTGACATAAACTATGTTGCTACAAGTTAGTAAGGTAGACAAAGGGGATGTCTACTGGGTTATATGTCTGGTTGAAGATGTATCTGCTCAAACAGGTAAGTCTCATTGGTGCAACACTGGAAGCAGAGTGCATAATGTAATGACAACTGGTTCACACCAGTTATTTGTCAGTAGGTGAGAAGGATCCACTCTCACCGAGTGATTGGCAAGTTGAGTGCAATGGTTCATCTACTCCTACTAGTAAGTGATAATGCTCTGGGTTAAGATAGAGAAGTTAAAGGGAGGTAATTATAGACGTATACCAGATGACCATAGTGGAACATGAGGATTCCTCCAGCATGTGAAACTAGATATATGCACCGAATTAGTAAGAGTAAGCATGATGAGATACCGGGACAGAAGAGGAAGAGTGAGTTGTGTTGTGTTTGCCACTTTGGCAAACTGGTTGAGATGAGGTCCAGGCAAATGAAAGAGAAGGAAGGTTTGGCATTTGTAGACATAGACTCACTCTGATATGCTGATGTCAACTAGAATGCAGATGCAGATTGATGCAATGACTGCTGTCATGATGTTATCATGCATATTATCGGTATGAAGGCAGGAGTAGTGTCAATCGATAAACAAGGCTACCGGTATGCAAGAAAGTGCAGATGTGAAAGGCTCCCATCAGATGAAGATGAGCATGTTGTGGATTGACAAGTTTGGTGACTGGGCTAATGTATCCTTTCGGTAGAATAGGTGGTTGCATGGTTCAAAGCTTAACTGGTTAGTGCATCACTGGTAAGGCAAGAAGACTGGTAGTATAAAGTATGCACTGGTTGTGTGTTGTGGTCAGTGACTAAGTCTAAACTGACACAATGGACTGAGCAGAGGTGGATGCCGACAAAGAAGACACATAGGATCCAGATGGCTGAGATGCAGTGGTGAAGAGTTTGTCGGTGAGGTGGTTGCCGACTGAGTTTGCAATAACTATCATTGTGGAAATCACGGTTGATAGTAGAGGTTTGCAGCTCGAAGGAGATCGAAGGATGACTCTTGGTGAGTTGATCGATGCAAGATATTTGATCATCTTGTCAATCTAGAGAAGGAATTTGTTGGTTCATTTAATGTGTTTATCAGAAATAGAACCTGTGTTTGCTAAAATTAGTAAACATGTAAATGGAATAAATGATTTGGCATGTTATTTGATTTGTTGTAGGTTGTCTATCTAGAAGACAATATCATATATGATTTGATACAGATGGTGTCGGTAGAAGAAACCCACAGCACACCAAGGTTTGATTTTTCAATTTTGGCGGGAAAGCTGGAATAAAAATATGTAGGTTAAAGATATAAGTGGTTGTTGTTGTTGAGGCCGATGAAGGAGATCAAATGCTAGATGTCGGATGCAAGTGAAGAGTGCAAACAAAATAGTCTGAGTGTTTAAGTGCTAAACATTGAAGTGATTGAGAGTGTTGAAGAAGGAACTGGTAAGAGGAGTTTAACTGGTAAGTGTGATGAGCAGGTATTGATCTATCTATTGGAGGGTAGATTGCTGAAGTGAAGGCATATCGAGAAGTGAGAGGAAGAGCTAAAGAAGATCTGGCAGACAAGGTTGAACCGACAAGGTTCAAGGTTTACCGGTAACCAGTTACACTGTCGGACAATTCATCTAATCGGCAGAATATGAATCGATAAGTTAGCAGCAATGAGTGTAACAGATAGAGTGTGAGTGAGAGAATATCCGACAAGGCAGAAGAAAAGAAGGAGGGGAATCAGGAAGAGAGTGTGAGCATAGAACTG
The DNA here is from genome assembly GCF_030272615.1 of Cryptomeria japonica. Taxonomy (NCBI): domain Eukaryota; kingdom Viridiplantae; phylum Streptophyta; class Pinopsida; order Cupressales; family Cupressaceae; genus Cryptomeria; species Cryptomeria japonica. The sequence goes on from NC_081407.1 coordinate 468,939,968, forward strand.
ATATAGAAAAGAGAAGGGTTGAACTGAAAAAGAAGAGTTGAACCGGCAAAGAAGAGGCAAAGTGACAAAAAGAAGATTCGACCGATAAGGCAGAGGAGGAGTGATACCGACAGAGAGATTACTTGCAGGGGTTACAAAACATATTTGTAAGAAGTTGCTTTCAATTGTATTCAGAGTTATCATATTGTATCTCACTGAGTTGGTGCTCGGTGCAGGGGTTGGTGATCCTTGGGTTGGTGCCCCAAATCAATAGGGGTTGGTGCTCCTTGGGTTGGCGCCCTAAATCAACAGGGGTTGGTGTTCCTTGGGTTGGTGCCCTAAATCAGTAGGGGTTGGTGCCCTAAACATTGTAACAATTGTTTATTGTGAGGCTAGATTGGAGCAGTAGACTCCGGCAACATTTCTCATCGAAGTTTTTCCCATATTGGGTTTTCATTGTATATCCGGTGTTATGTGATGTATCCTTGTGTGTGCTTGCATCTTGATCTCTTCCCCTATCTCACCAGTATATTCACTTTGTGTTAAAACAACTAACTGGTACACACATTTAGGATTAAAAGGTTAAAGTTTGGAAATCACTGATTCATCCCCCACTCGGTGGCATCTTTTGTTCTACAATTGGTATTAGAGCCTAGGTTCCCGGTTAGATAAGCTTTCTCTAGCTTGGGTAGATTCTGGAGTCTGAATACAATGGTTAACTTTGAGTCAATCCCTACACCGGTGTTTGATGGGTCAAACTATTTCATTTGGAGTTGTAGAATGGAAGTCTACCTGTCCTCTTTAGGCTATGATGTATGGATGTCAGTTGTTAGTGGTCTCTCTAGTCCAATCAGTCCTCCCACCGGCCTTGACGCAGAAAGAAGATATGAATGCAATACTAAAGCAATGAAGTCTATACTCAATGGGCTCTCAGATGATGTTTCTTCATAGGTGGACATATGCAAATCTAAAAAGAGCTTGTGGGATAGACTGAAGAAACTTTATGGTGAAGCAGCTTGCACCGTTGGATCATATTGTGGAAGCACGAAGATTCATATAGAAGATGAATGTGTAGATAAAAGTAGATCAGTTAGTCATTGCAGCAGAGGTGAAGAGGAAACTCATCTATTCATGGCTCATGAGACACAAAGCAAGATGAACACATCAGAAAGTGATCATGTAGATCAATCCTATCGCAAGATGTGTTTGGCAGTGATGATGAAGATGATGAAGAAGAAGTTGAGGCTCAAGTTGATCTTTAAGGTGAACTGGTAAGTGCCCTAGAAGAGCTAAAAAATGTTAGAAATGAATTTAAGATTTACAAAAAATCAATTCATGAAGATTGCAGCCAGTTGAGAACATGCCTTGAAGAGTCAAATAAAAACATCTGCATATTGACCTCTAAACTAGAAGAAGCCAAAGGGATGACTGATGAATTAAAATCAATCTTTGATGCCAAGAAGAGTAGATGTGAGGAGTTGGAGCTAGAAGTGGAGACAAAGGATAAAGAATGTCAGAGGCTAAAAGGAGAATTGGAGAATCTTTGGAAATACCTTGAGAAGTGCTAAGATGAGCTTAAGGTGGGGATCCGATTTGATGGCAACACTGATGCCTTGGATAAAATGTTAAATAAATAAAAACACTCTGAGGATACCGGAGGACTAGGATTTGATGCTGGTGAATGCTCCACATGCAAAAACATCTCGAACAAAGAAATTCAGTTTGTCTCCAAAAGTGGAAATAAAAAGGGACATACCTTCATTGTCAGAAATGCTCCAAGAAGAAAGATAGACCTAACTACGGCTGGTGAAGACATGAGGATGAAGACTAGTGCTACAAGGAGTAGCAATGTTGATCCAAAAGGGAAAGGTGAGCTGAGAGAAGATGGCTTCATCGGAAATGGAACATAAGAAGACAGTCTAGAAGACTTCCTACCAGTGGAAGACAAAGAAATGTTGCTGCCCACAAGTCAAGACAAGTGTGGAAAAGGAAGGGATTAGATGAAAGGATTGTGGAAACCGGACAGCTCAAGAACAATCCCCAAAGAAGTAGAAATGGAGAAGCCAAACCGGTAAGATCTCCACATGCATGGCAGAATAAATTTGTAAGCTGTAAGCCCTCCTTCTCCGGTTACTGCTTTTCATGCAAAGACTATGGTCATAAAGAAGATGAATCTAAAATGAGGTCTAGGAATAGACATAATTTTTTTTCTAGGAATAGTAATTTTTTGGGGCAAAGATATAATGCAAATGTGCATAAGACGTCAAAATGTAGAAATAGGCATATGCCCTTTCTCGGTTATGCTAACAAGAATGATTTGACTATTCCAAGAAATGGAAATCTTGTTTGTTATCATTGTAATGGTTTTGGCCATAGAAGCCATCAATGTAGGAAGAAGAGATTTCAGTCATGGTAGTCGGTGTAACAACTATGCTCAATATGGAAGTGGTTATAGAGCATATGAGAATCAAAGCGCTGCATGGAACAAAAGGAGAAGTGTTCCTACAAAATCAAGAAGTCTATTCAAACCAGTGGTTTGCTACAACAACATGATCGAGAGAAGAGGAACAAGTTAGATTAATGGAAGACCTCATGGACATCTAGTTGGCATGAACACAATATGTTTCTACAACAATGGTTCTGGTCATGCTACAAAATTTTGTAGAGCAAGGACCAATCAACAAAAGAAAGCCAACATTACTCCAAAGACTGCAAATGAGAAGAGAAGGGAGATCAAGTAGGTATGGAGAAAGAAGCAAGAGAACACAACCATGGGCAAACATTGTGAATTCAATACACAGGTGATATCTCCTAATGCTTAAAGGAGATGTAGAACTTTAGGGGGAGCTACATTTTGACCATATCACTCACCCCCAATTTTGAAAAGGACAAATGGAAGGACAAGTTGTTGCCTGTACAAGGAAGAAGATGAGATGACTGTGTGTGTAGTTACTACCTTAGCTACACATTTACAAATGTGAGATGGATCACTACTGCAAGTGTCAATGGATGGTTCAAACTGCAATTGGGATCATAAACACTTGACACAAGAGGACTGAGATTAGAAGAAGGGGTCTTGGTGGAGATGTTGGTCCAGTATAGTAAACTGATATGTATAGTATGATATTGCTATTGATGTTAACCGATATTGCATATTATGTGAGTCGATGTGTTTCGGTATCATTACAGTGACTCCTGTGGCTTGGATTGAGGAAATTATGTTTTGGATCATTTTGGAGAAGCATTGTGTGACAATGTGTTGGTCCAATAGTTGACCTTATATGCATGCATCTTTTTTATTTAACCAGTTTGATAGTTGACATGATTGTGATGTAGTTTGGCATTGTGGTCATGTAAGATCATGTCTCAAGGGTGTGATAAATATCAAGGATGTGGAAGACCATCAATAGATCATGAATGCTCAGCTCTACTAGTACACGGTACAGATTCGAGAACCGGTTTTGGACCTGATAGACAAAGATGATCTGAGATATATGGTTCAGGGTGACAATATTCATATGATATTAGATTGGTATCAGTGTCAACATCAACAATTGGTATATACAATTGGTGTCTGAGCCCTCTATCTCAAGTGTTGAAGAAATGGTCAAAGGGGGAGAAGCAACCGGTAGAAAGTTTTGTCAGTACCCTTTGCCATTGCTGTCAAAGGGGGAGAGAAAACCTGTAGTATACCAGATACTACATGTTATGACATCAATGCTAAAGGGGGGGATTGTTGGCATTGTGTTGTTATTGATGTCAACCAGTATTGTTGTCATTGATGTCAACCAATATAGCATGTTACCGGTATAGCTTGTCGACCGGTATGGATTGTTGGGATGTTGACTGGTGAATGGGCATTGGAGATAGTTGGCACTATGTCAATGCCAACTAGTGAGTGATTTGTTAGCAGTGTGTTGTTGCCAACCGGTAAGCATGTGACCGGTAAGCAAGCAAGGTTGAACTTATGAAGAATATGCAGTACAAGCGGTATGCAAGATGTGAAACAATGGGTCTCCCACTGGATAAAGATGTTGTCACGAGATGAATAGAAGATTGGTAGAAACTAAGCTGTTGCAAGTTAGTAAGGTAGACAAAGGGGATATCTATCAGATTATATGTCTGGTTGAAGATGTATCTACTCAAACATGGAAGTCACATTAGTGCAACACCAGAAGAAGAGTGCACAATGTAATGACAACCGGTTCCCACTAGTTATTTGTCAGCAAGTGACAAGGATCCACTCTCATTGGGTGATTGGCAAGTTGAGTGCAATGGTTCATCTACTCCCACCGGTAAGTGATAATGCTCTGGGTTAAGATAGAGAAGTTAAAGGCAGGTAATTGAAGGCGTATATCGGATGACCATAGTGGAACATGAGGATGCCTCCAACATGTGAAACTAGAGATGTGCACCAGATCAACAAGAGTAAGCATGATGAACTACTGGGATAGAAGAGGAAGAGTGAGTTGTGATCTGTTTGCCACTTTGGCAAACCAATTGAGATGAGGTCCAGGCAAATGAAGGAGAAGGAAGGTTTGGTATTTGTAGACATGGACTCACTTTGAGATGTTGATGTCAACTGAAATGCAAATGCAAATTGTTGCAATGACTGCTGGCATGATGTTATCATGCATGTTACCAGTATGAAGGCAAGAGTAGTGTCAACTGGTAAACAGGGCTACCGGTATGCAAGAAAGTGCAGAAGTGAAAGGCTCCCATCAGATGAAGACGAGCATGTTGTGGATTGACAAGTTTGGTGATCAGGCTAATGTATCCCTCTGACATAATAGGTGACTGCATGGTTCAAAAGTCATCAGTTGTGTGTTGTGGTTGGTGACTAAGTCTGAACCGACACAGTGGACTGAGCAGAGGTGGATGCCAACAAAGAAGACACGTACGATCCAGATGGCTGACATGTAGTGGTGAAGAGTGCGTCGGTGAGGTGGTTGTTGGATGAGTCTGCATTAAATGTCATTGTGGAAATCACGGTTGATAGCAGAGGTTTGCGGCTCGAAGAAAATTGAAGGATGACTCTTGGTGAGTTGATCGATGCAAGATATCTGATCATCTTATCAATCTGGAGAAGGAAGCTACTGGTTCATTTAATGTGATTGATAGAAGCAGAGCCCGTGTTTGCTAAAATTAGTAAATGTGTAAATGGAAGAAAAGATTTGGCATGTTATTTGATTTGTTGCAGGTTGTCTATCTAGAAGACAAGATCATATATGATTTGATATAGATGGTGTGAGTAGAAGAAACCTGAAGCGTGCCAAGGTTTGATTTTCAGTTTTGGTGGGAAAACTTGAATAAAAATATGCAAGTTAAAGATCTAAGTGGTTTCTGTTGTTGAGGCCAATGAAGGAGATCAGATGCTAGATGTCGGATGCAAGTGAAGTGTGTAGAAAAAACTGTTTGAGTGTTTAAGTGCTAAACATTGAAGCGACTGAGAGTGTTGAGGAAGGAACCAGTAAGAGGAGTTTAACCGATAAGTGTGATGAGCAAGTATTGATCAATCTATTGGAGGGTAGACTACTGAAGTGAAGGCAGATCAAGAAGTGAGAGGAAGAGCAGAAGAAGATATGATAGACAAGGTTGAACTGGCTAGGTTCAAGGTTTATCGGTAACCAGTTACACTGTCTGACAATTCATCTAACCAACATAATATGAATCAGTAAGTTAGCAACAATAAGTGTAAGAGACATAGTGTGAGTGAGAGAAGATCCGACAAGGCAGAAGAAAAGAAGGAGGGGAATCAGGAAGAGGGTGTGAGAATGGAACCGGTATAGAACATAGCAGGGTTGAATTGGAAGAGAAGAGTTGAACCGATAGAGAAGAGGCAAAGTGACAGAAAGAGGATTCGACTGGTAAGGCAGAGGAGGAGTGATACCGACAGAGAGAGTACTTGCAGGGGTTACAAAACATATTTGTAACAAGGTTCTTTCAATTGTATTCATATTTATCATATTGTATCTCATTGAGTTGGTGCTCGGTGCAGGGGTTGGTGCTCCTTGGGTTGGTGCCTTAAACAGTGTAACAATTGTTTATTGTGATTCTGGATTGGAGCAGTAGACTCCAACAACATTTCTCACCAAGGTTTTTCCCATATTGGGTTTTCCTCGTATATCCGATGTTATGTGATGTATCCTTGTGTGTGATTGCATCTTGATCTCTTCCCCTATCTCACCGATATATTCACTTTGTGTTAGAACAACTAACCGGTACCAGTAACAATGTTCCTACACCAGTAGATGTAGATGTTGATACTGATGGAGATGAGGATGAAGAAGAAAAGCAAGAGGAATCTATCAAGACCATTCCTTGGTATGTCAAGCTGAATCATGATCCAAAGCAGATCATAGGAGATAAGGATGCAGGAATCCTTACAAGAAGAAAGGTTAAAGAAAACTCATGTATGATCTCTGAATTTGAGCTTAAATCATTCAAAGAGGCACATAAAGATGAAGATTGGATCAAGGCAATGGAAGAGGAACTTGACCAGATAGAGAAAAATAGTACATGGTCTTTGGTACCCAAACCGGAGCATAAAAATGTCATTGGCACCAAATGGGTTTTCAGAAATAAGCTAAATGAGGATGGCATAGTGATTAGAAACAAAGCCAGATTGGTGTGCAAAGGATATGCCCAAGAAGAAGGAGAAGACCATGGAGAAACCTTTGCTCCTGTAGCCAGATTGGAAGGAGTTCGTATGCTTCTTGCATATGCAGCTTTTAAATGATTCAAAGTATATCAAATGGATGTAAAATCTGCATTCCTAAATGGTGTACTTGAAGAGGAGGTGTCTATAGAGCAACCAGATGGGTTTGCCCTATCTGAAGACAGTGACATGGTATGTAGGATACATAAAGCCTTGTATGGTCTAAAGCAGACACCTAGAGCATGGTATGAATGACTACACTCCCATCTTGTGAAGATTGGATTTGAGAGAACAAGCGAAGATAGCAATATCTACTTGAAGTCTGAAGGAGATCAGATCCTGATCTGTGAGGTATTTGTTGATGACATTATCTTTGGTGGAGATGACAAGATGAGTCATGAGTTTGTAGATGAGATGAAGAAAGAGTTTGAGATGTCACTCATAGGGGAGATTAAGTTCTTCATTGGACTGCAGATCCAGCAGATGAAAGATGGAATCTTTATCACTCAGTCCAAATATGTCAAAGAGGTATTGAAGACCTTTGGCATGGAAGATAGCAAACCGGTTGGTACGTCGATGGTGACCGGTTGTAAATTATCCAAAGAGAATGACTCAACAATGGTTGATGAGAAGGAATACCGATCAATGATTGGTAAGTTGCATTATGTAGTGCATAGCAGACCAGATATTGCACATGCAGTTGGCATTACTGCAAGGTTCCAAAAAAGTCCAAGAGAATCCCACTTGGTTGCAGTCAAGCGGATTCTTAGGTATCTGAAGGGAACTATTGATTATGGATTGTGGTATCCATATAGCAAGGATTTCAACTTGAAAGTATTCACAGATGTTGATTGGGCAAGTAATGTAGATGACCGGAAGAGCACAACTGGTGGTGCATTCTTTCTCAGTGGTAGACTGGTCTACAGCGGAAGCAGAGTATGTTGCAGCTTTCATGAACTGCACTCAGACAATTTGGATGAAACATGTATTGAATGTCTTCAAAGTTCCTGTATCTGAACCGGTAAGTATATTTTGTGACAATACTAGTGCAATTAACATCTCCAAGAATCCGGTTTTACATTCTAGAACCAAGCACTTTGAGCTTAAATATCATTTCTTGAGGGAAAAGGTTCAGAACAAAGAGATTGCACTGGAACATGTTTCCAGTAAGGAGTAGTTAGCAGACATATTCACCAAGCCTCTTCCAAAGGCTACATTTATGTACTTAAGAGGTGAATTAGGGGTGTTGCCCCTTCAGGAAGTAATCTAAAGGTATATGCTCCACATCAGTCAAGTATTGCATAGTCAAATTTTTTTGGGGGGATTGATGTGTTGAAGGATGCTACTCCTCATGGGGAGCAGCATAATGGAATAGGGAAGCTTGTGCCTCCACTTTGACATTGTTGTCAAAGGGGGAGAAGAAGAGAAGCGGAGAAGATATCTGCAGAAATTGGGGGAGAAGATGTGAAGCGAAGAGATATCTTTGTATATTGCCATCAATGTCAAAGGGGGAGATTGTTGACATTATGTGAACCGGTATGAGGACATGATGACATTGTATGTTGTCATTGATGTCAATATGCTGAAGAGGAGAGAACCGGTATATGTGAGAACTAGTATGTTACCAAGAACCGATATATGTGAGAACCGGTATAACACTGTAAACCGACATTTGTGCCAAAGTGAAGCGGTGTGTTTGTTTAAGGTGAACCGACATGTGGTTATGGGAACCAACACATGGAAGCTTTGTATGACTACCGGTTGGTAGTCTCAACTTTAGGGTTTCTAGTGGAAGTGTCTCAAGCCTGTGTGACTCAATTGGTGACTTTGTGTGATGAGTTAGCATTGTAACGAAGAATAGATCATGTTGCCACGTCAGCCTTGTGCGCGTGAAGGATCTTGCATGAAGGAGATTGTTCCTATCTACCTCGGGAATGTGCGAAGTCTGTAAACGGTGATAACGCGTGATGGGTTATCAGCTGCCATGAAATCGGTGGAAAATGAACGATGGAGAACGTCTTGAGATTGGCTCAAAACTGTTGCATTTAATGCAATGTGCTCAACGGTCAGGATTGAACCGTTTGAATTGCTTAACCTAACAGGTTTAGGGTTTAGGGTTTAAGCTACCGACCTATCTGTTTCCTATAAGGTCGATGTTGTGTTTCTTTCTGAGGTTGTTGGCAAAAGTTGTGTGTGTGTGTCCAAGAGAAGAGATACGTGATTCTTGCCAGACCAGAAGAGAGAAGTGATACCTGCAGAGTGTAAGTGCAGAAGGTGAAGAGGAGCTAAAGCGGATCTGCATTGGCATTGAGTGTTGTTACCAGATCATTGTAATACCTATTGATCTCTAACCACTTCAACAGTTGGGAAATCCCTTAACAGGGTAGCTTTAACCAGCTTACTGTAAATCCTTTAACAGGGTGACTCAAAACCATTGAGTTCTTGAAATCCTCTAACAAGGTAACCTCTAACAAGGTTTAACCCTTAACTGGGTATTCTAGCCATCCGTTAACCGGGTGATCCCTAACAAGATCGGTTCGTAACAGAACCTGTTGTATTAGTCTCTAACCGGACAAGGCTCCTAACAGAGCGGACTTCTAAAGAGTTCAAAAACAACTTGTGGGTATTCATCCCCACCATGGTTTTTCCTAGTTGGGTTTCCACGTGAAAAATATGTGTGTCATATGTGATGTCTTTTTCATGTGATGCTATGTTGTTTTCTATCAAGCGGTGAATCATGTTGATCTAGCTGTTTATATATATATATATATATATATATATATATATATATATATATATATATATATATATATATCTTTGATAGTAGATTACCTGTTCATACACTAGGGTGAAATGGAAATGAAGTATTAGATTGTATGAGAAGATAAGTGTCAACTGGTTTATGCTTGTCTCAGTTACTCTAGGTTTTGCCGGTTGTACTCTGTTTTAAGACCGATGTTACTGTTTGTCTGCCTAAGCACAGTGTCTGTTGACAAATCGGTTTAGGATTGCGTTTTTGTCTGTACTGATTCACCCCCCCTCTCAGTACCGGTTTGGTACTATCTGTTCATCATTGAGTTATCACTTAGTGACCCTAGCTTTTACCCCATGCAACTTCTTAATGTAGATGGTAAAGCCGCCTTTCTCCAGTATCCTCCAAATAGTTTGATTGTTTTTTAGAATAATGCAATTCATGGGCTCCACCCTTTTCAAATCTCCCCCCATTTTACCACACCTATACCCCACAAACAGTTTGCAAGTTATCTGGCCACTGCAATTATTCAAGCAGGAATAGGTAATATGTCTGGATCTCAAATTCACCCAGAAAATGTGCAGAAAGAATGCACTAGAAGGGCAATAAATTCTGAAATTCTAGGAAGTGTCCTTCACACGCCACACACCATTACTTTTAATATTAAAAAATCTGACAAGCAAATCATAAATTATTTTTATCATCATTATAATTTAACTTCACGACTGGTGAGGTTATCCTGCCATATGAACCCCCTCACGTCGTCATTCAATTTGTCCCCTTCTCACCACATTAACTTTTCATTGGCCTTAATACCTAGGTTGGCAGAATAGTTTGCCACCTTATTGTTTTCTCTATAAGTGTGAGATATATAACAATGTTCAAAGGATTGAATAATGGAAAGTGAAAGATTTATCCAATTTGCAATGTTCCATGAGGGACTTGAGACATTTTTAAGGCATTGTATAACATTTTTAGAATCCCCTCCAATCCAAACCTTAGAACAATTCATCTGTTTAGCAATCATAAGTGCTTGGTAGGCTCCAATGGCTTTGGCAATGTGGTTGGTCTGAGTACCCAAGGGGAGTGCCACAACCAAGATTACTTCACCCAAGGTTACTCCATCCAATATTTATACATTACATAACAAAGAGTTCATAAATTAGAAAATTGCAAGAAATAATTTGCCTTCTATTTCTCAAATGAAATGAATTACGAATTCATCAATTACAAATTATTAGCTACTTAGGCTTTACAACTTTGCAAGCTAGAGCTATAGCTACTCTTCTACACCCCTTAGCTACTACTCCTCTTTATCTTTGAAGAGAAGAACTCAACTTCGAATGCCTAAATCTCTATCCCAAGCCCCTATTTATAGTTCTCTTATGCCTCTCACACCCCCTCTAAGAGAGCAACACATGACAATCAAGAAATTCACCACATAGCCAATAAATGACCTTTTAACTTCCTCGAGAGACCATCTAAAGAGGCGTCTTTTCAATTTTCTCAAGTGGGTACCTACAAAAGTGCATTTTCCCATTTTTATGTAACCATTCAATAAATGTGAATGCATGACTCTTCCCCTTCCTTGTTCCCATGTTCAAAATAGTATTTTATGACTTTTTCATTATAATTGATAGAAAAATGTGTCCTTTTTTAAAAATTACAACTACTCTTTACACATCAACAACAAATATTAAAATTTTTCAACCGCCTATATCTCCTTAGACACTTTCTTGATATGTTCATCACAAACTTAAAATAACTATTTTTGAACAAATCACACCCCATGTTCCTACATCAAAAATCTAAAATTCAAAATCCACATTAGTCCAATGTAAGATAACCTCTAATCCATAATAATCTTAATAAAAAAAAATCCACATTAATCCAATACAAAGTAAGCTCTAATCCCTCACTTTCAATTATCATCTGTTTTTGAGTGGGTTCGTTTTATTCCCATGCAGCGAGAATAATGAAGCAATAAATAAAGAGATGAAGATAGGAAGAGCAAGAGCGTGTGGCGAGTAAGCTGTGCAGTAATGGCTATGGCGATTGCCACACCTCTCCACCTTCCTTCGCACATATATATTTTCATACGCTCACCGTCGCCCAAATTTTCATCACCAATGTGTCTTATGCGCAATAAGCGCTGTAAATTGAAATGCGTGGGAGGAGGAGGAGAAGGAGGAGGAGAGAAGAAGAGGAAGAAGTCGTCGGCGTATCCGTTCGATGAAATAGAAGGTCGATGGCAGCAATACTGGGAGGAAAATCACACATTTCGCACTCTTGATCCAGACGAAACACAGAAGCCCAAGTTCTATGTGTTGGACATGTTCCCCTACCCCAGGTACCTTCACTTGCAATATAATACGGCCAGTCGGGCGAATTCGACTTCAACTCCTCCAATGTTTTACATTAGTACACTTGCGAAATTTAGAGGAGTGAGAAACCAGGAATACAAATTTTCACTAGCCTAACTCACTTTGTTATTCTGTGAAAAATGGATAAAAATATGTGGGTTGCCCTCAAGTTTGTTGCA